>NC_090451.1:42090179-42401796 GCF_031143425.1 Pleurodeles waltl
CCCGCTGAAGAGACCCCTTAGTCTCTCATTGAAATCTATTGGAAACCTGATGCGTGTTTGCACACTGCACCCAGCCGCCCCGCGTTGCTGAGGGTGTACTTTTTGTGCTGACCTGCCCCCCCCCCCCGCCCTACAACACCCCCTTGGTCTGCCCTCCGAAGACGCGGGTACCTACCTGCTGGCAGACCGGAACCGGGTCACCCCCTTCTCCATTGAAGCCTATCTGTTTTGGGCACCACTTTGACCTCTGCACCTGACCGGCCCTGAGCTGCTGGTTTGGTGACTTTGGGGTTGCTCTGAACCCCCAACGGTGGGCTACCTTGGACCCCAATTTGAACCCCGTAGGTGGTTTACTTACCTGCAAGAACTAACAATAACTTACCTACCCCCAGGAACTGTTGAAAATTGCACTTTTAAAATAGCTGTGTTTTATGTGAAAAGTATATATGCTATTGTGATTATTCAAAGTTCCTAAAGTACTTACCTGCAATACCTTTCAAATGAGATAATACATGTAGAATTTGAACCTGTGGTTCTTAAAATAAACTAAGAAAAGATATTTTTCTATACAAAAACCTATTGGCCTGGAATTGTCTGAGTGTGTGTTCCTCATTTATTGCCTGTGTGTGTAAAACATATGCTCAACACTACCCTCTGATAAGCCTACTGCTCGAGCACACTACCACAAAATAGAGCATTAGAATTCTCTTTTTGCCACTATCTTACCTCTACGGGGAGCCCTTGGACTCTGTGCATGCTATTCCTTACTTTGAAATAGCACATACAGAGCCAACTTGCTACACTGATGCTGACTTGACTGATAAGTGTGCTGGGACCCTGCTAACCAGGCCCCAGCACCATTATTCTTTCACCTAAAATGTACCATTGTCTCCACAATTGGCACTCCCGTGGCACACAGGTAAGTCCCTTATAAAAGGTACCAGTGGTACCAAGGGCCATGTGACCAGGTAAGGTCCCTAAGGGCTGCAGCATATGTTGTGCCACCCTAAGGGACCCTTCACTTAACAATGCACACTGCCATTGCAAATTGTGCGTGTTGGTAAGGAGAAAAAGGCAGTCGACATGGCATTCCCCCCCCCTCAGGATACCATGCACACAATACTACCTGTGGAATAGGTAAGTCACCCCTCTAGTAGGCCTTGAAACCCTAAGGCAGGGTGCACTATACCACAGGTGATGGCATAGCTGCATGAGCAATATGCCCCTACAGTGTCTTAAGTCTATTCCTAGACATTGTAAGTACAGTTGTGGCCATATTAAGTATATGGTCTGGGAGTTTGTCAAAAAACGAACTCCAGAGCTCCATAATGGCTACACTGAATACTGGGAATTTTGGTATCAAACTTCTCAGAATAATGAACCCACACTGATGCCAGTATTGGATTTATTAAAAAATGCACACAGAGGGCATCTTAGAGACCCAATGGCAAAGATAAGTCACCCCTCTAGCAGGCCTTACAGCCCAAAGGCAGGGTACACCTATACCATAGGTCAGGGCATAGGTGCATGAGCACTATGCCCCTACAATGTCTAAGCAAAACCTTAGATATTGTAAGTGCAGGGTAGCCATAAGAGTATATGGTCTGGGAGTCTTTCAAACACTAACTCAGCACCATAATGGCTGAAAACATACCCGACTTCCAGTGTGGGCTGACTAGTTTTGCCAGCCTGCCACACACCAGACATGTTGCTGGCCACATGGGGAGAGTGCCTTTGTCACTCTGTGGTTAGTACTGGGTGGAGGTGCTTCTCACCTCCCCCTGCAGGAACTGTAACGCCTGGCGGTGAGCCTCAAAGGCTCACCCCCTTTGTTACAGCGCCACAGGGCATTCCAGCTAGTGGAGATGCCCGCCCCCACAGGCCACGGCCCCACTTTTGGCGGCAAGGCTGGGGGAGATAATGAGAAAAACATGGAGTCACTGGCCAGTCAGGACAACACCTAAGGTGTCCTGAGCTGAGGTGACTCTCTGAGAAATCCTCCATCTTGCAGATGGAGGATTCCCCCAATAGGATTAGGGATGTGCCCCCCTCAGGGTGTAGGCACCAGACCTAAACACACCCCTAAATTGAGTATTTAGGGGCCCCCAGAACCTAGGAAAACTGTCTCCCCCACTTCAAGAGAAATTACAACAGCGACGCATCCCCCAGGGTCCAGCGACCTCAAGCCTCAGAGGACTACCCTGCATCTAAAAGCATTAGCTGTATTCCTCTTCCCCCGCCCCCCCCAGTCCCCCCAGCGACGCCTGCAGAGGGACTTCGGAGGTGGCCCCTGACTGCCTGCTTCAAGGAACCCGACACCTGGGAGAAACACTGCGCCCCCAGGACCTGAAGGATCCGACCTCCCGTGCAGAAGCGAGCCCCCCCCCCCCCCCCCCCCCCCCCCGGACTGGCCCGAAGCTGCTGGTGTGGTAACTTTGGGGTTGCCCTGAACCCCCAACGGTGGGCTTCCTTGGACCCAACTTTGAACCCTGTGGGTGGTTTACTTACCTGCAAAACTAACATACTTACCTCCCCCAGGAACTGTTGAAATTTGTACGTTTATTTTAAAATAGCTTATTGCCATATTTGCCAAAACTGTACATGCTATTTTATTGATTCAAAGTTCCTATGATACCTGAGTGAAATACCTTTAATTTAAAGTATTGCATGTAAATCTTGAACCTGTGGTTCTTAAAGTAAACTAAGAAAAGATACAGGTGTCATTAGTTACTGAGTGACTGCTGTGGTAATGCAAGTGTTTTACACTCCTAGATAAGTGTTGGCTGCTCATCGCAGATACCACTAGATATCCCTGGCTGCTTAGACACACTCCAGGAGTCTTGGAGTCCACGCAGCACAACTGGAGCCTGTAGATCCCTTGGGGGGGGGGGGGGTGGAGGGGGGATGATGAGGCCTTGGTAGCTGCAGGAGACACAAGGCACGGGGTACTGTCCTGCATGGGAAGGCAAGGACTTACCTCCACTAACATTGAGCAGCTTGCAGAGGACCAAGTCAACCACTCCAGACCACCACTCGTGATGCATGATCCATGCATCTCAGGACGAGAGGAGATCCTCTGAGCCAGTCATTGCAGTTGGTGCCTGCTGATGCAGGGGAGGGACTCCTTCACTCCAAGGGAGATTCCTTCTTGTGCATACTAAAGGCTTGCTTCCCTTGGAGGGTGCAAAGCCGGGGAAATGTTGCAGTAGTTGGAAGGAGCTGTGGAAACAATGTTGCAAGCAGTCTTCTTCGAGTGAAGAGGCTCCTGGATGGTCCAGTTGCAATGACCAGAAGTCAAAGTAAAGGATGCAGAGCAGTCCTGCTAGTCTTGCTCGTTGAATCTGATGACCCACCCAAGAGGGAGACTGAATATCCCTTGAAGGGGGATTGGTAACCTTGCCAGGTGACCACATATCGGGAGGGGACTCTGACTTCATCTGCCTGACCTGGTCACTTAAATGCTCCCATTGGCCTTTGCACACCTTGGTTTTAAGATTGCACAATCAGAACTCTCCGGAGGTAGTCTATTCTGTTGCATAATCTGCAGATACGAACAAAGGTTTCTACCCTGCTTAATTGTTTACCCTACTGCCTGATACCGGTGACCTTGCCCTGAACTAAAGTGTTGATGTGCTACTGCAACCTTGTACCTACCTTTGGTTCCATCTGCAACCTAAAACATCGGCATGTTAATTGTTCATATTTTTTTCCTTTGTAGGTTTTTAAATGAAGAAGAGAGTGCAGCTTTCAAATTTTATGAAACCAAGCTCACAGAATTCCGTGAGGCACCAGAGAAGACAGAGTCTTCGGAATCTGTCAAACTTGATGTTGAATCCAAAGACTCTGAAAGTGAAAAATCACCCCAAAAGACGAAAGACTCTAAATCAAAAGATAAGTCTGACGTTTCTGAAGCACAAGAAGGCGATGCTCAGGTATCTGAATCTCAAGATAATGAAGAGAGTGAAGAGAGAACCTCGCAAGATCAAATGGAGTGCGATGCAACGGAAAGTGCTGGTTCAGACGGTGCCTCACAAAGTGCTACTTCTACCCCTGCCCGCTCCCCACTAACCCGCAAGAGAGGCAGACCCATGAGGGGTGGCCGGGGAGGCCCAGCGAAGAGGGCTTGTCCAGCAGAGGAGCCGAAAGGTAAGTAGTATGGCTGCAGTGTCCAGAGCTTTTGCTAGGCTGTGCTTATTATTCATTTGAGGAAAGTGGACTACTCTGGGACTTAAGTCACAACACTACTTGCAAATGTTTAAACCATTTGTTCTGTTGCAATTTTAATGAATTACAAACTCTAATTCGGAATTGTTTTGTGGAAATTCAAGACCCAATTTCATGTACCGAAGGAAATTGCATTGTTCAGAATGCAAAGGTTGTCTGAAGTAAGACCTGGCATCCTGGATTTTATTTTTTCTCGTGTTAATAAATTCTGTACCCTGTTCTTGGCAGCAAGGTATCTATTTTGCTATTGCTTAAATTTTGACTAAATGGGAACTTTTGCGTTTATGATGATTGAATGTATGCTGCTCACATGAAAAAAAAAACTAGATTTTTTTTTTTAAAGGGGCAAAGGAAGAATCCAGTTACAGGAAATATGCTTTGATACAATCTCCGTGAGTCCCTCCCCAGAGCAGTGCTAGCCTGGGAATAAGTATTGATTGGGTGGTTTGCTATAGATGGGGGGACCTTTGACGGGGCCCCAAAACAGGTGGTGTTGGGCCACAATTCAATATCCAGCCTTCCTTCTAAAATATGGACACTTTTCTCAATTGTGCATAAATGACAGATCAAAACTTAACTTCTGTATCCACATCCAGGCACAAAACTAGTGCACTGGTCACTTTTTTTTTTTTCCTTTTTCAAAAAGCACCTCCCCTTGGGGATGTGAAGGAGCTTATGAGGCGTGCCCGACAGGCTTAGGTACAGGGCAGTTGAACCGTGAACCTGCATGGCATTGCGCCGCACTACAGTCGAGCAAAAGAGCCGACTAGAAGCCAGAGAATTGTGGTTGTTCATGATTGCGAAATGTAAATGTTGTCATTGAATGTTCTTCCTTCCTAATTATGTCTTCGGTTTAACTTTTTTTAGTTGAGGAACCAAACAGAGTTGGTAATGAAAAACCAAGTGGACGACCAGCTCTAAGGAAGGTGAGGTGGAACAAATGTCACCCCTCTGTTCAGCAAAACGTCAAAACCCTGGCATGAAAAGACTTCTACATTGTTATGCTTCTCCTGGAGCCAGGGATCCTATTACTCACGCCTCTTTGCTCTGCAGTGATGCAGTGCAGTCTATGAAGGCTCCCTTGGTGCAGACACTTTCTGTCAGTTGGTTGCTTTGTAAGTGTGATGTAAGCATTGAGCCAAACTAAGGCCTGGGTTGAGGCTTCAGGCCTTAAGGGGTGATTCCTGGTGTGGTAGGCCATGACCAGGGCCACCATCTGTGGCATTAGCCACTCAAATACAGCTTGTTTGTCTCATGTAATACAGGTCAGTGTTATCCGTGGTGCTGCATACATACTTATGTTTTTCCCTCCTCTTCCCCTCTGGCGCAAGTATGCGCTTGTGTTCTGCTATTAGCTTTTCTGTGTGCCAAGTTACAGCCTGGTCTGAACTGACACCAGTCCTGAGTAAATTGCACAATGAATGGAGTCAAAGCCTCTGGCCTAACTTTCAGCCTGCACCATTTGTATCAACAGCTCACAATTCCATCCATGAAAACTGCTTTTATGTGTTGGCCATGTGGTTTGGACCATCACTCCAGTTTCTGCGCTGCGGTGGCTCTGCATTTTAGAAGCTGTTGCAAAACCAGGCGTCCATTTCAGTTAATGGCAAGGAATATCCCAGTGCTGGGTTATGGAAGGTGGTTTTCCATGTTCTGTGATGCCGACCCAATATCTGCTGCTTATTTCGCTTAATCTGCCTCACCTGCCTGAATCAAGACAGGTCAATTTAGTGTGACGAACAACGCTGCATGAGATCATGTGAGCGGTAGATCAGTATGTCAGGATTCAACCTATGCATGTATGTCTCATAACTGCTCTGCTTTGATGGCAGGAGCCTTCAGCGACAGTTGTCTAGAGTAGCAAAATTGATATGGCCCAGATCTTGACACAAATTAAGTAGCGGTTACATCTTCAAATTAAAAAGAATGTTCTGGACATCATATGGAAAATTTACCAAAGCGCCTCTTTAGGTACTCATGCCTCAATGCAAATAGTTTTCTCAAACAGTCTTGATGGTCTGCACTTTTTTTTTTCATTTTTATCTTGTATTTTTATTTTTTAAGAATGTGGTTTGCTGCGCCGTGCGTAAGACTTTGCCATAATGCTGACACCTGAATCTATATTCAGCTATTGATATGCATCTTAATCTTTTCATTAATTCTCCCTCGTCTTGCACACAGAAACAAACCAAGCAAAAGGAAGCTGAGCTAAGTGCTGAAGATGATGGTATCAAAGTGTAAGTCCAAAGTTGTGTTTTTTTCCACTTTTTTATTTACTTTCAGTGTTTGGTATCAAGTACATTTTCAAAGGGCAGTACTTATGCTCCATTTCTTTTATGTGCATATGTTGCTGTGATAAGAATTGAAACTAGTTTTGTGTTTTAGTTTTTGGGTTGACTGGAACACTTCTGCCATTTTGTACACTGTATAACTTGTATCCATTCAAAGACACTTAAGTAATATTTGTAGACCCTTTAAGTAGATAATCTGCTTCACATGTAACTTGAAGGCCCCTCAATGACTTACTGCAATGTGTATAATGGGTTTAAGTGCTGGGTTGGGGTGGAATCTGAGTGCCACCAGCCTCCTTTGATGGGCCCTTTTGGTGCCCTTCTTCCATAATCCGGTTTACGCCAGTTCAGGTGGGAAACTACACAAAGGACAGAATTACCACCTTCCCGTCCAGCTCCACCCTAGAGGTGCACATAGCTCTATCTTGAAAATAAGATATGCAGAGGCCCCTGGGAGCATCTGACTGGCTAGACCAGGTAGATGACTTACCTGACCCCCCTCTGGTAGGTGGATCACTTCAGAGTGACTAACTCCTTTTAGGGTTACTTGTGGGCTCCTTGTCGTTGGGTCCTTAGTCGAGCAAGACTATCCAAGAACTCTGCAAGACATCTTTTGCTCCTGGCCTCTGGAACAACTGCTGGTCTGCTTTGAAAATCGAAACATGGCTACTTCTGGTGGGAAGACAGAATGCAAAATTGTTTCTCCTGATCCTGCATGAATTCTGTAACATCCAAGGCTGTGAATCCTTCATGGTCACAAGGACTCTGCACCTGAAAGCACAAAGGAATCTCCCGTGGAGTGAAGTCACTCCCCTGCGTCCGCAGGCACCTCAAGACTCACTAGTGGTCTTTTATGTTCAGCCGTATTCCAGGGTGTGGTGTGTGTGTTTTTTTTTTTTTTTTTTTTTTTCCTTTCCCTCTGTCCTTCGGGCCTTGATACCTTTCGGCACTGGAGACAATGTAGTCTCAATCATTTTGGTTCTGAACCATTCAAAGTATCCTTACATCGGTAATTATTTGGTGTGTAACTTATGCCTTTCGCCAGATCAAGAGGCTACCTGTGAGGCATGTCAATCATTCTGGTCCAAGGAGACTATCTGTGACCAAGCTTGTAGGTTAGAGATGGCACGCAGATCTCCAGATAGCGGGGAAGAACATGCAGGAGGAGCCCCACCAGGAATCTGTCCTAATTTCCGACTTTGGGCGTACAATTTGATGTTGAGACGACCACCACTGCATTCAAGCCATGGTTGATCTCTATTTCATATTGTCCGCCCATCAGCTCAGCACTGAAAGCTGCAAAGGCTGCATCAACGGCTCCGACCTTTTTAACGTCTGTCAGAATCCACCACTAGGCACCGAACACATTGGTTTCAAGCTGACAAGCTTCGGGTCAGAGTTCAGCACTGAAATATAGCCAAAATTTTGGCGCAGAAAACAATGGAACATATTCCTTGAGTGCTTTTGGGTAAAAGACAATCCACCACACCTTCACCTGTTCAGCCCTTATAAGAAACAATGGATGCTAGACAGCGCAAAAGATTTATCTAAGAAGGCACAGGGCGATTTGCAACTTCCCGTACTGTTACTTTAAGAAAGCTAACCTTACAGAAGGAACGGGACACCTCGCCTCCTAAAACGCGCACGCACAAAAAAAACTCCCTAAGACTTTTCAAGAGGGGCTTGTTTGTCCTATTGCTTAGCTTCCACCCCCCCTCCATTTTCAATCTCCCATTTTATCAGCTGAGGGAGACCGCACGCGAAGGCTCAAAGTCACCATTATTTGAGGAACACTATTTAGAGGTCCTACCACTAGATCAGGATCCCTGGGATTCTTATGATCCAGCTAGGCTCCCCCGAGGATACTACCAACAAGTTATTGGTAGGGCAGCTGCATACCATAATGTAATTTTATTGAACAAACCAGCACCTTCTTATTCTTTATCAGATTGCAAATGCTGCAAGACTATAGTGGCAACTACAGCCTTGAAAAAGGCTAATAGCCAGGCTACTGGAGACTCATCCCCCACCAAAAGATTGATGTGGCAGATAAGGGTCTGCACAAACTGCTAATCGCTGTTGGATAACCAATTCCTAATCTCTCTATATGATAGATGTCATTGGGATGCAATGGAGGCTCTCCAATATCTCAGTGGAGCATCGCAGATATGGCCAACAGATTGGTCTGCAATGGTTTGCACTCCAATACAATCTAGTAGATGTGCACTGGATGCTTCAGAAACAGCCCATGGAATAAACGCAAGCGGCCTAATCAGACACATGGCTTAGGTGTTCTGGTTTTAAACCACAAGTACAGCAAGCCATTTTGATTATGCCCTTCAATAAAAATAAAAAAACACCTTGGTCCACAAGTTCATTCTACCTTGGAAAACCTAAAGACATGGACAATGCAAAGGCCATGGGAGCTCTTGAGTCATACGCACAAAGATTATATTTTCCGTTGCCCACTCTATAGAGGGGGTTACAAATCCACTTAATCCGAACCTTCCACCTCTGAAAACAAACCAGCTTCAGTTTCTTATACCAGTCTCATTCAGAGGTCCTAATTTCAGAGGCGGGACAAGAACAGCTCTTGGGACTCTGGTTCCACAGCAAAACATGGATTACCTCAACACCAGTTTGGGGACGTCTGGACTCTACGCTCAATGGACACAAATAACATCAGACCAATGGGTCCTCCGTTACCTAACTTGATTATTGCATTGAGCTCACACCTCTCATAATTCCCTCCTCGTGCACACAGGTTATCTCAACACCTCACTCCCCTCAGGTAAGAGCTCTCCTTTCAAAAGGGGCTATAGGTTCAGTGGACCAGTAAACCCCCCCCCCTTCCAAAAAAAACTATAAAGAGAAGGGAGAATATGCAATATGTCCTCATTCCAAACAAGGACTAGTCTCTTAGGCCCTAAATTCTAATCAATTTGGGGTCCCAACTGCTCACAGGTTATTTACCAAATACCTAGCAGTGGTTGCAGAACATGTCTGACAAAAGATTAATAGCTTCCCATTCCTGGACAACTGGCTTATCAAAGCCAGCACATTGCAACAGTGTCGGTCCCACATACATTACAGTGAATCTTCTTCAATAGTTAGGGTTCACAATCCACTTTGTAAAATCTCATCTACAACCTCTCCAGATTCAACCATAACAAGGGGTCATTCTCTGCAGTCATTTGGGGTTAGCTTACCCCAGTGCAGCTCAGACACAACTTCCAGCATCTGCCTCCTCGGTTTCAAAAGAATTGCACTCCCACAGTCAAAACTATAATTGGACTCTTGGGTATGATATCTTGCATTGCCATGGTACCATATGTCAGACTCCACATGCATCAGCTACAGCAATCAATGTCCGTCTCGTCAGTGATCTGACACAGGGTCGTCTTCAAGGTTCTGGTGTTGCTAGACTGCCAAACTTTCCAGTCTGCAATAGTGGAGCTCAAGAACCTCTTAAAAGGGGTGGCATTTGCCTCAACTCATTCTGACCACTGATGCGTCCTTTACAGGTTGGAGCACATCTTCAAAACTTCACAGTGCAGGGTCTTTGGGTTTACACACATTGTTCCATGCACATCAACTATCTGGGGCTTCAAGTGGTATTTGTAGCCCTCGAAGCGTTTCTACCTCACCTTCCATAGAAAGTTGTCCTTGTCCGGATGGACAATTAGTCCTGCATTATGTACAAAAATGGGGTGACTGGATTGTTCCAGTTATCACAACTGGCACAAACAATATGGAAACGGGCTCATCACCACATTCACCTACTGGCACTATCTCCCAGGAATGTACGACTTTGCAGACCTGCTCACCAGGGCACGTCAAATCCATGAATGGAAACTGCACCTACAAGTCCTTCAAAAATACTTCCAGAGGTGGGGAAATACTCAGATCTTTTCACCACAGGAGAAAACGTAATGCCCAAACTTCACATCCAGATGCCCATACCCTCTCTCCAAGGACAATGCTCTAAGGATGAACTGGTCAGGGATATTTGCTCATGCTTTTCCAACTCCCACTCATTCCATTTCTGGTTCGCAAGCTCACACAGACATCACTAACTATGATACTGGTAGCGCCCACATGGGCACGTCATCCTACGTTCGCAACACTTCTGGACCTCACTAGAAGCTCCCGAGCAGGCCAGATCTTCTCTCAAAGGACCACAGACATATCAGGCATCCAGACCCCAGATCCCTCAACTTAGCAATATGGCTCCTGAAGTCATAGAATTTGGTTCTTATTGTACCTCCTGAATGTATGGAAATTTTGAAGACTGCTCTCGGACTGACAAGCTAGCCAAAGGAAACATTTTGTTTGCTACTTCCAGTCCAAACACATTGATCCAATCAAGGCATCCGTCCCAGAAATTACTTGCATAATTTACAGCAAGCCAGCTTGGCTTACACTTCTCAAGATAGACCTTGCATCTATAGTTACAAAATAGAGAATATATTTCATTGTTCAAATCCCTTTTATTAAAACTTTGCATGGAAGGACCTAAAAGAGTAATTCCACCTGCTCAATAGGCTCATGTCCTATTCAGTTCCTTTCGTGAAAGGTAGCGTTTCTGGTTGCAGTCACATCACTTAGACGTGTCGGTGAGCTTCAGGCATCAACGCTAGAAGAACTTTTGTTTCAAATACATAAGGCTAAGGTGGTCATTCGCACAAATCCAAGATTCCTACCAAAAGTGGACCATTTATTTGCCAGGTTCACGCCCACCAGCCCCTTTATCGCTCTAATTCAGTACTAGAGGGTACTCGTGTACTTAATTGAAAAGAGTTTAGGAAAACAAAACAATTTAATGTGGCTTTTGCTTTGCCATTCAAAGGCACTCCAATTTCAAAAAATTGCATGGATTGTTAAAATCATGCAAATACAATGTTATGCTAGGCCAAAAAGACAATTGCTACAAACTCCTGGGGCACAGGTGCTGCTGTGGCATTTTTAGATAACATGCAGAGCAACTAACTGGTCTACACCACACATTTACAAAGCATTGTGTGGATGTACAAGCACAACAGCAAGCAAATGTATGGCAGGCTGTCCTAAGAGCACTTTTCTTAACCAACAACCAACTCCCACAGGCTAGCCACTGCTTTTTGGAGAGACTGCTTTATAGTCTGTGCAAACTGTGTACCCATAGCCACACATGCCGTTGAACAGAAAATGTTGCTTACCCAGTTTGGATCCAACACTAGATGGCAGGATAATGCAAACCATGTGAATCTACATGCCACAGACCGTAACCTTTCCCTTTCCTTTTCCCCACGTTGAATAAAGAGGAAGTATCCGCCTCCACTCTTGATCTTGCCTGCCCCACTAGTCATCCTTTTGAAAGGGGCAGATGTTATGCTTGCCGCTTTGACGTCGTTGTATATTCTCTCATTAAAACCCTGCAGCATCCTGGAGGAATTGAAACGTGCAGTTATTTGTCCACTATTCAAGAAGCTACTCTAGACCCCAAGTGATCGACAACTGCATACTGTCTCTACTTCCTGGCCAGGGTAAAATATTGTAGAAGATGATCAATGGGATCCTTAAATCATACCTGGGAAATAATAGTTCGATGGCATCTGTCGCTGTAGATACGCATGTTTTGCAATAGCTCGCCATCTGGTGTTGGGCCGGAGTGTTACAAGTTGTTTTTCTTCGAAGAAGTCTTTTGTGTCCATTGCGCATGGGCGTCGACTCTATCCTCGATTGTTTTTTTTCCGCCATTGGGTTCGGACGTGTTCCTGTCGCTCCGAGTTTCGGAACGGAAAGATAGCTAAATTCGGAAGATTTTTGTCGGTATTGTTGCGTTCGGGATCGGCGTAGTTAGATTCAACACCGCATCGAAGAGCTCCAGTGCCCTTCGGGGTAGTTTTTCGATCCCCCATCGGGGCCTGTTCAGCCCGACCGCGTGCTGAAGAACGCCGATGGAACGGACCCCGTTCCGTTTCTGTCCCAAATGCCACAACAAGTACCCCTATACAGACCAACACTTGGTCTGTAACCTGTGCCTGTCACCTGAGCACAGTGAGGACACCTGCGAGGCCTGTCGTGCGTTCCGGTCCCGAAAAACACTCCGAGACTGTCGAGCCAGAAGACTTCAAATGGCGTCCGTGCCGACAGCCCACCGAGAGTTCGAGGAACAAGAAGAGGAAGGTACCTTCTCGATCCACGAATCTGACTCCGAGGAATTCGATGACCCACAAACCGTGAGTAAGACGTCAAACAACACATAAGAAGATTGACAAGGCCCAGGGGACGCCACTGCCACCAGGCCATGGCTCGACCCATAAATTCGGTGACTGACTGTCGGCACCGAAAAAGGCCCAAACAGTGCCGAGACAGTCCGACTCCGGTCGAGACACCGGTACGCAGCCTTCTCGGGACCGAGAAAGTGCTGGAGACGAACATTGACACCGAGATAGCGGTGTAGACCCGGCTCGACGCCGAGACAGCGGCACCGACTAAGATAGACGCCGAGAGGTTTCGGCCCCGAAAAAAAGAAAAGTCAGCTCGGAGCCGAAAAAAGATGCAGACAGGGTTTCGGCGCCAAAACAACCTGCAACCGACCCAGTTTCAGGCTCTTATACAGAGGAGCATTCACTAACCTCCCAAATGCGAAAGCATAGGTTCGAGGAAGAGCTGCAATCTACCGATGTAGACCATACGCAAAAGCGTATCTTCATACAGGAGGGAACAGGGAAAATAAGCACCCTTCCCCCTACTAGAAGAAAGAGAAGACTGGAGTTCCAAACTGAACAAACACCACAAACAAAGGTGGTGAAAAAGGTTACTCCACCACCCTCTCCTCCACCTGTAATTCACGTCTCACCAGCACAAACTCCATCACATTCCCCAGCTCACACCACCATGAGCCAGGGTGACCAGGATCAGGACGCATGGGACTTATACGACGCCCCAGTGTCAGATAACAGCCCGGAGGCATACCCTACAAAGCCATCTCCACCAGAAGACAGCACTGCGTATTCTCAAGTGGTGGCTAGAGCAGCACAATTTCACAATGTAAGCCTCCACTCAGAACAGGTCGAGGATGACTTTTTATTCAACACCCTCTCCTCCACCCACAGCTCCTACCAAAGCCTGCCTATGCTCCCTGGTATGCTCTGGCACGCAAAATAAATTTTTAAGGAGCCGGTCAAAAGTAGGGCAATCACACCAAGAGTGGAAAAAGTATAAGGCGCCCCCTACAGACCGTTTTCATCACTGCACAGCTGCCACCAGATTCTGTCGTTGTAGGAGCAGCTAGGAAAAGGGCCAACTCCCACACATCTGGGGATGCACCACCCCCAGATAAAGAAAGCCGCAAGTTCGATGCAGCTGGAAAGAGTCGCAGCACAAGCTGCAAACCAGTGGCGCATCGCCAACTCTCAAGCACTACTTGCGCGCTATGACAGAGCCCATTGGGATGAGATGCAACACCTCATTGAACATCTACCCAAAGAGCTACAAAAAAGGGCAAAGCAAGTGGTTGAGGAAGGTCAAAACATTTCAAACAACCAGATACGCTCCTCCATGGACGCAGCAGACACAGCTGCAAGGACAATTAATACATCCGTGACCATCAGAAGGCATGCATGGCTACGAACGTCTGGGTTTAAACCAGAGATACAGCAGGCAGTTCTCAATATGCCTTTCACTGAAAAAGAACTGTTCGGTCCAGAAGTGGACACAGCGATAGAAAAACTTAAAAAGCACACGGACACTGCTAAAGCAATGGGCGCACTCTACTCCCCGCAGAGCAGAGGAAACTATGGCACCTTCCGCAAGACACCCTTTAGAGGGGGGTTTCGGGGTCAGGCCACACAAGCCAGCACCTCACAGGCAACACCGTCCAGTTACCAGGGACAGTACAGGGGAGGCTTTCGGGGCCAATACAGGAGGGCAATTCCCTAGGAATTTCAAAGCCCCAAAACCCCTGCAACTAAGCAGTGACTCACATGTCACTCATCCCCTCCACACAACACCAGTGGGGGGAAGAATAGGTCATTATTACAAAGCATGGCAGGAAATCGCTACAGACACTTGGGTTCTAGCAATTATCCAACATGGTTATTGCATAGAATTTCTACAATTCCCTCCAAACATACCACCAAGAGCACAAAATTTATCACAACATCATTCCGAGCTCCTGGAGACAGAAGTTCAAGCACTATTGCAAAAGAATGCAATCGAATTAGTACCAAACACACAAATAAACACAGGAGTTTATTCACTGTACTTAATACCAAAGAAGGACAAAACGCTAAGACCAATCCTAGACCTCAGGATAGTAAACACATACATCAAATCAGACCACTTTCACATGGTCACACTACAAGAAGTGCTACCATTGCTCAAACTACACGACTACATGACAACCTTAGACCTCAAAGACGCGTATTTCCATATACCAATACATCCATCGCACAGGAAATACCTAAGGTTTGTATTCAAAGGAATACATTACCAATTCAAAGTATTGCCTTTCGGTTTAACAGCACCAAGAGTCTTTACAAAATGTCTAGCAGTAGTCGCTGCACACATCAGAAGGCAGCAAATACATGTATTCCCGTATCTAGACGACTGGCTAATCAAGACCCATTCGTTATCAAAGTGCTCACACCACACAAATCATACAAACCCTCTACAAACTGGGGTTCACCGTCAACTTTGCAAAATCCAACATCCTGCCGTGCAAAGTACAACAGTACCTAGGAGCCATAATAAACACAACAAAAGGAGTAGCCACTCCAAGTCCCCAAAGAATTCAAAACTTCAACAACATCATACAACGCATGTATCCAACACAAGATACAAGCAAAGATGATATTACAACTCCTAGGCATGATGTCTTCATGCATAGCCATTGTCCCAAACGCAAGACTGCACATGAGGCCCTTACAACAGTGCCTAGCATCACAATGGTCACAAGCACAGGGTCACCTTCTAGATCTGGTGTTAATAGACCGCCAAACTTACCTCTCGCTTCTATGGTGGGACAATATAAATTTAAACAAAGGGCGGCCTTTCCAAGACCCAGTGCCACAATACGTAATAACAGATGCTTCCATGACAGGGTGGAGAGCACACCTCGATCAACACAGCATACAAGGACAATGGAACGTACATCAAACAAAACTGCATATAAATCACCTAGAACTGCTAGCAGTTTTTCAAGCACTAAAGGCTTTCCAACCAATAATAGTTCACAAATACATTCTCGTCAAAACAGACAACATGACAACAATGTATTATCTAAACAAGCAAGGGGGACACACACTCAACACAGTTGAGCCGGTTGGCACAAAAGATATGGCATTGGGCAATTCACAACCAAATTCGCCTAATAGCACAGTTTATCCCAGGGATTCAGAATCAACTCGCAGACAATCTCTCTCGATCACCAACAGGTCCACGAATGGGAAATTCACCCCCAAACTCTGAACACTTACTTCAAGATCTGGGGAACACCTCAGACTTGTTTGCGACAAAAGAGAACGCAAAATGCCAAAACTTTGCATCCAGATACCCACACAGGCAGTCCCAGGGCAATGCCCTATGGATGAACTGGTCAGGGATATTTGCCTACGCTTTTCCTCCTCTCCTTCCTTATCTGGTAAACAAACTCAAACTCTTATCCTAGAATTCGGGCACTTACAACTTACCCAAGAATGTATGGAAGTCATAAAGCAAGCCAGAAGGCCATCCACCAGGCACTGCTATGCAAGTAAATGGAAGAGGTTTGTTTGCTACTGCCATATTAATCAAATCCAACCATTACACGCAACTCCAAAAGATGTAGTGGGTTACTTGCTTCACTTACAAAAATCTAACCTAGCTTTCTCTTCCATTAAAATACACCTTGCAGCAATATCTGCATACCTGCAGACTACCTATTCAACTTCCCTTTATAGGATACCAGTCATTAAAGCATTCATGGAGGACCTTAAAAGAATTATTCCACCAAGAACACCACCTGTTCCTTCATGGAACCTAAATGTTGTCCTAACTAGACTTATGGGTCCACCTTTCGAACCCATGCACTCCTGCGAAATACAGTTCCTAACCTGGAAGGTTGCATTCCTCATCGCCATTACTTCCCTAAGAAGAGTAAGCGAGATTCAGGCGTTTACAATACAAGAACCTTTTATACAACTACACAAGAATAAGGTTGTCCTGAGGACTAATCCTAAATTTTTGCCAAAGGTTATTTCACCGTTCCATCTAAATCAAACAGTGGAACTTCCAGTGTTCTTTCCACAGCCAGATACCGTAGCTGAAAGGGCACTACATACATTAGATGTCAAAAGAGCATTAATGTATTACATTGACAGAACAAAGAACATCAGAAAGACTAAACAACTATTTATTGCATTTCAAAAACCTCATGCAGGAAACCCAATATCAAAACAAGGTATAGCCAGATGGATAGTTAAATGCATCCAAATCTGCTACCTTAAAGCTAAACGACAGCTGCCCATTACACCAAGGGCACACTCAACCAGAAAGAAAGGTGCTACCATGGCCTTTCTAGGAAACATCCCAATGCAAGAAATATGTAAGGCAGCCACATGGTCTACGCCTCACACATTCACCAATCACTACTGTGTAGACGTGTTATCCGCACAACAAGCCACTGTAGGGCAAGCCGTATTAAGAACATTGTTTCAGACTACTTCCACTCCAACAGGCTGAGCCACCGCTTTTGGGGAGATAACTGCTTACTAGTCTATGCAAAACATGCGTATCTACAGCAACAGATGCCATCGAACTGAAAATGTCACTTACCCAGTGTACATCTGTTCGTGGCATCAGTCGCTGTAGATTCGCATGTGCCCACCCGCCTCCCCGGGAGCCTGTAGCAGTTCGGAAGTTACCTTCAACTATTTGTATATATATCATTTCAACCTTATATAGGTACATACTTAGTCACTCCATTGCATGGGCACTATTACTACAATACAACTCCTACCTCACCCTCTGCGGGGAAAAACAATCGAGGATAGAGTCGACGCCCATGCGCAATGGACACAAAAGGAGGAGTCACTCGGTCCCGTGACTCTAAAGACTTCTTCGAAGAAAAACAACTTGTAACACTCCGGCCCAACACCAGATGGCGAGCTATTGCAAAACATGCGAATCTACAGCGACTGATGCCACGAACAGATGTACACTGGGTAAGTGACATTTTCATTTTTCATCACACCCAAAAGGCTTTCGTGCTGGCTGTAGTACAGAAATGGCACACTTACGGGCCATGCATGATCTTAAGATGGACCTGGAATCAGGGTGGTTCCCCGGCTTTGTTACTGCTCGACTTAAGTGCCACTTTAAACACTAGCTCATACCATGCTAGTGCACTGACTAGAAGTCTGCATTGTATTGAGAGAACGCACTACAGGGGCTTGCCTCCTTTCTGGACAAGCTATATTTTCAAATCAGCGAGGACTCTTATTAATCCAACAGCCATCAGTAGAAATGTTGTGCGCCGCTGGGCTCATTGAGCCCCATTCTTCTCTCTGGTCCCATCACCTTGATCTTCTGGTAGTGCCTAAAGTTCACAGAGAAAGGTGTGGTGGCTGATCATTTGCCTAGCTCTGATGAAAGATCTGTAACATTCTCCCAACCTGCTTAAAGAAAAATGCAAGTTTTTTAGGAAAATGCTAAAAACCTACCCTTTCCCGTAGCCGGTTTGCCGCTCCTCACTTCTAGCACTGGGAAGCCTTGGTTTAGGTAACAATGCACTTTGAAAATTCGGTGGAAAGAATAGAACATGGGGAGGGCTGCTGGAACTGGACCTGGTGATCGGGCACAGGAGATTCTGTCACTTTAGATGTCTGAATAGTTGACACATTCATTTAACCACAGACTTGGTTTGTGGTGCTGAAGTCTGTCTTTCTGTTCACAGGACCTTGGATCAGTACTGCACTGGAGGACAGCCTTAAGAGTCCTCTAAAGAGGAAAGATCATGGCCTGCCCTTTATCTCTACAGGTGCCAGACACCAACACCTTTAAAAGAAAAGGCTTGCCTTTCGGCAGCAACTACTGGGAAACTGTATTGAAACCCTGTCCCTAAGAAAATCAGGGCATGGTCTAATGCCTCCTACACAACAGCCTTCCCCTTTCAAGTATGACCGGGTGTGCACCAGTCAAATCTTCAAGAGTGGTGCTGCTGGGCCAACAACACAGTGCAACACCAACTCTTATCTCCCTAAGGTATGATGGCAGCATTAGGAGGAGATGGAAAAGCTTACAAAGCCAAAAGACCTAAAGCTTAGGATTTTGAGGCCACAGCAGTTGGTATGGTGTAAGTGGCTTGGGAAAAGGCCAAGTCCACTGTTAAACACTTAACAGTAAAGCATATACAAGCACTGAGCTTTGCAAGGACTTTTGCTTCCTTTTCTGACACATCCTTTAACTGTGCTAACAACCTTTGGGGGTGATGGCCTCATGCTTAGTCATAGAAGTGAATGTATAATTAGCCAGGCTGTTTCTGGATTCTCAGCTGCAGATAACTATCAGACTGCTCACTCAATGGATTTGGAAGACTGAGCTCCAGTGTATCCCGACATATGAAAAATTATCACACCAGACTTCTTGGGCTACCATTCCTGTGAAAGCAAAAGACCGCTAAAGGCTTATAGGTGATGCTGGAAAAGCACCCAAATCCAGTTTGGATCCCAAGACATGATGCTTGAACAGTGGGCTGGTGAAGATTCCAGCCATACTTGTGGGAAGTGATGCACTGTTATGAAAGGTGTTCAAGTGTTTACATAAGCATGAACACTGACTCTTACCCACCCAGTTTATCAAAAAACTAGAAAGTTATAAGTATGAATGAATCTTTTTAGGATGACCACCTAACACAGAATGATGGCACTGCCCTGATTCTTTTTCAAGCTTGCAACAGTAGGACCACTTTATTGCCTCAGTAGCTCCATTGAAAACAATGGAGTAGCACTGGGCTTCTAATGCTGCACGAATCCCAGAGCATCAACATTCCAATGTTTTTGTTCACAGCTGTTGCTGTGAACAAGGTGCTCCGTGAAGCTTGTGTTTTGTTTATTAGAACATTCTGCCCTCTAGTGACTATGTTCCAATAGCCTTACACTCCTCCATAGCGGGACTATACCGGCATTAAAGTCCCACCCCCTTGTAAAAGGCCCTCACCTTTGGCAATGCTGGAATAGACCTTTATTGGCTGGTATAGCACGCTACAGTGTGCTATAAGGCTGTAATACGATAATTGATGAGAAGCTGTCTCGGTGTGACTGGCTGGTCTAGAAGTCTGCAGAGTGCATCATGGTACAAAGATTCCTTTTTATTCTGAAATATCTACATCTGCTGTGACAATATGAACCTATGGAGGTTACAGGGGTGTGATAGTATCAGACTTTAGAGAAAAGGATCGGGCGTGTGCTAAAGCTGCACAGCATTAGCATTTTAGGAGCAGATGGTGTTGCACACATATGGCAGAAGATAAATGGATATCTGCTGTGAGGAATGGGAGGATGTACAAATGGGGATTATTAGGACAGCTTGCCAAAAGGTGAAAGGTTTAAACTCCAAACTGCTGATTATAGGTAGCAGCCTTTAGGCAAAAAAAAAAAAAAATCAAGCACTTAGTTCATCGTGAAATTTTGACCAATACGAGTGCCTGACTTCAGGGTCCACAGTAAAATTTGCAAGCATGACATAATCTAATTGTCTAATGGTGGCATACTTATACCAGTTTTGCCGGCAACTAGAATAAACTTTTGAAGGAAGGCATAAACTAGAACATACAGCTTGATGTGGAGGAATCCATCTGCTAGCTCCCAGCCCTTTGTCTACTAAATGTAGTAATTGAGTCTGCACAGCATCGTTTTTTCTTCCATTCAGGCATAGCTACTATTACCACAGTTAATTGAACAGAAGATAGTATTTCATGAGAATATTCCCCTTTTTACTAGACCCTGGTCTGTGAAGGGTCAGAAAAATGATGTAACTTCATAGCTTTCTGCAAACCTTAGTCACGTGCACTTACAAAGTGATGCCTAATTAAGAATGGGGCCCACCTGCTTTGTGTACTTGATTATGAATGCTGGTGGGGAGGATTCAACCATGGACTACATTACTACTAATGACCATTACCCTAGAAAATCAATTCCTGGCTTGTGAAAACTCACACCAGTCAAAATCTTCCCAACTTCTTTGGAGCGGAACAACATGGAGTTGGGGTTCAGAGACTAGTGGAAAGTATGTTGCACCACTTAACTAAACATGGCTACCCCCTATCCGTTCCGATATCTTCGTGCATTTGTTGCATTCATTAGTTGAAAGAAGCCGCTCTTTTAGCATGACTGTTGGCTAGTGCTGATATTCACTTACTTTACATTTCCTTCACAGGGGTGATGCCTCGGGAGA
This sequence comes from Pleurodeles waltl, assembly GCF_031143425.1. NCBI lineage: Eukaryota > Metazoa > Chordata > Amphibia > Caudata > Salamandridae > Pleurodeles > Pleurodeles waltl. Next base: position 42,111,113 of record NC_090451.1, read on the forward strand.
TGAAGGGGATGAATGAGAATGCGTGAAGATACAACATAAGGTATATTTACATGCAGCAAACTGTGGGTCCTGATACTCTACACGTTCGACCTGTGGCTTTTCTTTTCGCAACCCCAATCCGCATGACACTGGCATTTTTTGACTATCCTTTGTGCATTTCTTGAGGATTTGTGGGTCTGAGCGCATTTTGTGGGTCTAAGATATTTGTTGAAATAAATATAAAGCAGTATTTTGTTAATTGGTGGTTTTAAAAAACTCTTCCAGAGCAGAGTAATGTGCATTCTGCCATCCAAGTGGTTGGGCCTAGAATTAATGTTACTTTAGGTAACGACCATGGGCAGACTCCATGGCACTACGGTGTGAGTAAACTTAAAAGCCCATTATGTCCCCGTATGACAATATAGATTTAATTTTTTTTTCTGGCTAGAGGGTTTGGGAGTGTAAAAGCTCAATCTTTTGCCGATAAATTAAGGAAAATGGCAGAATTAATTTAACATACAATCTAAACCATCAATGCCTTAAGGTTTTTGGAAAATGGCGAAAGCACAGAAAAGGCTTGTGGGACAAGGTTTCTGAGATGGAAAAGACATTATGAGGGAGATTTAAAAAAAAAAAAAGAGGGTCAAAACAAAGATGATTTAAAAAAAGCCATCACATCTAAAACTCATAACAAGATTTCAAAGGTAGCTGAGGCAGAGGGGATGCCGGAGGCTATTGAATTGACAGTTTGAAGGAGGTTGTCCATTAATATCTAGGAATAGAGATGCTATAGGATGACGATGCTACAGGAAATCATACCACAACTAAAGAGACTATAGCACAGTGGATTGAAGGAAGCATACCTGCACAGCTAGATTAATCTCAGTACAGATCATTCCTTGTGTTTGTCATGGACATGGTATATCGCCAATTTAGATTATTTTTTATTTTTTTAAATACACTGGGGGGCAGAATTTATTCTAAATTGCCTGGCAGTGATGTCCACCCCCTTCAGAAACAGAGGGATTCATATATACCCTTGCCTAGACTGTCTAATAAAGGTAAATTTGCTAAAGCAATGATGAAGGGACATACAATCATATCCTCACTGTACAAGCTAGGATTCTCCTTAAACATAAAAAAAAAAAAACACCACCACAAGAACTGGAGAGGCTTTTTCTGAGGGCTACGTTGAACTCTAGGGAGAAGGCAACCCCATTATACAAAAGAGCCCAGACACTGGAAGACAAAACTCTCTTCTAGCAGAAAGGAGTAGGACCGTAATGAAACTAGATGGAATCCTGCAGACTAATGGTCCTACATACCAGATTGCACATCTGGCCCATAAAGAAATGGCTTTCAAACAAATGGACACTGGCAGCAAGGAGTTGGGAGGATCTTGTGTTTGTTAAACAGGCAGTAAAATGGTTGAACATTTTGAACATAATGGGAATGACCATTCTAGACACCAACATCAACAGTGACCTCCCCAGTGGATGCATCTCTCAGAGTAAGCAGCACACATGGGCTGGCTCAACGTCAGGTGACTGGAGCCCACAGAAGCAGTTAAGTACGTAATAGAAAACTGTTTTCCTAGAGCTCAAGATCATTCACCCACATAAGCAGAAAAAACATCCAGACCTTAACAAGCAGGTGTGACTGGATTGCATGTGCTCAAGACTAGCACAGGGATGTGGCAATGGACCATTCGAAGGCAGATTGACTTATTAGCAAAACACCTGTCGGAGTACTAAACATAGAGGCGCTAAGACAGACAAGGAAAGTGCTCGCACAAGTGGGAAGTAAAGGGTAAAAGTGCTAAACCATGTTTTTCAAAAGTGGGGCAAGCCAACAATAGACTTACTCACAACACCAAAAAAATGTGAAATATCAAGACTGCCCAGGTAACCACACCACCAGTTAAAAATGGAATGTCTGGTCTGGGCTATTAGCATATACTTCACCCCTATTCCATTTATCCCTATGGTGTGAAATTAGTGCAAGCAGTCATCAGTGACTCCAAGCCTGATAGCACCACAAAGGGCAAGGCAGACCTCAGATGTCACAGGGAGAAGTGATACATTTGCTAGGTACACAAGACTTCACAAAGCTGGAAGGACAGAAAAGCCACCTGGAAGCTGTGATCTTCAAGCTTGCAGTGCGGCTTCTGAGGACCTAAAATGGGACACTTAGCTGGAACAGACATGTCCCAGGAAACTAGTCAAAATATCTTAATTGTCTGCTTGACTTCCAGACTTACGCATGTGTTAAGGTGCACTTGGGGCTGCAATTGCAGCGTACAAAAACGGGTAGAAGCCTCTCTAAGGCACACATGATCAATTTTCTTTCAAGAATGAAAAGAATAGCTCCACCTAGAACAGTACCTCTACAGGTGGAATCAAAATCTGGTACTCATCTGAACACCCGCATAAGGTAGATCTAAAGTACCTGATGATAAAGATTATTTGTAGTTGCAATCACTTTACTGTGAATTTTAAGGTAGGGGTTCTCTGTACAGGGAGTGCAGAATTATTAGGCAAGTTGTATTTTTGAGGATTAATTTTATTGAACAACAACCATGTTCTCAATGAACCCAAAAAACTCATTAATATCAAAGCTGAATATTTTTGGAAGTAGTTTTTAGTTTGTTTTTAGTTTTAGCTATGTTAGGGGGATATCTGTGTGTGCAGGTTGACTATTACTGTGCATAATTATTAGGCAACTTAACAAAAAACAAATATATACCCATTTCAATTATTTATTATTACCAGTGAAACCAATATAACATCTCAACATTCACAAATATACATTTCTGACATTCAAAAACAAAAACAAATCAGTGACCAATATAGCCACCTTTCTTTGCAAGGACACTCAAAAGCCTGCCATCCATGGATTCTGTCAGTGTTTTGATCTGTTCACCATCAACATTGCGTGCAGCAGCAACCACAGCCTCCCAGACACTGTTCAGAGAGGTGTACTGTTTTCCCTCCTTGTAAATCTCACATTTGATGGACCACAGGTTCTCAATGGGGTTCAGATCAGGTGAACAAGGAGGCCATGTCATTAGATTTCCTTCTTTTATACCCTTTCTTGCCAGCCACGCTGTGGAGTACTTGGACGCGTGTGATGGAGCATTGTCCTGCATGAAAATCATGTTTTTCTTGAAGGATGCAGACTTCTTCCTGTACCACTGCTTGAAGAAGGTGTCTTCCAGGAACTGGCAGTAGGACTGGGAGTTGAGCTTGACTCCATCCTCAACCCGAAAAGGCCCCACAAGCTCATCTTTGATGATACCAGCCCAAACCAGTACTCCACCTCCACCTTGCTGGCGTCTGAATCGGACTGGAGCTCTCTGCCCTTTACCAATCCAGCCACGGGCCCATCCATCTGGCCCATCAAGACTCACTCATTTCATCAGTCCATAAACCTTAGAAAAAATCAGTCTTGAGATATTTCTTGGCCCAGTCTTGACGTTTCAGCTTGTGTGTCTTGTTCAGTGGTGGTCGTCTTTCAGCCTTTCTTACCTTGGCCATGTCTGAGTATTGCACACCTTGTGCTTTTGGGCACTCCAGTGATGTTGCAGCTCTGAAATATGGCCAAACTGGTGGCAAGTGGCATCGTGGCAGCTGCACGCTTGACTTTTCTCAGTTCATGGGCAGTTATTTTGCGCCTTGGTTTTTCCACACGCTTCTTGCGACCCTGTTGACTATTTTGAATGAAACGCTTGATTGTTCGATGATCACGCTTCAGAAGCTTTGCAATTTTAAGAGTGCTGCATCCCTCTGCAAGATATCTCACTATTTTTGACTTTTCTGAGCCTGTCAAGTCCTTCTTTTGACCCATTTTGCCAAAGGAAAGGAAGTTGCCTAATAATTATGCACACCTGATATAGGGTGTTGATGTCATTAGACCACACCCCTTCTCATTACAGAGATGCACATCACCTAATATGCTTAATTGGTAGTAGGCTTTCGAGCCTATACAGCTTGGAGTAAGACAACATGCATAAAGAGGATGATGTGGTCAAAATACTCATTTGCCTAATAATTCTGCACTCCCTGTAGTCAGGTTGCTGCTCTAGGACTTACAAGGACGAGGGTGGTAATGAACAGTCTCCTCACAGACGTCCATGATGACCAGTCCATCCAACTACCAGTGTTTTTCCCAACACTCGAATATAAACTGGCCCTGCACACCGTGGAAGAATTCCATTTACCAATCAGGAAGAGAACAGTACTTCTGACGTTAAGTGGACAGAACAAACACCAAATGGTAGTCTAGGTGGCGACACCCACACAGGAAGAAAGGTAGAAAACAAATCTCGGACCAAACCAAGAGCTGGAATGATGCATAGTGTGTGAATGTAAAAAAGTGCAGAACTACTTCCACATGTAAGTAGCAGTTTTGCTTGGAGCGTGATGTGCTTCGACGTCGTGTCTGTCCTTAGACTGTTTTTCTGTTCTCCAGGTGGGTCATCTGGCCATCAGTTTCTCAGTTATGCTGGCAGTTACACATCTAGAATTGGCTGCATTAACCCCTGGTATAAGAGCAAAACTTTAATTCTGTCTTGTCATCGTCGTCTTTCTCTGTTATTACTGATAATGTTTTGTCAATCGTGGAGTACCTCTTCAATAGACTTCTTTCCCCCGGTGAAATTGAATCCTATTAATGCACAAGGTAATGGTACTCCTTTTTTCAAACCCCAACCTACTATCTTTAAAATGTCAGACACCAACTGGGGAGAATAATGCACCTTTCGCTAATTGCTATAGACAAGTGTATCTAACCTGTGAAATTATCTCAAGGAAATGAGGCGGGTTAGATCTGTTTTGCGCATCCAGGATGGCATCCGCAAAGGACGTGAGCAAATCAAATTATCAAGGGTATGACTGCTCCTGCTTCGATTACATCTTCTAGTTAGTCGTGTGATTCCTTAGTTTGCCAAATTAAGAATAAGGTCTGGTTAATATGCAGATTATTTGAGAAATTCAAATCTGTTGCTGTTCTGACTTGAGACGAGTTGGGACAGTCTGTCCCTTAGAGAAATTCTCCTTAACATCATTCTATGCAGAAGCTGGTGTTCCAGTGTCTCAAGTTCCCTGAATGGCCCTTGTCCCCCACACGTTCTAAAAATGGGTGCTTGAGCCATTATCAGTTGCCTTTGTCCACTAAATTCATCTACTACATATGCTTGAATCCTAGCATCATGGAAATCTGCTGTAATTCACACTTTAAAGAAATCTAACTCTGACCCATCAAACTTGACAAATTATAGGCCTGTTTCCATACTCCTGCACCAACTAAGATGTTAAAATATCACAACTCCTCTTCCTCAGTATCCTAACACATTTTTTGTGATACCAAAAGATCTTATACAAGACATTCTACTGAATCACTACCATGAGTTTAAAACACTTACACTGCTTGATCTTTGAGCTGTCTGTGACACCATTTCTCATCAGGTTCTTTAACATATTCTGTGTGAAATTCATGTTGGGTAATCACCCTGGATTAGATTGCAGACTTTTAATATTTATCACCACCCCATTTCCAGACTGAAACTAGGGGCACCAACATGCCCGGTTTATTTTCTATGTAACCTGAGAGCCACACATTTATTTACAGGTTGGCTATCACCAGTGTTTGTTTTGGTGTCTTAAGGTGCTCACATTCCCACCATCTCCTACCAAAACATAGGTTCCTGGCACTGATTCTCTTGGCTAGAAAATTCCAATGCCTTATCTTTAGGTAGCTCTAAATGACTTATTGACAGGCGGCAACTTGTTCAAAACCCTTCAGCCAAGTTATTACTTTACATGACAAAGCACTGCTCAGAGTTCCTGAAACTTGAGGCCCTTCACTGGTTGCCAGCCCCTAAGCACATCCAGTTTAAAATGCTACCACATATCCATTGTGTGGTACACAGGGTTGGGCAGTTAGTCTGGAAGGGGTATAGAAAGAAACAAACATTGTGAGAAACGGTCACGGTAGTTGAACCGGTTTTTCTTGCAACCACCCAGAATCTGGTTAGCAAGACATGGTGCCAACTCCGCTGCCTTTCTGGGAGCAAGATTCTGGAATGTTTTTTTTTGTTTGCCCTCTGCTTGATTACGGAGCAATAACCTTCTGTAGAGGGCTGAAAGCCAAGTTCTTCTGTCTGTTCATATTTTCATCTGTATTGGTTTTGTAAAGATTGTAATCAAGCAATTAGCGCCTAGAACCTCTCTGCTGAGCAATATGGCACTTTATATGGAAATAAAAATAGAATTTATAGACTATTACACCTCCCTAGGGGAGGAGTTAGTCTGTTAAAATCACCAGTGGTGGGCATGTTATGACAAAAGGTTAAGTCCCTATCCCATGATGCAGCATTCTCCTCATTCCAAACATGGCAGAACCCCTTGGTGTCCAGAGCTCCCTAGCCCTGTCCTGAGTTGTGGCTACCACAGAGTTTACACACCCCTGTAAAACGGTTTGACAACTCTCTTCCCCTTCCCTGTCCCTAGTGGAGCTTGTCATTGGATTTATTGGGTACTATTACTCACCTGGAAGGGCCTCAAGGTGCTGAGGTGTTTTGTCCTCAGAACTTCAGTTAAAGAGCCAGGTTTTATGGTCCTTCCAGAATTGGGTCAGCGATTGCCTGCCTGAGGTGCAGGGTCAGGGTGTTCCAGCGCTTTACCTTGAGGTAGGTGAAGGATCTTCCACCAGCTGAGGTCTTCCGTATGTGGGGTACGATGGCTAGTGCTTGTTGAACAGAGGTCTGGTGAGGGAATAGAAAGTGATGCAGTAGTTAAGGTAGGTCTGTCCCAGGTCGTATACTGGTTTTCACCACAGAAGGGAACAATGTACGTAAGAACGCATCACATTTGCTTTATTGCTAACTCCAGAGGGGATTGTTCATATTTTGTGTGTAAATTCCACAGAATAGTCAGCCAGCATAGTTTCTGCTGTGCTTGAGCTCAAAGGGATGTTAAATGTCCTTAAGTGTGCTTTTAGAGACATGATCAACTGTTCTTCACTTCTCTTTAGAGGGAATTATGTATGGTTGGCTTAATAGTTTGCTCTCTGGTTCTGCCGTCAGATTTCCAAATAGTCTTTGATAATGAATTAGAGTATGCTGCCTCTCTCCAAACATTGAAGACTTAGGAGTCCCACCCCCCAACCACCACTACCGCACACCTATTTCTAAAGCTTACATTTTCACAAACTTTTTTTTTTTTAATGGGACAATTTTGAAATGCATGTTTCTAATTGTTTTCTAACACTATTTTTTATTTTTTTCAGTCTACAAGAAGACTTCGTCTGAAAAATGTTCTTCCGTCAGTGATGTAATAAATGTATTTTAATGTCCGCTTTGGTTAGTTTAACTTTTTATATTTCTGTTAAATAAATGACAAGTATTTGAATAGCTTGTGGAAGTTTTTGTTGAGGAGAAACCTGTCCTTGTAATGGGTGTAAAAAGTTGTGTCCATAACTACAATAAATCTTGTCATTAATACCATTGTGAGTTTGAAGGTTTTTTTTTTTTTTACTTCCCCTAACGACTATTCTTTCATATGAAAGCCACATTGGGAGCATCTGATTTGTCTAGTGTCATTTTTATAGAGCAAGAATTCAAAACCTTTCTTCAGTAAGTTTTCTTACTTGTTGCTTTTCTACCAGCTGGTGCATAGTAACAGTATCAACTGAAAGGGAGTAGGGTTGCATAGTCTTCATACTACCATGTAGTGGTTGGGTTTATGAAACCAAACTGGTTTTGTGTGTATGTTCGATGGCATGTGTAGCTGCAGATCCACATGCTGCGCATTATCCTGCCATCAAGCGTTGGGCTCGGAGTGTTACAAGTTTTGTCGACTCCATCTTAGATTGTTTTCTTTCCGCCATTGGGTTCGGACGTTTTCCTCTTCGCTCCGTATTTAGAATCTGGAAAGTTAGCTAAATTATCAAATTTGACTGTTGTTCTCATTCGGTTCAGAGTTATTGTATCGGCACAGACAGCAACATCGCTCCGGCGGCCCTTAGGGGCTTCCGCTCTTCACTGGGGCCTGGTCGGCCCGACCACACCATCGTCGAAGACTAATGGACCGGACCCCCTTTCGCTACTGTCCGAAGTGTCATTCGAAGTATCCCTATACAGACCAGCACCTGGTCTGTAATGTGTTTATCACCGGAACACAGGGAGGATACTTGCGAGACTTGCCAGTATTTCGATCAAAAAAGACCCTACGAGATCGACGAGCAAGAAGATTGCAAATGGCGGCGACACCGAGAGAGCAACTCGACGTCAGAGGGGGGAAAGAATTTCCATCCAGGGATCGGACTCTGACGAATCCGAAAGTGAATGAACCTCGACGGTGCAGCAAACTGTGAGTAAACCTGCCCCCTCAAACTCACACAAAGATCTTTAAGGCCAAGGGGACACCACCGCCAACAGGCCATGGCTTAACCCATTGAAAAGAAGGTGACCAAACATCGGCACTGAAAAAGGCCAGAGATTTGCCGAAGACTTCCGACACTGGTCGAGATTCCGGCACTGAACGCTCTCGACAGAGTTTGACTTGCCCAAAGTGAGAGAAATATCATCGGAACCGAAAAAGACTATCTGAAACCTCTGTACCGAAAAAAGCGGCTTCGGAGCCGAAAAGAGGATCTTACACAGAAGAGCAAGGACTTTCCAGCCAAATGAAGGAAAGACATAGGTTTGAGCAGGAATTAAGTATAGACGAACCGGACCATACACAAAGGAGGTTGCATAGCCAGAAAGACTTGAAAAATACAAACTCTCCCTCCAATCAAGTCTAAAAGAAAACTGGCATTTCAGGAGACCAATGCAGCCTAAGGCAAAGGTGGTTAGAGAAACATCCCCACCGCCAAGGTTTTCACCACAACTGTCCCCACCACACTTGCCACAACTGTCTGCAGTGGGAACATCTCCAATGCAGTCACCCACACATACAGGTATTTCACAGGATGATGCTGATGCATGGGACTTATGATGTGTAAGGAGATGCCTCCTTGGCATGGTTACCCCCTGAATTTTTGCCTTTGCTGGTGCTAAGTTATGATTTGACAGTGTGCTGAGGCCTGCTAACCAGGCCCCAGCACCAGTGTTCTTTCCCTAACCTGTACTTTTGTTTCCACAATTGGCACACCCTGGATGCCAGGGAAGGTCTCTAAGGGCTGCAGCATGTCTTATGCCACCCTGGAGACCCCTCACTCAACACAGACACTGCTTGCCAGCTTGTGTGTGCTAGTGGGGACAAAACGACTAAGTCGACATGGCTCTCCCCTCGGGGTGCCATGCCAACCTCACACTGCCTATGCAGTATAGATAAGTCACCCCTCTAGCCGGCCTTACAGCCCTAAGGCGGGGTGCACTATACCATAGGTGAGGGCACCAGTGCATGAGCACTGTGCCCCTACAGTGTGTAAGCAAAACCTTAGACATTGTAAGTGCAGGGTAGCCATAAGAGTATATGGTCTGGGAGTCTGTCAACCACAAACTCCACAGCACCATAATGGCTACACTGAAAACTGGGAAGTTTGGTATCCAACTTCTCAGCACAATAAATGCACACTGATGCCAGTGTACATTTTATTGTTAAATACACCCCAGAGAGCACCTTAGAGGTGCCCCCCTGAAAGCTTAACCAACTACCCGTGTAGGCTGACTGGTTTTAGCAGCCTGCCACACTCGAGACATGTTGCTGGCCACATGGGGAGAGTGCCTTTGTCACTCTGTGGCTAGTAACAAAGCCTGTACTGGGTGGAGATGCTTATCACCGCCCCCTTGCAGGAGCTGTAACACTTGGCGGTGAGCCTCAAAGGCTCACCCCCTTTGTTCCAGCACCACAGGGCATTCCAGCTAGTGGAGTTGCCCGCCCCCTCCGGCCACGGCCCCACTTTTGGCGGCAAGGCTGGAGGAGATAATGAGAGAAACAAAGAGTCACCACTGGCCAGTCAGGACAACCCCTAAGGTGTCCTGAGCTGAGGTGACTGACTTTTAGAAATCCTCCATCTTGCAGATGGAGGATTCCCCCAATAGGATTAGGGATGTGCCCCCCTCCCACAGGGAGGAGGCACAAAGAGGGTGTAGCCACCCTCAGGGCTAGTAGCCATTGGCTACTATCCTCCCAGACTTAAACACACCCCTAAGTTGAGTATTTAGGGGCCCCCAGAACCTAGGAAGATAGATTCCTGCAACCTGAAGATGGACTGCTGACCTGAAGCCCTGCTGAGAAGATGGAGACACCAACTGCTTTGGCCCCAGCCCTACCGGCCTGTCTCCCCACTTCAAGAAAAACTGCAACAGCGACGCGTCCCCCAGGGTCCTGTGACCTCTGAAGCCTCAGAGGACTACCCTGCATCTAAAAGGACCAGGAACTCCTGAGGACAGCAGCCCTGTTCCAAAGAAACCACAACTTTGCAACGAAGCATCATTTAAAGACCACACGTTTCCCGCGGGAAGCGTGAGACTTTCCACGCTGCACCAGACGCCCCCGGCTCGACCTGCGGAAAACTAACACTACAGGGAGGACTCCCCGGCGACTGCGATCCCGTGAGTAGCCAGAGTTGACCCCCCTAACCCCCCCACAGCGACGCCTGCAGAGGGAATCCAGAGGTTCTGCCTGCTTCAAGGAACCAGACGCCTAGTAAAGAGACTGCATCCGCAGCCCCCAGGACCTGAAGGAACCGAACTCCAGTGCAGGAGCGACCCCCAGGAGGCCCTCCCCCTTGCCTGCCTGCATCGCTGAAGAGACCTGTAGGGAGTTGGCTCTGTATGTGCTATTTCAAAGTAAGGAATAGCATGCACAGAGTCCAAGGGTTCCCCTTAGAGGTAAAATAGTGGTAAAAAGAGATAATACTAATGCTCTATTTTGTGGTAGTGTGGTCGAGCAGTAGGCTTATCCAAGGAGTAGTGTTAAGCATTTGTTGTACATACACATAGACAATAAATGAGGTACACACACTCAGAGACAAATCCAGCCAATAGGTTTTGTATAGAAAAATATCTTTTCTTAGTTTATTTTAAGAACCACAGGTTCAAATTTAACATGTAATATCTTGTTTGAAAGGTATTGCAGGTAAGTACATTAGGAACTTTGAATCATTTCAATTGCATGTATACTTTTCAAGTTATTCACAAATAGCTATTTTAAAAGTGGACACAGTGCAATTTTCACAGTTCCTGGGGAGGTAAGTTTTTGTTAGTTTTACCAGGTAAGTAAGACACTTACAGGGTTCAGTTCTTGGTCCAAGGTAGCCCACCGTGGGGGGGTTCAGAGCAACCCCAAAGTTACCACACCAGCAGCTCAGGGCCGGTCAGGTGCAGAGTTCAAAGTGGTGCCCAAAACGCATAGGCTAGAATGGAGAGAAGGGGGCGCCCCGGTTCCGGTCTGTTTGCAGGTAAGTACCCGCGTCTTCGGAGGGCAGACCAGGGGGGTTTTGTAGGGCACCGGGGGGGGGACAAGCCCACACAGAAATTTCACCCTCAGCGGCGCGGGGGCGGCCGGGTGCAGTGTTAGAACAAGCGTCGGGTTCGCAATGTAAGTCAATGAGAGATCAAGGGATCTCTTCAGCGCTGCAGGCAGGCAAGGGGGGGCTTCCTCGGGGAAACCTCCACTTGGGCAAGGGAGAGGGACTCCTGGGGGTCACTTCTCCAGTGAAAGTCCGGTCCTGGGGGCTGCGGGTGCAGGGTCTTTTCCAGGCGTTGGGACTTAGGTTTCAGAGAGTCGCGGTCAGGGGAAGCCTCGGGATTCCCTCTGCAGGCGGCGCTGTGGGGGCTCAGGGGGGACAGGTTTTGGTACTCACAGTCGTAGAGTAGTCCGGGGGTCCTCCCTGAGGTGTTGGATCTCCACCAGCCGAGTCGGGGTCGCCGGGTGCAGTGTTGCAAGTCTCACGCTTCTTGCGGGGAGTTGCAGGGTTCTTTAAAGCTGCTTCTTGAAACAAAGTTGCAGTCTTTTTGGAGCAGGTCCGCTGTCCTCTGGAGTTTCTTGTCGTCGTCTAAGCAGGGCAGTCCTCAGAGGATTCAGAGGTCGCTGGTCCCTTTGGAAGGCGTCGCTGGAGCAGAGTTCTTTGGAAGGCAGGAGACAGGCCGGTGAGTTTCTGGAGCCAAGGCAGTTGTCTTCTGGTCTTCCTCTGCAGGGGTTTTCAGCTAGGCAGTCCTTCTTGTTGTTGCAGGAATCTAATGTTCGATGGCATCTGTCGCTGTAGATACGCATGTTCTGCAATAGCTCGCCATCTGGTGTTGGGCCGGAGTGTTACAAGTTGTTTTTCTTCGAAGAAGTCTTTCGAGTCACGGGACAGAGTGACTCCTCCTTTTGTCTCCATTGCGCATGGGCGTCGACTCCATCTTAGATTGTTTTTTTTCCGCCATCGGGTTCGGACGTGTTCCTGTCGCTCCGAGTTTCGGAACGGAAAATTAGCTAATTTCGGAAGATTTGAGTCGGTATTGTTGCGTTTGGGATCGGCGTACTTAGATTCCACACCGCATCGAAGATCGAAGAGCTCCGGTGCCCTTCGGGGTAGTTTTTCGATCCTCCGTCGGGGCCTGGTCGGCCCGACCGCGTGCTGAAGAACGCCGATGGAACGGACCCCGTTCCGTTTCTGCCCCAAATGCCACAATAAATACCCCTACACAGACCAACACTTGGTCTGCAACCTGTGCCTGTCACCTGAGCACAGCGAAGACACCTGCGAGGCCTGTCGTGCGTTCCGGTCCCGAAAAAACACTCCGAGACCGTCGAGCCAGAAGACTTCAAATGGCGTCCGCACCGACAGCCCAACGGGAGTTCGAGGAACAGGAAGAAGGTACCTTCTCGATCCAAGACTCAGACTCCGAAGGATTCGACGATACACAAACCGTGAGTAAGACGTCGAAAACCACAAAAAGAAACATTTACAAGGCCCAGGGGACGCCACTGCCACCAGGCCATGGCTCGACCCATAAATTCGGTGACCGACCGTCGGCACCGAAAAAGGCCCAAACAGTGCCGAGATCGTCCGACTCCGGTCGAGACACCGGCACGCAGCCTTCTTGGGACCGAGAAAGTGCTGGAGACAAGCCTCGACACCGAGATGCCGGTGTGGACACAGCTCGACGCCGAGACAGCGGCACCGAAACAGATCGACGCCGAGAGGTTTCGGCCCCGAAAAGGAAAAAAGTCACCTCGGAGCTGAAAAAACACGCAGACAAAGTTTTGATGCCGAAACAAACTGCAAGCGACCCAGCTTCAGGCTCTTATACAGAAGAGCACTCGCTAACCTCCCAAATGCAAAAGCATAGGTTTGAGGAAGAGCTACAAGCAACTGATGTGGACCATACGCAAAAGCGTATCTTCATTCAGCAGGGGACAGGAAAAATAAGCACCCTTCCCCCCATTAGGAGAAAGAGAAGGTTGGAGTTCCAGACGGAACAAGCACCACAACCAAAAGTGGTGAAAAGAGTTACACCACCACCACCCTCTCCTCCGCCCGCAATTAACGTTTCACCAGCACAAACTCCATCACACTCCCCAGCTCACACCACCATGAGCCAGGGTGACCAAGATCAGGACGCATGGGACCTATACGACGCCCCAGTGTCAGATAACAGCCCGGAGGCATACCCTACAAAGCCATCTCCACCAGAAGACAGCACCGCGTACTCTCAGGTGGTGGCTAGAGCAGCACAATTTCACAACGTAAGCCTCCACTCAGAACAGGTCGAGGATGATTTCTTGTTCAACACACTCTCCTCCACCCACAGCTCATACCAAAGCCTGCCTATGCTCCCTGGTATGCTCCGGCACGCAAAAGACATATTTAAGGAGCCGGTCAAAAGTAGGGCAATCACACCAAGGGTGGAAAAAAAGTATAAGCCGCCTCCTACGGACCCGGTTTTCATCACTACACAGCTGCCACCAGACTCTGTTGTTGTAGGAGCAGCTAGGAAAAGGGCCAACTCTCACACATCTGGAGATGCACCACCCCCAGATAAAGAAAGCCGCAAGTTCGATGCAGCTGGTAAAAGAGTCGCAGCACAAGCTGCAAACCAGTGGCGCATCGCAAACTCCCAGGCACTACTTGCGCGCTATGACAGAGCCCACTGGGACGAGATGCAACATCTCATTGAACATCTGCCCAAGGACTTCCAAAATAGGGCAAAACAAGTGGTTGAGGAGGGACAGACCATCTCCAACAACCAGATACGTTCCTCCATGGACGCTGCAGATACAGCTGCACGGACAATTACTACATCTGTAACTATCAGAAGGCATGCATGGCTCCGAACGTCTGGATTTAAACCAGAGATTCAACAAGCAGTTCTCAATATGCCTTTTAATGAAAAAGAACTGTTCGGTCCAGAAGTGGACACAGCGATTGAGAAACTCAAAAAAGATACGGACACTGCCAAAGCCATGGGCGCACTCTACTCCCCGCAGAGCAGAGGGAATTACAGCACATTCCGTAAAACGCCCTTTCGAGGGGGGTTTCGGGGTCAAAGCACACAAGCCAGCACCTCACAAGCAACACCGTCCACTTACCAGGGACAGTATAGAGGAGGTTTTCGGGGACAATATAGAGGAGGGCAATTCCCTAGAAATAGAGGGAGATTTCAAAGCCCCAAAACCCCTACTACTAAACAATGACTCACAGGTCACTCACCCCCTCCACACAACACCAGTGGGGGGAAGAATAGGTCATTATTACAAAGCATGGGAGGAAATCACTACAGACACTTGGGTTCTAGCAATTATCCAACATGGTTATTGCATAGAATTTCTACAATTCCCTCCAAACATACCACCAAAAGCACAAAATTTAACACACCATTCCAATCTCCTGGAGATAGAAGTGCAGGCACTATTGCAAAAGAATGCAATCGAATTAGTGCCAAACACACAAATAAACACAGGAGTTTACTCACTGTACTTTCTGATACCAAAGAAGGACAAAACGCTGAGACCAATCCTAGACCTCAGAGTAGTGAACACTTTCATCAAATCAGACCACTTCCACATGGTCACACTACAAGAAGTATTGCCATTGCTAAAACTACACGACTACATGGCAACTTTAGACCTCAAGGATGCTTATTTCCATATACCAATACACCCATCGCACAGGAAATACCTAAGGTTTGTATTCAAAGGAATACATTACCAATTCAAGGTACTGCCTTTCGGATTAACAACCGCACCAAGAGTCTTTACCAAATGTCTAGCGGTAGTCGCTGCACACATAAGAAGGCAGCAAATACATGTGTTCCCATATTTGGATGACTGGCTAATCAAGGCCCATTCGTTCATACAGTGCTCAAATCACACAAATCAGATCATACAAACCCTCTTCAAACTCGGGGTTCACCGTCAACTTTACAAAATCCAACATTCTGCCGCGCAAGGTACAACAATACCTAGGAGCCATAATAGACACATCAAAAGGAGTAGCCACTCCAAGTCCACAAAGAATTCTAAATTTCAACACCATCATACAACGCATGTATCCAACACAAAAGATACAGGCAAAGATGGTATTACAACTCCTAGGCATGATGTCATCATGCATAGCCATTGTCCCAAACGCAAGACTGCACATGAGGCCCTTACAACAATGCCTAGCATCACAGTGGTCTCAAGCACAGGGTCACCTTCTAGATCTGGTGTTAATAGACCGCCAAACTTACCTCTCGCTTCTGTGGTGGAACAACATAATTTTAAACAAGGGGCGGCCTTTCCAAGACCCAGTGCCACAATACGTAATAACAGATGCTTCCATGACAGGGTGGGGAGCACACCTCGATCAACACAGCATACAAGGACAATGGAACGTACATCAAACAAAACTGCATATCAATCACCTAGAACTTCTAGCAGTTTTTCAAGCACTAAAAGCTTTCCAACCAATAATAGTTCACAAATACATTCTCGTCAAAACAGACAACATGACAACAATGTATTATCTAAACAAGCAGGGAGGGACGCACTCCACGCAGTTAAGCCTGCTAGCACAGAAAATTTGGCATTGGGCAATTCACAACCAAATTCGCCTAATTGCACAGTTTATACCAGGGATCCAAAATCAACTCGCAGACAATCTCTCTCGAGATCACCAACAGGTCCACGAATGGGAAATTCACCCCCAAATTCTGGACACTTATTTCAAACTCTGGGGAACACCTCAGATAGACTTGTTTGCGACAAGGGAGAACGCAAAATGCCAAAACTTCGCATCCAGATACCCACACAAACAATCCCAAGGCAATGCCCTATGGATGAACTGGTCAGGGATATTTGCTTACGCTTTTCCTCCTCTCCCTCTCCTTCCTTACCTGGTAAACAAACTCAGTCAAAGCAAACTCAAACTCATATTGATAGCACCAACTTGGGCAAGGCAACCCTGGTACACAACGCTGCTAGACCTATCAGTGGTACCCTGCATCAAATTGCCCAACAGGCCAGATCTGTTGACACAGCACAACCAAAAGATCAGACACCCAGATCCAGCATCGCTGAATCTAGCAATCTGGCTCCTGAAATCCTAGAATTCGGGCACTTACAACTTACCCAAGAATGTATGGAAGTCATAAAACAAGCCAGAAGGCCATCCACCAGGCACTGCTATGCAAGTAAATGGAAGAGGTTTGTTTGCTACTGCCATATTAATCAAATACAACCATTACACACAACTCCAGAACATGTAGTGGGTTACTTGCTTCACTTACAAAAATCTAACCTAGCTTTCTCTTCCATTAAGATTCACCTTGCAGCAATATCTGCATACCTGCAGACTACTTATTCAACTTCCCTATATAAAATACCAGTCATTAAAGCATTCATGGAGGGCCTTAGGAGAATTATACCACCAAGAACACTACCTGTTCCTTCATGGAACCTAAATGTTGTCCTAACTAGACTTATGGGTCCACCTTTTGAACCCATGCACTCCTGCGAAATACAGTTCCTAACCTGGAAGGTGGCATTTCTCATCGCCATTACTTCCCTAAGAAGAGTAAGCGAGATTCAGGCGTTTACAATACAGGAACCTTTTATACAACTACACAAAAATAAAGTCGTCCTAAGGACCAATCCTAAATTTTTGCCAAAGGTTATTTCACCGTTCCATCTAAATCAAACAGTGGAACTTCGTGTTCTTTCCACAGCCAGATACCGTAGCTGAAAGGGCACTACATACATTAGATGTCAAAAGAGCATTGATGTATTACATTGACAGAACAAAAAACATCAGAAAGACTAAACAACTCTTTATTGCCTTTCAAAAACCTCACGCAGGAAACCCAATTTCAAAACAAGGTATAGCCAGATGGATAGTTAAATGCATCCAAATCTGCTACCTTAAAGCTAAACGACAGCTGCCCATTACACCAAGGGCACACTCAACCAGAAAGAAAGGTGCTACCATGGCCTTTCTAGGAAACATCCCAATGCAAGAGATTTGTAAGGCAGCCACATGGTCTACGCCTCACACATTCACCAAGCACTACTGTGTAGACGTGTTATCCGCACAACAAGCCACAGTAGGTCAAGCCGTATTAAGGACATTATTTCAGACTACTTCCACTCCTACAGGCTGATCCACCGCTTTTGGGGAAATAACTGCTTACTAGTCTATGCAGAACATGCGTATCTACAGCGACAGATGCCATCGAACTGAAAATGTCACTTACCCAGTGTACATCTGTTCGTGGCATCAGTCGCAGTAGATTCGCATGTGCCCACCCGCCTCCCCGGGAGCCTGTAGCAGTTTGGAAGTTACCTCCAATTATTTATATATGTATCATCTCAACCTTAAATAGGTGCATACTTAGTCACTCCATTGCATGGGCACTATTACTACAATTCAACTCCTACCTCACCCTCTGCGGGGAAAAACAATCGAAGATGGAGTCGACGCCCATGCGCAATGGAGACAAAAGGAGGAGTCACTCGGTCCCGTGACTCGAAAGACTTCTTCGAAGAAAAACAACTTGTAACACTCCGGCCCAACACCAGATGGCGAGCTATTGCAGAACATGCGAATCTACTGCGACTGATGCCACGAACAGATGTACACTGGGTAAGTGACATTTTCATTTCTAGGGTAGCCCTTAAATACTTAATTTAAGGGCGTGTTTAGGTCTGGGGGGTTAGTAGCCAATGGCTACTAGCCCTGAGGGTGGGTACACCCTCTTTGTGCCTCCTCCCATGGGGAGGGGGGTCACAATCCTAACCCTATTGGGGGAATCAGATGGAGGATTTCTAAAAGTTAGTCACCTCAGCTCAGGACACCTTAGGGGCTGTCCTGACTGGCCAGTGACTCCTCCTTGTTGCTTTCTTTGTTCCCTCCAGCCTTGCCGCCAAAAGTGGGGGCCGTGGCCGGAGGGGGCGGGCAACTCCACTAAGCTGGAGTGCCCTGCTGGGCTGTGACAAAGGGGTGAGCCTTTGAGGCTCACCGCCAGGTGTTACAGCTCCTGACTGGGGGAGGTGTTAGCATCTCCACCCAGTGCAGGCTTTGTTACTGGCCTCAGAGTGACAAAGGCACTCTCCCCATGGGGCCAGCAACATGTCTCTAGTGTGGCAGGCTGCTGGAACTAGTCCGCCTACACAGACAGTCGGTTAAGTTTCAGGGGGCACCTCTAAGGTGCCCTCTGTGGTGTATTTTGCAATAAAATGTACACTGGCATCAGTGTGCATTTATTGTGCTGAGAAGTTTGATACCAAACTTCCCAGTTTTCAGTGTAGCCATTATGGTGCTGTGGAGTTTGTGTTTGACAGACTCCCAGACCATATACTCTTATGGCTACTGTAAAGAAATGGCTCCCTGTTGCAGTTACCCCCCACTTTTTGCCTGATACTGATGCTGACTTGACTGAGAAGTGTGCTGGGACCCTGCTAACCAGGCCCCAGCACCAGTGTTCCTTCACCTAAAATGTACCATTGTATCCACAATTGGCACACCCTGGCATTCAGATAAGTCCCTTGTAACTGGTACTTCTAGTACCAAGGGCCCTGATGCCAAGAAAGGTCTCTAAGGGCTGCAGCATGTCTTATGCCACCCTAGAGACCCCTCACTCAGCACAGACACACTGCTTACAAGCCTGTGTGTGCTAGTGAGAACAAAATGAGTAAGTCGACATGGCACTCCCCTCAGGGTGCCATGCCAGCCTCTCACTGCCTATGCAGTATAGGTAAGACACCCCTCTAGCAGGCCTTACAGCCCTAAGGCAGGGTGCACTATACCATAGGTGAGGGTACCAGTGCATGAGCACTGTGCCCCTACAGTGTCTAAACAAAACCTTAGACATTGTAAGTGCAGGGTAGCCATAAGAGTATATGGTCTGGGAGTCTGTTTTACACGAACTCCACAGCACCATAATGGCTACACTGAAAACTGGGAAGTTTGGTATCAAACTTCTCAGCACAATAAATGCACACTGATGCCAGTGTACATTTTATTGTAAAATACACCACAGAGGGCACCTTAGAGGTGCCCCCTGAAACTTAACCGACTATCTGTGTAGGCTGACTAGTTTTGGCAGCCTGCCACAACCCGAGACATGTTGCTGGCCCCATGGGGAGAGTGCCTTTGTCACTCTGAGGCCAGTAACAAAGCCTGCACTGGGTGGAGATGCTAACACCTCCCCCAGGCAGGAATTGTCACACCTGGCGGTGAGCCTCAAAGGCTCACCTCCTTTGTGCCAACCCAGCAGGACACTCCAGCTAGTGGAGTTGCCCGCCCCCTCCGGCCAGGCCCCACTTTTGGCGGCAAGGCCGGAGAAAATAATGAGAAAAACAAGGAGGAGTCACTGGCCAGTCAGGACAGCCCCTAAGGTGTCCTGAGCTGAGGTGACTCTAACTTTTAGAAATCCTCCATCTTGCAGATGGAGGATTCCCCCAATAGGGTTAGGATTGTGACCCCCTCCCCTTGGGAGGAGGCACAAAGAGGGTGTACCCACCCTCAGGGCTAGTAGCCATTGGCTACTAACCCCCCAGACCTAAACACGCCCTTAAATTTAGTATTTAAGGGCTACCCTGAACCCTAGAAAATTAGATTCCTGCAACGACAAGAAGGACTGCCTAGCTGAAAAACCCCTGCAGAGGAAGACCAGAAGACGACAACTGCCTTGGCTCCAGAAACTCACCGGCCTGTCTCCTGCCTTCCAAAGATCCTGCTCCAGCGACGCCTTCCAAAGGGACCAGCGACCTCGACATCCTCTGAGGACTGCCCCTGCTTCGAAAAGACAAGAAACTCCCGAGGACAGCGGACCTGCTCCAAGAAAAGCTGCAACTTTGTTTCCAGCAGCTTTAAAGAACCCTGCAAGCTCCCCGCAAGAAGCGTGAGACTTGCAACACTGCACCCGGCGACCCCGACTCGGCTGGTGGCGATCCAACACCTCAGGAGGGACCCCAGGACTACTCTAAGACTGTGAGTACAAAAACCTGTCCCCCCGGAGCCCCCACAGCGCCGCCTGCAGAGGGGAATCCCGAGGCTTCCCCTGACCGCGACTCTTTGAACCTAAAGTCCCGACGCCTGGGAGAGACCCTGCACCCGCAGCCCCCAGGACCTGAAGGACCGGACTTTCACTGGAGAAGTGACCCCCAGGAGTCCCTCTCCCTTGCCCAAGTGGAGGTTTCCCCGAGGAACCCCCCCCTTGCCTGCCTGCAGCGCTGAAGAGATCCCTAGATCTCCCATTGACTTCCATTACAAACCCGACGCTTGTTTCTACACTGCACCCGGCCGCCCCCGCGCTGCTAAGGGTGAAATTTCTGTGTGGACTTGTGTCCCCCCCGGTGCCCTACAAAACCCCCCTGGTCTGCCCTCCGAAGACGCGGGTACTTACCTGCAAGCAGACCGGAACCGGGGCACCCCCTTCTCTCCATTCTAGCCTATGCGTTTTGGGCACCACTTTGAACTCTGCACCTGATCGGCCCTGCGCTGCTGGTGTGGTGACTTTGGGGTTGCTCTGAACCCCCAACGGTGGGCTACCTTGGACCAAGAACTGAACCCTGTAAGTGTCTTACTTACCTGGTAAAACTAACCAAAACTTACCTCCCCTAGGAACTGTGAAAATTGCACTAAGTGTCCACTTTTAAAACAGCTATTTGTGAATAACTTGAAAAGTATACATGCAATTTTGATGATTGGAAGTTCCTAAAGTACTTACCTGCAATACCTTTCGAATGAGATATTACATGTAGAATTTGAACCTGTGGTTCTTAAAATAAACTAAGAAAAGATATTTTTCTATATAAAAACCTATTGGCTGGATTTGTCTCTGAGTGTGTGTACCTCATTTATTGTCTATGTGTATGTACAACAAATGCTTAACACTACTCCTTGGATAAGCCTACTGCTCGACCACTCTACCACAAAATAGAGCATTAGTATTATCTATTTTTACCACTATTTTACCTCTAAGGGGAACCCTTGGACTCTGTGCATGCTATTCCTTACTTTGAAATAGCACATACAGAGCCAACTTCCTACATTGGTGGATCAGCGGTGGGGTACAAGACTTTGCATTTGCTGGACTACTCAGCCAATACCTGATCACACGACAAATTCCAAAATTGTCATTAGAAATTGATTTTTGCAATTTGAAAAGTTTTCTAAATTCTTAAAAGACCTGCTAGGGCCTTGTGTTAGATCCTGTTTAGCATTTCTTTTAGAGCTTAAAAGTTTGTAAAAGTTTGAATTAGATTCTAGAACCAGTTGTAGATTCTTAAAAAGTATTCCAACTTTTAGAAGCAAAATGTCTAGCACAGATGTGACTGTGGTGGAACTCGACACCACACCTTACCTCCATCTTAAGATGAGGGAGCTAAGGTCACTCTGTAAAATAAAGAAAATAACAATGGGCCCCAAACCTACCAAAATACAGCTCCAGGAGCTTTTGGCAGAGTTTGAAAAGGCCAACCCCTCTGAGGGTGGCAACTCAGAGGAAGAGGATAGTGACTTGGAGGAAAATTCCCCCCTACCAGTCCTATCTAGGGAGAACAGGGTCCCTCAAACCCTGACTCCAAAAATAATAGTCAGAGATGCTGGTTCCCTCACAGGAGAGACCAACACCTCTGAAATCACTGAGGATAACTCCAGTGAAGATGACCCCCTGTTAGCCAGGATGGTCAAAAGATTGGCTTTGGAAAAGCAGCTCCTAGCCATAGAAAGGGAAAGAAAAGAGATGGGCCTAGGTCCCATCGATGGTGGCAGCAACTTAAATAGGGTCAGAGATTCTCCTGATATCCTAAAAATCCCCAAAGGGATTGTAACAAAATATGAAGATGGTGATGACATCACCAAATGGTTCACAGCTTTTGAGAGGGCTTGTGTAACCAGAAAAGTAAACAGATCTCACTGGGGTGCTCTCCTTTGGGAAATGTTCACTGGAAAGTGTAGGGATAGACTCCTCACACTCTCTGGAAAAGATGCAGAATCTTATGACCTCATGAAGGGTACCCTGATTGAGGGCTTTGGATTCTCCACTGAGGAGTATAGAATTAGATTCAGGGGGGCTCAAAAATCCTCGAGCCAGACCTGGGTTGATTTTGTAGACTACTCAGTAAAAACACTAGATGGTTGGTTAACTGGAAATGAAGTGTGTGACTATGTTGGGCTTTATAATTTGTTTATGAAAGAACACATTTTAAGTAACTGCTTCAATGAAAAGTTGCATCAGTATCTGGTAGACCTAGGTCCAATTTCTCCCCAAGAATTGGGAAAGAAGGCAGACCACTGGGTCAAGACTAGGGTAACCAAAACTTCCACTGGGGGTGACCAAAAGAAAGGGGTTACAAAAACTCCCCAGGAGAAAGTGGGTGATACTAGAAACAAAGAAAAAGAGTCCTCTGTAGGCCCCCAAAAACCAGAACAGGTGGGTGGGCCCCAAGACACAACCCAAAACAAAGGTGGGTACCAGGGTAAGAACTGGGATGCCACTAAGGCATGGTGCCACAACTGTAAACAGTCTGGGCACCACACCAAGGACACTTCTTGTCCCAAAAACAAACCCCAGAACAAAATTCCAGGGGTAACCAGTGTAGCCATGGGAGATGACTCCTCAGATGAGGAGGTCTTCATAGCCTTCAACTGGAAACAGGGCCCAACAGGTGAGTTGGAGATTCCAGAGGGAAGTAGACACTTCCACCACCTACTGGTGAATGGAATCCCAACCTCTGCCCTGAGAGACACTTGTGCCAGTCACACTATTGTGCATGACAGGCTGGTGCTCTCAAACCAGTACATCCCAGGTGAGACTGCCAGGGTAAGAGTTAGCCTAGACAGGGTCACTAAGAGGCCTGTGGCTTTAGTACCCATAGAAGTGGGTGGCACTCTTAGCTGGAGAAGGGTAGTAGTCAGTACAGACCTCCCCCTTGATTGTCTCCTTGGAAATGACTACCCAGAGGTTAGTCAGAGCCCAAGAGAGGAACTGGTCCAGTGCCAGTCCTCTCCCAAGGATTCTGGAAGTCCTGCCTCTGCAGTAAATGCAAGCAGGCCCCAGAAGAAGAAGAAAAGAAAACAGAGTAGGAAGGGTGGACAACCTTTAGCCAAGGTTACAGCAAGCCAAGGAGAGTCTGCTCCAGTAGGGGAGAACTCCAAAAATGGCCCTGATAAAGTCCAACCTGACCCCCAAGAAGTCCTGGCTAGTCAGGCAACTGTTAAACCTGAGTGGGTGGCTCCTCAGCTAACAGAAGAAAGAGTGGAAGAAGGGTGTTTACTACAAGATGTGGTAACCCCCCACTCTAATACAGCAGACAGGCAACCTGAACCCAAAGAGGCCTGTAACTTAGCCCCTTCCCTTTTAGGTGAAGAGCTAAAGGTGTGGTTCTGGGCACTGACAGCTGTCAGTGGCCTCTGCTGGGTGTTAGCCTTTATGGCTGCACTATCCTTGGCATGGTGGTCAGACCCCATGCCAAATAGCAAGTTAGGCCCCCTGACCCTGTTGGTCATGGTGGGGTTACTCCAGCTCTGGGTAACCTCTTTGGGTAAGCTAGGGATGACCCTGGCTAAGATAAGATTAGCAGAGGTGGATACCTCTAAACCCAAAATAAAAAGAATGGGTGGAGACATTGAAGAGGCAGACAAGAGGCAATTCAGACTAGGTCCTATCACTGTGGAAGTGGGTCAGTTCCCCAAAGGGAATGACCTGAACAGAAGGATGTAAGGCAGAGTAGGCCCTGCAACTAACCAGCCTATTTCTCCTACTCTTCCTCGCCTGACAGACTAGGAAGACTCTCCCAGCTTGGGCTGAGTCTCCTGGCCTGTGGGCTGGGGGGGGCTTGTGTAAAGAAATGGCTCCCTGTTGCAGTTACCCCCCACTTTTTGCCTGATACTGATGCTGACTTGACTGAGAAGTGTGCTGGGACCCTGCTAACCAGGCCCCAGCACCAGTGTTCCTTCACCTAAAATGTACCATTGTATCCACAATTGGCACACCCTGGCATTCAGATAAGTCCCTTGTAACTGGTACTTCTAGTACCAAGGGCCCTGATGCCAAGAAAGGTCTCTAAGGGCTGCAGCATGTCTTATGCCACCCTAGAGACCCCTCACTCAGCACAGACACACTGCTTACAAGCCTGTGTGTGCTAGTGAGAACAAAATGAGTAAGTCGACATGGCACTCCCCTCAGGGTGCCATGCCAGCCTCTCACTGCCTATGCAGTATAGGTAAGACACCCCTCTAGCAGGCCTTACAGCCCTAAGGCAGGGTGCACTATACCATAGGTGAGGGTACCAGTGCATGAGCACTGTGCCCCTACAGTGTCTAAACAAAACCTTAGACATTGTAAGTGCAGGGTAGCCATAAGAGTATATGGTCTGGGAGTCTGTTTTACACGAACTCCACAGCACCATAATGGCTACACTGAAAACTGGGAAGTTTGGTATCAAACTTCTCAGCACAATAAATGCACACTGATGCCAGTGTACATTTTATTGTAAAATACACCACAGAGGGCACCTTAGAGGTGCCCCCTGAAACTTAACCGACTATCTGTGTAGGCTGACTAGTTTTGGCAGCCTGCCACAACCCGAGACATGTTGCTGGCCCCATGGGGAGAGTGCCTTTGTCACTCTGAGGCCAGTAACAAAGCCTGCACTGGGTGGAGATGCTAACACCTCCCCCAGGCAGGAATTGTCACACCTGGCGGTGAGCCTCAAAGGCTCACCTCCTTTGTGCCAACCCAGCAGGACACTCCAGCTAGTGGAGTTGCCCGCCCCCTCCGGCCAGGCCCCACTTTTGGCGGCAAGGCCGGAGAAAATAATGAGAAAAACAAGGAGGAGTCACTGGCCAGTCAGGACAGCCCCTAAGGTGTCCTGAGCTGAGGTGACTCTAACTTTTAGAAATCCTCCATCTTGCAGATGGAGGATTCCCCCAATAGGGTTAGGATTGTGACCCCCTCCCCTTGGGAGGAGGCACAAAGAGGGTGTACCCACCCTCAGGGCTAGTAGCCATTGGCTACTAACCCCCCAGACCTAAACACGCCCTTAAATTTAGTATTTAAGGGCTACCCTGAACCCTAGAAAATTAGATTCCTGCAACGACAAGAAGAAGGACTGCCTAGCTGAAAAACCCCTGCAGAGGAAGACCAGAAGACGACAACTGCCTTGGCTCCAGAAACTCACCGGCCTGTCTCCTGCCTTCCAAAGATCCTGCTCCAGCGACGCCTTCCAAAGGGACCAGCGACCTCGACATCCTCTGAGGACTGCCCCTGCTTCGAAAAGACAAGAAACTCCCGAGGACAGCGGACCTGCTCCAAGAAAAGCTGCAACTTTGTTTCCAGCAGCTTTAAAGAACCCTGCAAGCTCCCCGCAAGAAGCGTGAGACTTGCAACACTGCACCCGGCGACCCCGACTCGGCTGGTGGCGATCCAACACCTCAGGAGGGACCCCAGGACTACTCTAAGACTGTGAGTACAAAAACCTGTCCCCCCGGAGCCCCCACAGCGCCGCCTGCAGAGGGGAATCCCGAGGCTTCCCCTGACCGCGACTCTTTGAACCTAAAGTCCCGACGCCTGGGAGAGACCCTGCACCCGCAGCCCCCAGGACCTGAAGGACCGGACTTTCACTGGAGAAGTGACCCCCAGGAGTCCCTCTCCCTTGCCCAAGTGGAGGTTTCCCCGAGGAACCCCCCCCTTGCCTGCCTGCAGCGCTGAAGAGATCCCTAGATCTCCCATTGACTTCCATTACAAACCCGACGCTTGTTTCTACACTGCACCCGGCCGCCCCCGCGCTGCTAAGGGTGAAATTTCTGTGTGGACTTGTGTCCCCCCCGGTGCCCTACAAAACCCCCCTGGTCTGCCCTCCGAAGACGCGGGTACTTACCTGCAAGCAGACCGGAACCGGGGCACCCCCTTCTCTCCATTCTAGCCTATGCGTTTTGGGCACCACTTTGAACTCTGCACCTGATCGGCCCTGCGCTGCTGGTGTGGTGACTTTGGGGTTGCTCTGAACCCCCAACGGTGGGCTACCTTGGACCAAGAACTGAACCCTGTAAGTGTCTTACTTACCTGGTAAAACTAACCAAAACTTACCTCCCCTAGGAACTGTGAAAATTGCACTAAGTGTCCACTTTTAAAACAGCTATTTGTGAATAACTTGAAAAGTATACATGCAATTTTGATGATTGGAAGTTCCTAAAGTACTTACCTGCAATACCTTTCGAATGAGATATTACATGTAGAATTTGAACCTGTGGTTCTTAAAATAAACTAAGAAAAGATATTTTTCTATATAAAAACCTATTGGCTGGATTTGTCTCTGAGTGTGTGTACCTCATTTATTGTCTATGTGTATGTACAACAAATGCTTAACACTACTCCTTGGATAAGCCTACTGCTCGACCACACTACCACAAAATAGAGCATTAGTATTATCTATTTTTACCACTATTTTACCTCTAAGGGGAACCCTTGGACTCTGTGCATGCTATTCCTTACTTTGAAATAGCACATACAGAGCCAACTTCCTACAGCTACCCTGCACTTACAATGTCTAAGGTTTTGCTTAGACACTGTAGGGGTACCATGCTCATGCACTGGTACCCTCACCTATGGTATAGTGCACCCTGCCTTAGGGCTGTAAGGCCTGCTAGAGGGGTGACTGACCTATACTTGCATAGGCAGTGAGAGGCTGGCATGGCACCCTGAGGGGAGTGCCATGTCGACTTACTCGTTTTGTTCTCACTAGCACACACAAGCTGGCAAGCAGTGTGTCTGTGCTGAGTGAGAGGTATTCAGGGTGGCATAAGACATGCTGCAGCCCTTAGAGACCTTCCTTGGCATCAGGGCCCTTGGTACTAGAAGTACCAGTTACAAGGGACTTATCTGGATGCCAGGGTCTGCCAATTGTGGATACAAAAGTACAGGTTAGGGAAAGAACACTGGTGCTGGGGCCTGGTTAGCAGGCCTCAGCACACTTTCAATTGTAAACATAGCATCAGCAAAGGCAAAAAGTCAGGGGGCAACCATGCCAAGGAGGCATTTCCTTACAAGACCCCTGGGTCTCCCATTGCAACCTATTGCAAACCCGACACCTGTTTGCACACTGCACCCGGCCGCCCCCTGTGCCGCTGAGGGTGTACTTTGTGCCTTCTTGTGTGTCCCCTGGTGCTCTACAAAACCCCCCTGGTCTGCCCTCCGAAGTCACGGGTACTTACCTGCTGGCAGACTGGAACCGGAGCCCCCCTATTTCCATTGAAGCCTATATGTTTTGGGCACCACTTTGACCTCTGCACCTGACCTGAGCTGCTGGTGTGGTAACTTTGGGGTTGCCTTGAACCCCCAACAGTGGGCTACATTGGACCCAACTTTGAACCCTGTAAGTGCTTTACTTACCTTTGAACCTAACAAATACTTACTTCCCCGAGGAACTGTTGATTTTTGTACTGTGCATTTTTAAAATAGATTATTGTCATTTTTGCCAAAACTGTGCAAGCTATTGTGATTATTCAAAGTTCCTAAGATACCTGAGTGAAATACCTTTCATTTAAAGTATTGTTTGTAAATCTTGAACCTGTGGTTCTTAAAATAAACTAAATAAAAATATTTTTCTATATAAAAACCTATTGGCCTGGAATTGTCTGAGTGTGTGTTCCTCATTTATTGCCTGTCTGTGTACAACAAATGCTTAACACTACCCTCTGATAAGCTTACTGCTCGACCACACCACCACAAAATAGAGCATTAGAATTATCTCTTTTTGCCACTATCTTACCTTCCCAGTTTTCAGTGTAGCCATTATGGTGCTGTAGAGTTTGTGTATGACAGACTCCCAGACCATATACTTTTATAGCTACCCTGCACTTACAATGTCTAAGGTTTTGCTTAGACACTGTAGGGGCATAGTGCTCATGCACCTATGCCCTCACCTATGGTATAGTTCACCCTGCCTTAGGGTTGTAAGGCCTGCTAGAGGCGCGACTTATCTATGCCATAGGCAGTGTGAGGTTGGCATGGCACCCTGAGGGGAGTGCCATGTTGACTTAGACATTTTCTCCCCACCAGCACACACAAGCTGGCAAGCAGTGTGTCTGTGCTGAGTGAGGGGTCCCCAGGGTGGCATAAGACATGCTGCAGCCCTTAGAGACCTTCCCTGGCATCAGGGCCCTTGGTACCAGGGGTACCAGTTACAAGGGATTTACCTGGATGCCAGGGTGTGCCAATTGTGGAAACAAATGTACAGGTTAGGGAAAGAACACTGGTGCTGGGGCCTGGTTAGCAGGCCTCAGCACACTTTCAAATCATAACTTGGAATCAGCAAAGGCAAAAAGTCAGGGTAACCATGCCAAGGAGGCATTTCCTTACAGTCCACAAGAAAAAAAATCCATGTGATATGCTCACAGGGGTTCTGCAGTTAAAGGCTCTATTGTGGGGCACTGATTTCTGGCTTAAGTGTTTCATTCTGATGCCTGGTGAAACACATACATTTGTATTTGTATGCTTTCCTGAGCACATACTCTGGATGTCCAATCACCCTACATGAGAATCTAAACAGGATCAACTATCAAACTATTGTTACAGAGAAATAACTTTTCCATATTCAGCATGACACCATGTGATTGCTTGCATTATGAAGCTTTATGCGGCAAGACATTTCAAGTTCTGTTGTTTAAAACTAATGGGGAATCATTGTACCTTGGTTCACCGTTAACAACTGAATCCCCATACTGTGGAAGAGTGTCTAATATTGAGAAAGCATTTGCCCCTGAATACATGGCTGTTGTGGTGGAGGGTGGTCATTGGAGTGGTAATTGAGAAAAACACCATTGACTTCCCTTTAGAGGGGGTTATGGCGATTTGGGTTAGTGGTACCATCTGCACTCTTGGGGGTATCAATCAATAGTTTTCTTTTGTGATCCTGTGTGTAGGAAAATGGCTCCTTGCTGGGTTGTGGGCATGGCACTCCCTCTGAGTGCCATGCCCACAACCCACTGCCTGTGGCATAGGTAAGTCACTCGTCTAGCAGGCCTTACAACCCTAAGGGAGGGGGGGGGCACTATACCACAGGTGAGGGCATATATGCATGAGCACTATGCCCCTACAGTGTCTAAGCCAATTCTTAGACATTGTAAGTGCAGGGTAGCCATAAAGAGTATATGGTCTGGAAGTTTGTCAAACACAAACTCTAAAGTTCCATAATGGCTACACTGAGAAACGCACTGAGAGAGCAAGGCTGTGCCAATTGTGGCAACAAAGGTACAGTTTAGGGAAAGAACACTGGTGCTGGGGCCTGGTTAGCAGGATCCCAGTGCACTTTCAATCATAACTAGCATCAACAAAAGGCAAAAAGCTAAGGGGTAACCCTGCCAGGAGAGGCATTTTCCTACAATTGTTCATTATCCTAATCATTGCAAACCATGCAATTTACATTAAATTGCAGTCTTGTTAAACTATTGAAAACTTCACTGCATCTCTTTCATTTCGTGTGTGTGACTGAGACATGTGGCTCGTGTGATAAAAGGGTTATCTCTGTTTAACCACAACTCCCCTGAGATGTCCCACTCTTGAGTCCATGCGTAAAGTTTGCCACAAATCACCTTTTATTGTGGGTTTTTGGTGAGGTACTGCTTGTGAGCTGGGAAGGTTGGGACGACAGTTGCGACTTGTAGGATTGGTATGGTCACCCACAAACAAGTGATGTCATCCTTAAACCAGTAGTCTTGCCTATAGCAAGAGTCCCACTACAGTATGGTGCCCCGACAATGGTGTTTAGGCACTAATTTACGTATGCTCGGAGTATCACTGTCTCCCACACAACAGGTACCCTAAGTACCATTATACGGAGATGCCTGTGGTCTTGGGGAAGATCCTCCTTAGCTGAACATGGAGCCCTTAAATAGGCTGTAGGTTGTTTGAGCTCAAACTCTTAAAAGGACTTTCTCCCCACATGGTGGTCCACCTCTTTACCCACTTCACAATATGGCTAATGCCATAGACCAGTGGCTCCCAACCTCTTGACTTCTGTGGACCCCCGCTTTATCATTAATGGAACCCAGGGACCCCCACTGAATCATCATTGGAATCCAGGGACCCCCCACTGAGTCATTAGTGGAAGCATGGGACCTAATTTAGCTATTTGTTAATATTTTTTAATTTTCTAAGCAGTCGCGGACCCCCAGGGGACCCCAGACCACAGGTTGGGAACCACTGCCATAGACATTCCTAAGAATGCCAGACAGGCATTAACACTACACCAGTAGCGTATGCTTAACAGACGAGGGTGGGGATGTCACATTCATCGTAGAAGCTAATGAAGCTTACCAAACAAACATTGTACTCCTGGGTCACCTTTCCACAAGAAGACTAAAGATCATACACGTTCCACACATACAGAATTGCAAACGTTCCACAACGGTACCATGCATACCAGTATCTTGAAATATCGATTTCTTATCAAGAACATTATACCTGGTCCATACGTAATAGAACCTGTGAGATTAGGTCCCTTAGGTAATGAAGGGCCAATATGGCATATGTTTGCCAAATATACACCACACCCTAGTGTACAAAACATGCAGGCAGCTGATCTGCACAATCTATATATACATTGAGCTAGTAACACTATGTAGACGACTTGTTCAGGTCGTAATGTGAACTCTGAACACAACACCACTGTGTCCAATACCTGCTGGATGCCAATTGGCCACTTCTGGGATTAATCCACAAACAGTACAGTCTACCAGTGTAGTCTATCATGGGCAAAGTGCAACACGGAACGTGAGAAAATCCCATTCTGGATAGCCCAGAAAACAGATCAGCTGTAAGCTGTGTTCCCCATACAGGACCACAGGAAAAATATAGAATTCTCGCAATGTGCCTGCCCTTCTGGATGATTCCCTCAGTGAAGGACTGCGCCACATGGGGTACAGTCTTTGCTGCAATTTATACTACCACACATGGTACACTGACACTTTCCAATTTACTGGAAGTGTTAAAACAAATTCAAAATTAGCACAGGGCTGTGTAACTTCGACGCAGTCTCCTCAATAATACTTTTTTTGTGATATTTATTCATCTTTTACCGAAAAACAGCACAACAGCTTTGCGTAATACAGTAAAAAATATCAACATGAAGGGTTAGAAGTGCACCATCAGATATCCCATATTCACATTGTCTGAGCGCTATCCAGAATTCCTTAATGACCTAAAGGCAGACAGCATGTAAGAAAACAGAGGAAAAATCTATTGGGGAGGGGGTGGGCATGGTTGGAGGGGCAGGGGGAGAGAGCCCCAGGGCATCCAGAAGATAAGTGCCTGAGCTTCCCACATCTAACACCTTGTTTCCATTTAGGCAGGAGGGAGGTCCAATGTGTCCATGCACAACTAGCCACATCCCACTCATCCCCCCATATATCACTAGTCTGCACCCCTCCTTACACCCTGGGGTCCTGCCAAAATAGCCTCAGAACTGAGCTCCGATCCTCCATGACCGCCGTCATACCTACCTCCCCCTACTTTGCATATCGCTCCCCTTATGCCATCCTCCCCAAGAATTCCAGTCACCCAGACCCTTGAACTGCAGCACCCGTCAGCCATTCCTGATCGTCAGTCACATGAGCTCCCAGTAGCCTGCCCATCAATGTTTCCTTCCACAGGCTCACCTCCCAGATGCTCAATCCTACTGTTCCAAACTTCCAGATCCCGCTCAGCATGCTCATCTGTCTGGACCCTACAGAGTCTATACTCCTCAGCCGTTGCCCATTCCACTAGATCTGCCATCCATTTGTCACAGGTCGGAGGAGTTGGGCTGGTCTAATGAATAGCAATGCGCTGCTTTGCCAGTATCCCCCCAGCTGCGCATACCGGCATGTCATTTTGCGATCTTTTTTGGGGCGAGGCAACAATCCCAGCAAACTGCTGCATCGTCATCCCTATTTTAACTGTTGTGGTAACTTTTAGCACTCTCACTCCAAAACGATTGTAAGAACCTGCAGAGCCATGTGACATGTCAGTGTGTGCCCGAAACATTCTATGCAAATGGCGCGGTATCAGATACACCCTATGCAAATAATAAAACTGCGCCAGTTTAAATCTGGCATTACTGGTCCCTTCATGCACCAGCGTGCATGCCCTGTTCCATTCCCCATCCTCCAGTGGTAGCTCCAGATCTGCATCCCCCATTGCACGCCGACATACCTATTTTGTCTATTTCTTTTTAGGGCTGCATACACTCAGGAGAGGAGACCTCGAGCAGAACCTGGATCCAAAAATGTCTTCATCAAATGGGAGTCTGAGGGTTCCTCTGGAAAGGAGGTTAATATCTCTCGAGCTGTACTCGATATACTGGCATAGTGCAGGAACTGTCCCTGTCCCACTCCGACGTGTCGCTGCCTCCTCCAAGGTGACAAAAATGCCAGTCTGATATAAATCTCTTGCATTGCTACAGCCACCTCTTCACCAACTTGTGAAGTCCATTGCATCTGCTATGCACACAAAAGGACGCAGCCGCCCAATTGGAAGCAGGTGCGCATAAGGCACTCGGATCACCCGCGTAACCGCCTGCTCCTCCTCAGTAATACTTATTAACATTAAAGGGGAAGCTGTAGCGTTGGCTATACACCAGTGACTCTGAGAGATTCCACATTTGGACCAGGAGAAACAGCTACCGAAAATAATTTCCGATAGCTATACTAGTATAGCACGGGATAGTTTGGGAGCCAAGCCAAAAAATACAGAGTACCACCCCTAAGGAAGGTGCTAAACAAGCACAGGAGGGTTCTAAAAAGCACTGGGACAAACAAAAGCAAATAAAAAGAAAGATGAAGTCAGAGAGCAGATTCTCTACACCCATGGAATTCCAAAAGGAGATATAATCTCAGAAATAGATTAAATATAAAAACGCCTGGCAGATATACTAATTAGCGTACCTCTCGTTCCTTTCAGGACGCACCAGATAGATGTAGCGAAAGAGTGGGCCGGGCACAGCAACGTCCTGAACTGCGTGAAACGGAAGAAAGACTTACCACAGTCTTCAGACAAAAAAAAGAAGATAAGTCCCCACAACTAAAGCCACATTTTAAAAAGAAAAAGGTGACCGCACTGTCAATTAAAAATGCCAGTAAATTTGAGAACATTGCTGAAGAACAAGATGTGAGCGGTGACCCTGCTAGACAGCGCGGCAGAGGTCACGATATGTCGCCAGAGTCAGAAAGATCATCTGAATGTGACAGCAACTAGTGACTTCATTGCAGTCGAGACTTCGGATGGGCGCATTCTCCCACCTGACACGGTTTATGATTTAAATATCCTAATTTAGGGAGACCTAGAGTGCACCATTAGTGTGATATCCTGCTGGCCAAGAGAGAATGGCCATCAGAGCATATCCGTAAGCTCCCACATGGGGAAGATGTAAGTTTGCCTTCTTTCTCTGATCTTGTTCCAGAGGTGGTAAAAGCAGCCTTCGCTGTTAACTGGGCTTTAGAGCAGGCACCTGCGCTATACCGCAACCATGTAGGTTGGGACAAAGATTTTCCTTGCCATGTAATACCCGTTAGGTCTGCACGCCAGCCTCAGCCACAATATCCTGTTAAACATGAAGGTAAAGCTCCAGTGAGGGAGATCCTCACTCAGCTCGAGTACCAGGGAGTAATTGAGCCCTGTGTCTCTGCAATGAATAACCGGTTATTCCCCATTGCAAAACCCAACCATTCATACAGAATAGTATTAGATTATAAACACTTAAACATTCATACTCGCATATACGCAATACAAAATTCACATAGCACAGCACTAATTAACAACATAGTGTGTAAAAAATACAAAACATTGGATATCTCCAATGGCTTTTTCTGCCAGAACTTAGCTCATGAAAGTTGGGACCTGAGTACATTCCCCGTTGGCTCACAAAAACGCTTCTGTTGTTTGCCCCAGTGCCACAAGAACAGCCCAGGCAACCCATGTAACATCAATATTGCATGATATTGATCCTCAGGCGTTGTCTTATGTGGATGATATCTATCTCACAGATGACAACCTGAAAATTCATCTTGCCAGGGTCGATCGAATCGTTATAGGATTCGCAGCCCTTGGTTACAAATTTCATTTTAGGAAAAATAAAATAGCCTTTCTCAGCGTATTGTTCCTGGGATATGAGCTATCAAACAAGGGCGAGAGCCTGGCCCGCACTTTTTAGAAAAATGTGCTGAACTCCAGCCAGCAAATACTATCAAGAAACTACAATCTTTATTTGGTTTCTTCAACTTTGGCAGAACTTACATTCCTGACTATGCACAACGTATCAAGCCACTCTATGACTTAATACGCCCTGATTTTTCTAGCAGACATTATACAGTAGAACATACTCTCGCCCTTAGAGGATTGCAACAGGACATGCTAGAAGCAAAACACTTACACACCAGTGACAACAAAACAAACTGGTTCATCAGAATAATTGCTGGTGCCATTGGGTTCACTTATGTCACTTTTAAAGAGGGTGACACAGTGCCCATAGTCTATAAATGACATACTCCAATGCAGAACAACGCTTTGCACCCACAGAAAAAAGTCTGACTGCAGTTCAGATGGCTGTCATTAAGGAGAGGACACTTGCCCAAGGGAAAATCATTATTGTCGTTACCCCGGCCGTCACCAAAGCTAGCATTCCAAACGCTAAAGCACTGCATCCATGCTGTATACAGCGGGCAACCTCCCTGCCACCGGTCTTGATCACATATTTGATCCAAAACTTCAGACACAAAAATTTCTCCAATATGAACAGGAGTACCCCGCACCTCTAGACATCTTGCTGCTTGACAGATACCATACTGTCATCTACACTGATGGTTTAGCACAACCAGCCGTAGGTACGAAACATCAATACTTGGCCGCTGTGAGCGGAGTGATGAAGGATGGTATATTCCACCCTCACAATACTGACCCAAGGGGACTGCACAGTTCAGCTGGCCAAACTTCGGGCCTGATTTATACTTTTTTAGCGCTGCATTTGCGTCGTTTTTTGACGCAGAGTGGCACAAACTTACAATTATATTTTGTACATTTGCTCCACTTTTTTGTAAAAAAATGACGCAAATGCAGCGCTAAAAAAGTATAAATCAGGCTCCTAAGGCCCTTACTCTAGCGCTAAAACATACAGATCCAGGACAACTCACTTTGATTGTCTGTGATTCATACTACTGTGTCCAGTCCTACAATGATTATCTCAATCACTGGCGATTAAACAGGTTCAGAGACTCAAAGGGGAACACCATAAAACACAGAACTCTGTGGGGGGAGGGTGGCTGATCTTAAGGATAAGCTACCTAGTGCTCATGTAGTCCATACACTGGGCTATCAAAGTGTAGGAGTATACGTTATTGGCAATACTTTGGCTGATGAAGCCCCAACCAAGACCAGAGAGTAGATCTAATAAAAGTAGTGCTTGAGGTTGTCGCCTCTGTACATGCTGGTGTTGCGGCCACAATAACACTCTCACAGAAACGCTTCTGGTGGCCAGGTCTATACAAACAGACCAAACAATATGTCTCTTGCTTTGATATTTGCCGGTAGATAAAGGGCTAAACATCAAATGCCATTTGCAGACATCCCTCTTAGTGTCCAACAGGCCACTTCAATGTGTGTACCAGAACCATTGTAGTCCATTTCAATCTGATGGTGCATACAAATACATCTTAGTCGCTGTAGATTCTTGTTCTAGATTCCTATGGGTATGGCCTCAGCGGTTGGCTGTCGCTCGAACTGTTATAAAAGACTTCCTTATCTTTATCGGTACATATGCAGTTGCAGCATTCCATTCGGACCAGGTCCCTGCCTTTCCTGTAAGGCATTCAGGGACACCATAGGGACAATGGGTGTGTGTAGGAAAGTGCCACTGTTGGCATGGTTATCCCCTCCCCCACAGACACACACACATTTTCCTTAGTGTTGATGGCAACTTTGATTAAAAGTGTGCTGGGACCCTGCTAACCACGCCCAAGCACCAGTGTTCTTTCCCTAAAACTGTACCTTTGTCTCCACAATTGGCACAGCCCTGGCACAAAGTTAAGTCCCTTGTAAAAGGTACCCATGGAACCAAGGTCCCTGTGGCCAAGGAAGGTCTCTAAGGGCCGCAGCATGTATTATGCCACCCTGGGGACCCCTCACTCATGCGCATGCACACTGCCTCACAGCTTGTGTGTGCTGGTGGGGAAAAAAAGACTAAGTCGACATGGCACTCCCCTCAGAGTGCCATGCCCACAACCCTGTGGCATAGGTAAGTCACCCCTCTAGCAGGCATTACAGCCCTGAGGCAGGGTGCACTATACCACAGGTGAGGGTATAACTGCATGAGCACTATGCTCCTACAATGTCTAAGCCAATTCTTAGACATTGTAAGTGCAGGGTAGCCATAAAGAGTATGTGGTCTGGGAGTTTGTCAAGCACAAACTCTAAAGTTCCATAATGGCTACACTGAATACTGGGAAGTTTGGTATCAAACTTCTCAGCACAATAAATCCACACTGATGCCAGTGTGATATTTATTGCAAAATGCACCCGGAGGGCATCTTAGAGATGCCCCTTGCGGGCCCGCCCAACTGCTTGTGTAGGCTGACCGGTCTCTGCTAGACTGCCACTTCCAGATAGTTTCTGGCTACATGGGGCGAGTGCCTTTGTGCATTCTGTAACCAGGAACAAAGCCTGTCCTGGATGGAGGTGCCTCAGACCTCCCCCTGCAGGAACTGTAACACCTGGCGGTGAGCCTCAAAGGCTCAAGCCTGGTGTTGCAATGCCTCAGGGCACTCCAGCTAGTGGAGATACCTGCCCCCCAGACACAGCCCCCACTTTTGGCGGCAAGTCCGGAGGAGATAATGAGGAAAACAAGGAGGAGTCACCCTCCAGCCAGGACAGCCCCATAGGAGTCCAGATCTGAGGTGACCCCTTCCTTAGAAAATCCTCCATCTTGCTATAGAGGATTAAGCCCAATAGGATTAGGAATCCCCAAAGGGAGGAGGCACAAATATGGTGTAGCCACTCTCAGGGACAGTAGCCATTGGCTACTGCCCTCCAGCCCTAAACAAACCCCTAAATTTAGTATTTAGGGGTGACCCTGAACCTGGGAAAACAGATTCCTGTTGACCTGAACAAGAAGAAGGAATGCTGACCTGAAAACCCAGCAGACAAGAAGGAGACGACAACTGCTTTGGCCCCAGCCCTACCGGCATGTCTCCAGATTCAAAGAACCTGCAACAGCGACGCATCCAGCTGGGCCAGCGACCTCTGCCGACTCAGAGGACTGCCCTGCAAACCCAAAGGACCACGAAAGTCCTGTGGACAGCGGCTCTGTCCAAAGCAACAAGAAGAAAGCATCTTTAAAGGGACTCTCACCTCACTCCTGAAGCGTGAGTCCCCAACACTCTGCACCTGACGCCCCCGGCCCATGTCCAGAGAAACCAACACTGCAGTGAGGACCCCCAGACGACTCACACAGCGTATCCACCCTGAGACGATCTCCCAGTACCCCCACAACGAAGCCTGCAGAGAGAATCCAGAGGATCCCCCTGACCACGACTGCCCTGTAACAAAGAACCCGACGCCTGGAAGAAGCACTGCACCCGCAGCACCCAGGTCCGAGAGGAGCCAACTACTGGTGCAGGAGTGATCAGCAGGCGACCCTCCTTCTTGCCCAGTTGGTGGCTGGCCAGAGAAGCCCCTCTGTGCCCTGCCTGC
Organism: Pleurodeles waltl; assembly: GCF_031143425.1. NCBI lineage: Eukaryota > Metazoa > Chordata > Amphibia > Caudata > Salamandridae > Pleurodeles > Pleurodeles waltl. The sequence continues at coordinate 42,149,232 of NC_090451.1, forward strand.
ATCGCGAGAGTGACTCCCGGGTCCCTCCATTGATTTCAACGTAAAATCTGACACCTTCTATGCACACTGCACCCAGCCGCCCCTGTGCTGCTGAGGGTGTATTTTGTGTGCCTGTTTGAGACCTTTCCCTCCCCCGGTGCTCTATAAAAGCCCCCTCGTCTGCTACCCGAGGACGCAGGTACTTCCCTGCTAGCAGAATGGAACCTGAGCACCCCTAGTCTCAATAGGCGCCTATGCTATTTGGGCCACTCTTTGACCTCTGCACCTGACGACCCTGTGTCGCTGGTGCTGGGTGTTTGGGTTTGACTTGAACCCCCAAGGTGGGCTGCCTATGCCCCGTAGACTAAACTTGTAAGTGCATTACCTACCTGACAAACTAACCTTTACTTACCTCCCCCAGGAACTGTTGAATTTTGCAGTGTCCACTTTTAAAATAGCTTATTGCCATTTTATGCCACACTGTGTACATTACTGTTTTACTTCAAAGGTCTATATTTACCTATGCCAAGTACCTTACAATTTATGTACTTACTTTAGTTCTGGATCTTGTGGTTCTAAAATAAATTAAGAAAATAATATTTTTCTATTTAAAAACCTATTGGCCTTGAGTTAAGTCTTTAAATGTGTGTTCCCATTTATTGCCTGTGTGTGTACAACAAATGCTTAACACTACCCTCTGATAAGCCTATTGCTCGACCACACTACCACAAATAGAGCATTAGTATTATCTATTATTGCCACTGTCAAGCCTATTGGGGAACCTTCTAAGAGGAAATCCTGGACTCTGTGCACATTATCTCTCACTTTGAGATAGTATATACAGAGCCAGTTATCTACAGGGCAATAACACTTGTTTTGCTATTCTGTGTTCACCGAAGTCTCCCGATAAAAATGGTACCTCACTTACCTGGGTAGGCCTAATGCTCGCGACAAAAAACGCAACCTTTTTACATTGAAATCTGACGGGTTTTTTGGAAAGTCCCTAATTGCAGATTTTGGCCTCTAGCTCAGCCGGCACCTAGGGAAACCTACCAAACCTGTGCATTTTGGAAAACTAGACACCTAGGGGAATCCAAGATGGGGTGACTTGTGGGGCTCTCGCCATGTTCTGTTACCCAGAATCCTTTGCAAACCTCAAAATTTAGCCCAAAAAAAAAAAAAACACTTTTCCTTCACATTTTGGTGACAAAAAGTTCTGGAATCTGAGAGGAGCCACAAATTTCCTTCCACCCAGCGTTCCCCAATGGTACCTCACTTGTGTGAGTAGGCCTAGCGCCCACAACAGGAAATGCCCCAAAACACAACATGGACACATCCCATTTTCCCCAAAGAAAACAGAGCTGTTTTTTGGAAAGTGCCTAGCTGTGGATTTTAGCCTCTAGCTCAGCCGGCAGCTAAAGAAACCTACCAAACCTGCGCATTTTTAAAAACTAGACACCTAGGGGAATCCAAGATTGAGTGACTTGTGGGGCGCTCACCAGGTTCTGTTACCCAGAATCCTTTGCAAACCTCAAACTTTGGTCAAAAACACACTTTTTCCTCACATTTCAGTGACTGAAAGTTCTGGAATCTGAGAGGAGCCACAAATTTCCTTCCACCCAGCGACCCCCCAATCTCCCGATAAAAATGGTACCTCACTTGTGTGGGTGCGCTTAGCGCCGGTGAAAGGAAATGCCACAAAACACATGGACACATCACATTTTCCAAAAGAAAACAGAGCTGTTTTTTGCAAAGTGCCATGCTGTGGATTTTGGCCTCTAGCTCAGCCGGCACCAAACCTGCTCATTTCTGAAAACTAGACACCTAGGGGAATCCATGATGGGGTGAGTTGTGGGGCTCTCACCAGGTTCTATGAACCAGAATCCTTTGCAAACCTCAAAATGTGGCCAAAAAAACATGTTTTCCTCACATTTCGGTGAAAGAAAGTTCTGGAATCTGAGAGGAGCCACAAATTTCCCACTACACAGCATTCCCCTAAGTCTCCCAATAAAAATGGTACCTCACTTGTGTGGGTAGGCCTAGTGCCCACGAAAGGAAATACCCCAAAATACTATGTGGACACATCAAAATGATCAAATACTAAACTACCTTTTTTTGCAGGGGGGACCTGCGTTTTTGGTCCTGGGCTCAGCAGCCATATAGGGAACCTACCAAACCCAAACATTCCTGAAAACTAGACACACATGGGAATCCAGGGAGGTGTGACTTGCATGGATCCCCCAATATTTTCTTACCCAGAATCCTCAGCAAACCTCAAATTTAGCTAAACAATCACATTTCCCCCACGTTTCTGTGTGGGAACACTGCACCGGGACAAAGTTCCTACCACCTAATGTTCCCCTCAGTCACCTCACTTGTGTAGGTGGGCCAAGTCCCTGTGACAGGGAAGAGCCAAAACATATCAAAATTGAGGGGGAACCAAAGCGGGTCCAAAAGGGCAGTTTGGAAAAAAACATTTTTAGGCTGACTAGTGGGGCAAAATGTTTATCAGTATAGATGAGACAATGCTGGGTGGTAGGAATTTCGTGGATTCCTACAGATTCCGGAAGGTTCCATCACACAAATGTGGAAAAATGTGTGATTTCCAGCAAAGTTGGAGGTTTGCAAGGCATTGTGGGTAAGAAAATGGTGCAGGGTGCATGTGAAGCACACCACCCTCGACTCACCCAGAAGTTTTGTTTTCAGATGCGTCTAGGTCTTGTGGATTTTTCTACAGGGCAGCGTCCCAAAGTCCAAAAAGTGCAACCCAGAACAACTTTGGCCCCATTTATTTGAGGTGGGAGTATGGCCATACCCCCACCCTCTTATTTTGGAAAACAAAATCTACCCTGTTCTGTGGTGGGCTTTTTGCCCCCCTTGGGGACAGATGGGCCTTCCAAAAATAGGCCCATCTGCCCCCAAGGGGGGCAGATATGGCCAACAGTAATGTGCCCCCATGAGGAGCAACCCTTGCCCAAGGGGCTGCCCCCCCCAAACAAAACACACACACACACTAATCACTGGTGCGTAAGTGGTTTCTGCCCCCCCAAGGCAGATCGGCCTAATAAAAATAGGCCGATCTGCCCCCAAGGGGCAGAAATGGCCTAAGATAAATTTACTCCCCTCACGTAAAACTGACAAGAAAAAAAATCCCTGGTTTCTAGTGGTTTCTGCCCACCTTGGGGGCAGATTGGCCTACTCAAAAATAAAATGCTAGTAAAAAGTAATACTATATTAAAATGAGATATAGGTGGTCATTACAACCCTGGCGGACGGTGTTAAAGCGGCAGTAAAACCGCCAACAGGCCGGCGGTAAATAAATTGCAATTACGACCGTGGCGGAAACCGCCGACAAAGACAGCCACTTTAACACTCCGACCGCCATGGCGGTACAAACAAACAGCGCGACGGTCACCGCCAACAGACAGGCGGGAGACAATGTACCGGGCACAGTATCACAACCTACCAATCTGCCACCTTTTCCGGGGCGGATTCACAGCGGATAAAAACACAGCGGAAACAGGAATTTCTAAGGGAAAACGCTCACCTCTACACACCCCACGAGGAACGAGGACACCATGGACCTGGAACTCCAAATTCTCCCTGCGATAGTCCTTCTGCTCCTCTACCAGGAGCACGAACCCCGGCGGTGAAGACCACGGTGAGTACTGCACATACGACACGGGGGAGGGGGGAGGGAAAAAACAGGGACACACACACGCAACACCCCCACCCTCACCCACTACAACACACACAAATGCAAATCTATACATCACAGTAACACCCTCCGAACCCCCCGGAAGAATGCAAAGACAATAGAAAATTAGTGTAACCATTGTAATATATTAAAAACAAGTAGGCAGAAATATATATATACACCATGTACAAAATATACACCAAGCATAGTAGTCCAGGTAGTGCACTAAGATAGTCTGTGGAACACTGGGACCACACTGTATGGGCGAGGCCCACACAAGATCCTCGACCATGACGGAGAGAACACTGCAGGGGCATCAGATACCAAGAAAACAGGCACCTCAGGGGGAGGGAAAGGGGGGGGCACCTCAGCCGGTTGAGTGCACGATGCCAAATCCACGAGGGGGCCACGTGCCCACTGTTCCATCCTGGGGAGTGTAAAGCCACAGTCTCTCAAGTCTCTACAGTGGGTGGTCTGCCCACTGTTCAATCCTGGGGAGTGCAAAGCCACAGTCTCTCAAGTCTCTACAGTGGGTGGGTTGCCCACTGCCATATCCTGGGGAGTGCAAAGCCACAGTCTCACAAGTCTCTACAGTGGGTGGGTTGGCCACTGTTCCATCCTGGGGAGTGCAAAGCCACAGTCTCTCAAGTCTCTACAGTGGGTGGGTTGCCCACTGCCATATCCTGGGGAGTGCAAAGCCACAGTCTCACAAGTCTCTACAGTGGGTGGGTTGTCCACTGTTCAATCCTGGGGAGTGCAAAGCCACAGTCTCACAAGTGGATGACAGTCTCCACTCGTTCTGGAGGGGGCATGGTGCCCAGAGTGCTTCATCCTGTTAAGGACAGAGGTAGTGGATGTCAGTCTCCACTGGTTCTGGAGGGGGCATGGTGCCCAGAGTGCTTCATCCTGTTAAGGACAAAGGTAGTGGATGACAGTCTCCATTGGTTCTGGAGGGGGCATGGTGCCCAGAGTGCATCATTCACCCCGTGACGGACTCAGTTGCGTCAGTGCCCCTGCCGCTCATGGGCTAGCGGTGCTTGAGATGGCGGTGCCCTGTTCAGTGGTGCTTGAGATGGCGGTGCCCTGTTCAGCGGTGCTTGAGATGGCAGTGCCCTGTTCAGCGGTGCTTCAGATGGCGGTGCCCTGTTCAGCGGTGCTTCAGTTGGCTGTGCCCTGTTCAGCGGTGCTTCAGATGGCGGTGCCCTGTTCAGCGGTGCCTCAGATGCCGGTCTCCATTGCAGGGTCTCAGCTGCTGGCGGTCCTTCATGGCCCAGCTGGGCTGGCACTGGCGGTCCTTCATGGCCCAACGGGCCTTTTGCTGGCAGTCCTTCATGGCCCAACGGGCCTTTTGCTGGCGGTCCTTCATGGCCTAGCTGGGCTTGTGCTGGCGGTGGCCTCCTGGGCAGCTGGGCTGGTGTTGGCGGTGGCCTCCTGGGCAGCTGGGCTGGTGCTGGCGGTGGCCTCCTGGGCAGCTGGGCTGGTGCTGGCAGTGGCCTCCTGGGCAGCGGGGCTGGTGCTGGTGGTGGCCTCCTGGGCAGCTGGGCTGGTGCTGGCGGTGGCATCCTGGGCAGCTGGGCTGGTGCTGGCGGTGGCCTCCTGGGCAGCGAGGATGATGGCGGTCTTCTCCGCTGTGCAGCTCTTCCCAGACTTGCCGGGTTTCTTGTGGCCCTTCCCCACCTTGAAAGGTGTCACAGCTAACTCCACACTCCCAACGGGACCGCTGGGAGCAGCTTTGGTGGCTGGAGTCTTCACCCTCTCCCACCGGGCACTGGCCAACGTCTGATGCTTCACAGGTGGGGGACTGTCTGTGCTGTGGCTTCGTGCCACACTGGCTGCCCTGGTGGCCGGTTGTAGGAAGTTGGCTCTGTATGTGCTATTTCAAAGTAAGGAATAGCATGCACAGAGTCCAAGGGTTCCCCTTAGAGGTAAAATAGTGGTAAAAAGAGATAATACTAATGCTCTATTTTGTGGTAGTGTGGTCGAGCAGTAGGCTTATCCAAGGAGTAGTGTTAAGCATTTGTTGTACATACACATAGACAATAACTGAGGTACACACACTCAGAGACAAATCCAGCCAATAGGTTTTTATATAGAAAAATATCTTTTCTTAGTTTATTTTAAGAACCACAGGTTCAAATTCTACATGTAATATCTCATTCGAAAGGTATTGCAGGTAAGTACTTTAGGAACTTCAAATCATCAAAATTGCATGTATACTTTTCAAGTTATTGACAAATAGCTGTTTTAAAAGTGGACACTTAGTGCAATTTTCACAGTTCCTAGGGGAGGTAAGTTTTGGTTAGTTTTACCAGGTAAGTAAGACACTTACAGGGTTCAGTTCTTGGTCCAAGGTAGCCCACCGTTGGGGGTTCAGAGCAACCCCAAAGTCACCACACCAGCAGCTCAGGGCCGGTCAGGTGCAGAGTTCAAAGTGGTGCCCAAAACACATAGGCTAGAATGGAGAGAAGGGGGTGCCCCGGTTCCGGTCTGCTTGCAGGTAAGTACCCGCGTCTTCGGAGGGCAGACCAGGGGGGGTTTTGTAGGGCACCGGGGGGGACACAAGTCCACACAGAAATTTCACCCTCAGCAGCGCGGGGGCGGCCGGGTGCAGTGTAGAAACCAGCGTCGGGTTCGCAATGTTAGTCTATGAGAGATCTCGGGATCTCTTCAGCGCTGCAGGCAGGCAAGGGGGGGATTCCTCGGGGAAACCTCCACTTGGGCAAGGGAGAGGGACTCCTGGGGGTCACTTCTCCAGTGAAAGTCCGGTCCTTCAGGTCCTGGGGGCTGCGGGTGCAGGGTCTCTCCCAGGCGTCGGGACTTTAGGTTCAAAGAGTCGCGGTCAGGGGAAGCCTCGGGATTCCCTCTGCAGGCGGCGCTGTGGGGGCTCAGGGGGGACAGGTTTTGGTACTCACAGTATCAGAGTAGTCCGGGGGTCCCTCCTGAGGTGTCGGATCTCCACCAGCCGAGTCGGGGTCGCCGGGTGCAGTGTTGCAAGTCTCACGCTTCTTGCGGGGAGCTTGCAGGGTTCTTTAAAGCTGCTGGAAACAAAGTTGCAGCTTTTCTTGGAGCAGGTCCGCTGTCCTCGGGAGTTTCTTGTCTTTTCGAAGTAGGGGCAGTCCTCAGAGGATGTCGAGGTCGCTGGTCCCTTTGGAAGGCGTCGCTGGAGCAGGATCTTTGGAAGGCAGGAGACAGGCCGGTGAGTTTCTGGAGCCAAGGCAGTTGTCGTCTTCTGGTCTTCCTCTGCAGGGGTTTTTCAGCTAGGCAGTCCTTCTTCTTGTAGTTGCAGGAATCTAATTTTCTAGGGTTCAGGGTAGCCCTTAAATACTAAATTTAAGGGCGTGTTTAGGTCTGGGGGGTTAGTAGCCAATGGCTACTAGCCCTGAGGGTGGGTACACCCTCTTTGTGCCTCCTCCCAAGGGGAGGGGGTCACAATCCTAACCCTATTGGGGGAATCCTCCATCTGCAAGATGGAGGATTTCTAAAAGTTAGAGTCACCTCAGCTCAGGACACCTTAGGGGCTGTCCTGACTGGCCAGTGACTCCTCCTTGTTATTCTCATTATTTTCTCCGGCCTTGCCGCCAAAAGTGGGGCCTGGCCGGAGGGGGCGGGCAACTCCACTAGCTGGAGTGTCCTGCTGGGTTGGCACAAAGGAGGTGAGCCTTTGAGGCTCACCGCCAGGTGTGACAATTCCTGCCTGGGAGAGGTGTTAGCATCTCCACCCAGTTCAGGCTTTGTTACTGGCCTCAGAGTGACAAAGGCACTCTCCCCATGGGGCCAGCAACATGTCTCGGTTTGTGGCAGGCTGCTAAAACTAGTCAGCCTACACAGATAGTCGGTTAAGTTTCAGGGGGCACCTCTAAGGTGCCCTCTGTGGTGTATTTTACAATAAAATGTACACTGGCATCAGTGTGCATTTATTGTGCTGAGAAGTTTGATACCAAACTTCCCAGTTTTCAGTGTAGCCATTATGGTGCTGTGGAGTTCGTGTTTGACAGACTCCCAGACCATATACTCTTATGGCTACCCTGCACTTACAATGTCTAAGGTTTTATTTAGACACTGTAGGGGTACCATGCTCATGCACTGGTACCCTCACCTATGGTATAGTGCACCCTGCCTTAGGGCTGTAAGGCCTGCTAGAGGGGTGTCTTACCTATACTGCATAGGCAGTGAGAGGCTGGCATGGCACCCTGAGGGGAGTGCCATGTCGACTTACTCGTTTTGTCCTCACTAGCCCACACAAGCTGGCAAGCAGTGTGTCTGTGCTGAGTGAGAGGTCTCCAGGGTGGCATAAGACATGCTGCAGCCCTTAGAGACCTTCCTTGGCATCAGGGCCCTTGGTACTAGAAGTACCAGTTACAAGGGACTTATCTGGATGCCAGGGTCTGCCAATTGTGGATACAAAAGTACAGGTTAGGGAAAGAACACTGGTGCTGGGGCCTGGTTAGCAGGCCTCAGCACACTTTCAATTGTAAACATAGCATCAGCAAAGGCAAAAAGTCAGGGGGCAACCATGCCAAGGAGGCATTTCCTTACACAACCCCCCCCCAAACGAAAGAGGATGAGACTAACCTTTCCCAAGAGAGTCTTCATTTTCTAAGTGGAAGAACCTGGAAAGGCCATCTGCATTGGCATGGGCAGTCCCAGGTCTGTGTTCCACTATAAAGTCCATTCCCTGTAGGGAGATGGACCACCTCAACAGTTTAGGATTTTCACCTTTCATTTGCATCAGCCATTTGAGAGGTCTGTGGTCAGTTTGAACTAGGAAGTGAGTCCCAAAGAGGTATGGTCTCAGCTTCTTCAGGGACCAAACCACAGCAAAGGCCTCCCTCTCAATGGCACTCCAACGCTGCTCCCTGGGGAGTAACCTCCTGCTAATGAAAGCAACAGGCTGGTCAAGGCCATCATCATTTGTTTGGGACAAAACTGCCCCTATCCCATGTTCAGAGGCATCAGTCTGCACAATGAACTGCTTAGAATAATCTGGAGCTTTTAGAACTGGTGCTGAGCACATTGCCTGTTTCAGGGTGTCAAAGGCCTGTTGGCATTCCACAGTCCAGTTTACTTTCTTGGGCATTTTCTTGGAGGTGAGTTCAGTGAGGGCTGTCACAATGGATCCATATCCCTTCACAAACCTCCTGTAATACCCAGTCAAGCCAAGGAATGCCCTGACTTGAGTCTGGGTTTTTGGAGCTACCCAGTCCAGAATAGTCTGGATCTTGGGTTGGAGTGGCTGAACTTGGCCTCCACCTACAAGGTGTCCCAAGTAAACCACAGTTCCCTGCCCTATCTGGCATTTGGATGCCTTGATAGAGAGGCCTGCAGATTGCAGAGCCTTCAAAACCTTCCTCAGGTGGACCAGGTGATCCTGCCAGGTGGAGCTAAAGACAGCAATATCATCAAGATAAGCTGTGCTAAAGGACTCCAAGCCAGCAAGGACTTGATTCACCAACCTTTGGAAGGTGGCAGGGGCATTCTTTAAACCAAAGGGCATAACAGTAAACTGATAATGCCCATCAGGTGTGGAGAATGCTGTCTTTTCTTTGGCTCCAGGTGCCATTTTTATTTGCCAGTACCCTGCTGTCAAGTCAAAGGTACTTAGAAATTTGGCAGCACCTAATTTATCAATGAGCTCATCAGCTCTTGGAATTGGATGGGCATCTGTCTTGGTGACAGAATTGAGCCCTCTGTAGTCCACACAAAACCTCATCTCTGTCTTTCCATCTTTGGTGTGAGGTTTGGGGACTAAGACCACTGGGCTAGCCCAGGGGCTGTCAGAGCGCTCAATTACTCCCAATTCCAGCATCTTGTGGACTTCCACCTTGATGCTTTCCTTAACATGGTCAGACTGTCTAAAGATTTTGTTCTTGACAGGCATGCTGTCTCCTGTGTCCACATCATGGGTACACAGGTGTGTCTGACCAGGGGTTAAGGAGAAGAGTTCAGGAAACTGTTGTAGGACTCTCCTACAATCAGCTTGCTGTTGGCCAGAGAGGGTGTCTGAGTAGATCACTCCATCTACTGTACCATCTTTTGGGTCTGATGACAGAAGATCAGGGAGAGGTTCACTCTCTGCCTCCTGATCCTCATCTGTTACCATCAACAGATTGACATCAGCCCTGTCGTGGAAGAGCTTAAGGCGGTTTACATGGATCACCCTCTTGGGGCTCCTGCTTGTGCCCAGGTCCACCAAGTAGGTGACCTGACTCTTCCTCTCTAGTACTGGGTAAGGGCCACTCCATTTGTCCTGGAGTGCCCTGGGAGCCACAGGCTCCAGAACCCAGACTTTCTGCCCTGGTTGGAACTCAACCAGTGCAGCCTTTTGGTCATACCAAAACTTCTGGAGCTGTTGGCTGGCCTCAAGGTTTTTGGTTGCCTTTTCCATGTACTCTGCCATTCTAGAGCGAAGGCCAAGTACATAGTCCACTATGTCCTGTTTAGGCTCATGGAGAGGTCTCTCCCAGCCTTCTTTAACAAGGGCAGGTGGTCCCCTTACAGGATGACCAAACAGAAGTTCAAAGGGTGAGAATCCTACTCCCTTCTGTGGCACCTCTCTGTAAGCGAAAAGCAGACATGGCAAGAGGACATCCCATCTCCTTTTGAGCTTTTCTGGGAGCCCCATGATCATGCCTTTTAATGTCTTGTTGAATCTCTCAACCAAGCCATTAGTTTGTGGGTGGTATGGTGTAGTGAATTTATAAGTCACTCCACACTCATTCCACATGTGCTTTAGGTATGCTGACATGAAGTTGGTACCTCTGTCAGACACCACCTCCTTAGGGAAACCCACTCTGGTAAAGATACCAATGAGGGCCTTGGCTACTGCAGGGGCAGTAGTCGACCTAAGGGGAATAGCTTCAGGATACCTGGTAGCATGATCCACTACTACCAGGATATACATATTTCCTGAGGCTGTGGGAGGTTCCAGTGGACCAACTATGTCCACACCCACTCTTTCAAAGGGAACCCCCACCACTGGAAGTGGAATGAGGGGGGCCTTTGGATGCCCACCTGTCTTACCACTGGCTTGACAGGTGGGGCAGGAGAGGCAAAACTCCTTAACCATGTTGGACATATTGGGCCAGTAGAAGTGGTTGACTAACCTCCCCCACGTCTTGGTTTGTCCCAAATGTCCAGCAAGGGGAATGTCATGGGCCAATGTTAGGATGAACCCTCTGAACAGCTGAGGCACTACCACTCTCCTAGTGGCACCAGGTTTGGGGTCTCTGGCCTCAGTGTACAGGAGTCCATCTTCCCAATAGACCCTATGCGTTCCATTTTTCTTGCCTTTGGACTCTTCAGCAGCTTGCTGCCTAAGGCCTTCAAGAGAGGGACAGGTTTCTTGTCCCTTACACAGCTCCTCCCTGGAGGGTCCCCCTGGGCCTAAGAGCTCAACCTGGTAAGGTTCAAGCTCCAAAGGCTCAGTTCCCTCAGAGGGCAGAACTTCTTCCTGAGAAGAGAGGTTCCCTTTCTTTTGCTGTGTTGCAGTTGGTTTCCCAACTGACTTTCCTGTTCTCTTGGTAGGCTGGGCCATTTTTCCAGACTCCAGCTCTACTTGTTCACCCTGTGCCTTGCATTGTGCTCTTGTTTTCACACACACCAGTTCAGGGATACCCAGCATTGCTGCATGGGTTTTTAGTTCTACCTCAGCCCATGCTGAGGACTCCAGGTCATTTCCAAGCAGACAGTCCACTGGGATATTTGAGGAGACCACCACCTGTTTCAGGCCATTGACCCCTCCCCATTCTAAAGTAACCATTGCCATGGGATGTACTTTTCTCTGATTGTCAGCGTTGGTGACTGTGTAAGTTTTTCCAGTCAGGTATTGGCCAGGGGAAACCAGTTTCTCTGTCACCATGGTGACACTGGCACCTGTATCCCTCAGGCCCTCTATTCTAGTCCCATTAATTAAGAGTTGCTGTCTGTATTTTTGCATGTTAGGCGGCCAGACAGCTAGTGTGGCTAAATCCACCCCACCCTCAGAAACTAGAGTAGCTTCAGTGTGGACCCTGATTTGCTCTGGGCACACTGTTGATCCCACTTGGAGACTAGCCATACCAGTGTTACCTGGATGGGAGTTTGGAGTGGAACCTTTCTTGGGACAGGCCTTGTCTCCAGTTTGGTGTCCATGCTGTTTACAGCTATGACACCAGGCCTTTTTGGGATCAAAGTTTTTACCCTTGTACCCATTGTTTTGTGAAGAGGCTCTGGGCCCACCCTCCTGTGCAGGTTTTTGGGGGCCTGTAGAAGACTCTTTACTATTTTTAGTTTTGGTTGTCTCATCACCCTTCCCCTGGGGAGTCTTTGTGACCCCTTTCTTTTGGTCACCCCCTGTTGAAGTCTTGGACACCCTTGTCTTGACCCAATGGTCCGCCTTCTTTCCCAATTCTTGGGGAGAAATTGGTCCTAGGTCTACCAGATGCTGATGCAGTTTATCATTGAAACAATTACTTAACAGGTGTTCTTTCACAAATAAATTGTACAGCCCATCATAATTACTTACACCACTGCCTTGAATCCAACCATCTAGTGTTTTCACTGAGTAGTCAACAAAGTCAACCCAGGTCTGGCTCGAGGATTTTTGAGCCCCCCTGAACCTAATCCTGTACTCCTCAGTGGAGAATCCAAAGCCCTCAATCAGGGTACCCTTCATGAGGTCATAAGATTCTGCATCTTGTCCCGAGAGTGTGAGGAGTCTATCCCTACACTTTCCTGTGAACATTTCCCAAAGGAGAGCACCCCAGTGAGATCTGTTCACTTTTCTGGTTACACAAGCCCTCTCAAAAGCTGTGAACCATTTGGTGATGTCATCACCATCTTCATATTTAGTTACAATCCCTTTAGGGATTTTCAACATGTCAGGAGAATCTCTGACCCTATTTATGTTGCTGCCACCATTGATGGGTCCTAGGCCCATCTCTTGTCTTTCCCTCTCTATGGCTAGGATCTGTCTTTCCAAAGCCAATCTTTTGGCCATCCTGGCTAACTGGATGTCCTCTTCACTGGGGTTATCCTCAGTGATTTCAGAGGTGTTGGTCTCTCCTGTGAGGGAACCAGCATCTCTGACTATTATTTTTGGAGTCAGGGTTTGAGGGACCCTGTTCTCCCTAGATAGGACTGGTAGGGGGGAATTGTCCTCCAAGTCACTATCCTCTTCCTCTGAGTTGCCACCCTCAGAGGGGTTGGCCTTTTCAAACTCTGCCAAAAGCTCCTGGAGCTGTATTTTGGTAGGTTTGGGGCCCATTGTTATTTTCTTTATTTTACAGAGTGACCTTAGCTCCCTCATCTTAAGATGGAGGTAAGGTGTGGTGTCGAGTTCCACCACAGTCACATCTGTGCTAGACATTTTGCTTCTAAAAGTTGGAATACTTTTTAAGAATCTACAACTGGTTCTAGAATCTAATTCAAACTTTTACAAACTTTTAAACTCTAAAAGAAATGCTAAACAGGATCTAACACAAGGCCCTAGCAGGTCTTTTAAGAATTTAGAAAACTTTTCAAATTGCAAAAATCAATTTCTAATGACAATTTTGGAATTTGTCGTGTGATCAGGTATTGGCTGAGTAGTCCAGCAAATGCAAAGTCTTGTACCCCACCGCTGATCCACCAATGTAGGAAGTTGGCTCTGTATGTGCTATTTCAAAGTAAGGAATAGCATGCACAGAGTCCAAGGGTTCCCCTTAGAGGTAAAATAGTGGTAAAAAGAGATAATACTAATGCTCTATTTTGTGGTAGTGTGGTCGAGCAGTAGGCTTATCCAAGGAGTAGTGTTAAGCATTTGTTGTACATACACATAGACAATAACTGAGGTACACACACTCAGAGACAAATCCAGCCAATAGGTTTTTATATAGAAAAATATCTTTTCTTAGTTTATTTTAAGAACCACAGGTTCAAATTCTACATGTAATATCTCATTCGAAAGGTATTGCAGGTAAGTACTTTAGGAACTTCAAATCATCAAAATTGCATGTATACTTTTCAAGTTATTGACAAATAGCTGTTTTAAAAGTGGACACTTAGTGCAATTTTCACAGTTCCTAGGGGAGGTAAGTTTTGGTTAGTTTTACCAGGTAAGTAAGACACTTACAGGGTTCAGTTCTTGGTCCAAGGTAGCCCACCGTTGGGGGTTCAGAGCAACCCCAAAGTCACCACACCAGCAGCTCAGGGCCGGTCAGGTGCAGAGTTCAAAGTGGTGCCCAAAACACATAGGCTAGAATGGAGAGAAGGGGGTGCCCCGGTTCCGGTCTGCTTGCAGGTAAGTACCCGCGTCTTCGGAGGGCAGACCAGGGGGGGTTTTGTAGGGCACCGGGGGGGACACAAGTCCACACAGAAATTTCACCCTCAGCAGCGCGGGGGCGGCCGGGTGCAGTGTAGAAACCAGCGTCGGGTTCGCAATGTTAGTCTATGAGAGATCTCGGGATCTCTTCAGCGCTGCAGGCAGGCAAGGGGGGGATTCCTCGGGGAAACCTCCACTTGGGCAAGGGAGAGGGACTCCTGGGGGTCACTTCTCCAGTGAAAGTCCGGTCCTTCAGGTCCTGGGGGCTGCGGGTGCAGGGTCTCTCCCAGGCGTCGGGACTTTAGGTTCAAAGAGTCGCGGTCAGGGGAAGCCTCGGGATTCCCTCTGCAGGCGGCGCTGTGGGGGCTCAGGGGGGACAGGTTTTGGTACTCACAGTATCAGAGTAGTCCGGGGGTCCCTCCTGAGGTGTCGGATCTCCACCAGCCGAGTCGGGGTCGCCGGGTGCAGTGTTGCAAGTCTCACGCTTCTTGCGGGGAGCTTGCAGGGTTCTTTAAAGCTGCTGGAAACAAAGTTGCAGCTTTTCTTGGAGCAGGTCCGCTGTCCTCGGGAGTTTCTTGTCTTTTCGAAGTAGGGGCAGTCCTCAGAGGATGTCGAGGTCGCTGGTCCCTTTGGAAGGCGTCGCTGGAGCAGGATCTTTGGAAGGCAGGAGACAGGCCGGTGAGTTTCTGGAGCCAAGGCAGTTGTCGTCTTCTGGTCTTCCTCTGCAGGGGTTTTTCAGCTAGGCAGTCCTTCTTCTTGTAGTTGCAGGAATCTAATTTTCTAGGGTTCAGGGTAGCCCTTAAATACTAAATTTAAGGGCGTGTTTAGGTCTGGGGGGTTAGTAGCCAATGGCTACTAGCCCTGAGGGTGGGTACACCCTCTTTGTGCCTCCTCCCAAGGGGAGGGGGTCACAATCCTAACCCTATTGGGGGAATCCTCCATCTGCAAGATGGAGGATTTCTAAAAGTTAGAGTCACCTCAGCTCAGGACACCTTAGGGGCTGTCCTGACTGGCCAGTGACTCCTCCTTGTTATTCTCATTATTTTCTCCGGCCTTGCCGCCAAAAGTGGGGCCTGGCCGGAGGGGGCGGGCAACTCCACTAGCTGGAGTGTCCTGCTGGGTTGGCACAAAGGAGGTGAGCCTTTGAGGCTCACCGCCAGGTGTGACAATTCCTGCCTGGGAGAGGTGTTAGCATCTCCACCCAGTTCAGGCTTTGTTACTGGCCTCAGAGTGACAAAGGCACTCTCCCCATGGGGCCAGCAACATGTCTCGGTTTGTGGCAGGCTGCTAAAACTAGTCAGCCTACACAGATAGTCGGTTAAGTTTCAGGGGGCACCTCTAAGGTGCCCTCTGTGGTGTATTTTACAATAAAATGTACACTGGCATCAGTGTGCATTTATTGTGCTGAGAAGTTTGATACCAAACTTCCCAGTTTTCAGTGTAGCCATTATGGTGCTGTGGAGTTCGTGTTTGACAGACTCCCAGACCATATACTCTTATGGCTACCCTGCACTTACAATGTCTAAGGTTTTATTTAGACACTGTAGGGGTACCATGCTCATGCACTGGTACCCTCACCTATGGTATAGTGCACCCTGCCTTAGGGCTGTAAGGCCTGCTAGAGGGGTGTCTTACCTATACTGCATAGGCAGTGAGAGGCTGGCATGGCACCCTGAGGGGAGTGCCATGTCGACTTACTCGTTTTGTCCTCACTAGCCCACACAAGCTGGCAAGCAGTGTGTCTGTGCTGAGTGAGAGGTCTCCAGGGTGGCATAAGACATGCTGCAGCCCTTAGAGACCTTCCTTGGCATCAGGGCCCTTGGTACTAGAAGTACCAGTTACAAGGGACTTATCTGGATGCCAGGGTCTGCCAATTGTGGATACAAAAGTACAGGTTAGGGAAAGAACACTGGTGCTGGGGCCTGGTTAGCAGGCCTCAGCACACTTTCAATTGTAAACATAGCATCAGCAAAGGCAAAAAGTCAGGGGGCAACCATGCCAAGGAGGCATTTCCTTACACCGGTGCACTCCAGATTCCGGTGACTACAGGCACCACTGGTCCCGGAGATGTTGTGGCTGAGGTGCTAGTTTGGGACCTATGAGACGGACGGGGTGGGGGAGGTGTGGGAAAGAGGTCAAGGGTGGACAGGAAAAGTTTTTTGGACACAGTGGGACGGGTAGCTGGAGGGGGTTTGGGAGTGGAGGAAGAGGTGGTGGTTGTAGGAGGTGTACGTTTGGTGACTTTGGGTGAAGGTGCATGCGCTGGAGGGTGTCGTGAGGTGGATGGCTGTTGGGTGGGTATGTGCCTGCGTTTGTGTATCTTGGGAGGGGGGTCACAGACACACTGGAAGAGGACAGAGGGGACGTGTGAATGGTAGTGGGGGTGGTGACTGCACATGACCGGGGTGTGGTGGTGGGTGTGCTGGAGAGGGACATAGTGGCTGTAGAGGTACTGCATGCAGGTGTGAGTGTAGACAAGACTGGGAGGGAGGAGGGAGACGAGGAGAGGGGGACACAGTGGAGGCAGTGGATGTTGGTGTGTCTGCATGTGTGTGATGCTTGTGTGAGTGCCTGTGTGATGTGTGGTGCTTATGTGTGCCTGAGCTTCCCTTGTGTGTTGACGTGTGTGCATGTTGGTCTGTAGGTGTGCTTGGGATAGGCTGAGGTACAGCGGATTGGGTCGGGTTGAGGAAGTTGGAGGGGGGAGGCTAGAGACGGGGACAATGGCTGCCATCAGTGCTGAGGCCAGAGTCTGAAAAGCTTGGTGAAGGGCCGCCTGACCAGAATGAATGCCCTCCAGGAATGCATTGGTTTGTTGCAACTGCCTCTCTACACCCTGGATGGCATTCAAAATGGTAGACTGCCCAACAGTGAGGGACCTGAGGAGGTCAATGGCCTCCTCACTGAGGGCAGCAGGGGTGACTGGGGCAGGGCCTGAGGTGCCTGGGGTGAAGGTGATGCCCACCCTCCTGGGTGAGCGGGCACGGGGCAAAGGCTCAGGGGCTGCTGGGAGGGCGGTGCTGGTAGGGGGGGTGGCGTCTGTACCTGTAGATGCGGGGGGCACAGATGTTGCCGCCACCACAAGGGAGCTCCCATCAGAGGACGAGTCCGTGTCGCTGGTGTCAGCTCCTGTCCCCGCCGTGGAGCTCCCCTCGCCATCTGTCCCACTGATGAATTCAGACTCCATAGTGTCGCCCTCCAGGGCCATGTGGGATGCAGCTCCCTCGTGCTCCGTTGCCACTGCTCCTCCGCCTGATGATGCTAATGCACACAAGAACAGGGAGACCACAAAAAGGGGGGGAGAACGACAGAAGAAAGACATGTTGAGTGCATGCATTACCGCTACCATTGGCGGACACAACAGACACAGAAGCCCCCTGCACTACGCCGCGCTCTTGGGCTCCACTGTTCAATTTTAGGAAAATGGCCTACAAGGCTATGGACGACCTCTGCACACATAGATGACACAGGGGCATGACTACCTGTACTTGGCACTCTACAGAGGTGGGCTGGGGTGCCACATGGCCTGACATACGGAGGGGCCTTGCCTACGGAACTCACCCTGGCCTAGGGAAACCCACAGCCCTCCTCCCCCACCCAGACACCTCCACTGCGTGCAAAGTCAGCAGAATGAGTGTGTACTCACCCCCTTGTGTCTGCTGTGATGCCCTCAAGCGCCCATCCAACTCCGGGTAGGCCACCGCCAGGATCCTGAACATCAGGGGGGTCATGGTGCGACGGGCACCCCTCCCACGTTGGGAGGCCATCCCCAGCTGAGCCTCCTCCGTCTTCTTGCTCCAGCGGCGAATGTCCTCCCATCTTTTCCGGCAGTGGGTGCTCCGTCTGTGGTAGACCCCCAGGGTCCGGATGTCCTTGGCGATGGCACGCCAAATATCTTTCTTCTGGTGTGCACTGACCTACATGAAATGTACAGGGGAAAAAGAGAAGTTATTAGCAACTGCACCGTCGAAGTGATTGGCCCCCATCCCTACCCTTGCCATGTGGCACATGCATTCACCGTCTTTCATGCACGCAGCACTATCCCCCCTTCCTTCTTACATCCAGCCCTCTCCACACAGGCATAGCCCATACAGCATGCTCCCAGTGTACTTACCTGTTTGTCTGGAGGACCGTAGAGTAGCATGTACTGGGGGAGGACCCCATCCACGAGTTTCTCCAACTCCTCTGATGTGAAGGCAGGGGCCCTTTCTCCAGACACTCGAGCCATTGTCTCTTCCAGACCAAGGTCACAGCAGCACTTGCAGTGTAGGTCCTCTCCTGTCGAAGATCAGGTATCGAGTGATTGAAGTGATAGAAAATGGGGGTTACATCCGCGGCGGTGCGTACCGTCACCGCCGGCGTACATCGCCATTGGCTCCTGGGACCCATAGGGTCCAATGTTAACCAATGCAGCATTGCGCCTCGACCGCCTACAGCGACAGTGTACAACGCCAGCGCAGTTACCTCACATCCCATTGTCCCACTTTAGAGGTCAGGTAGCTGCCATTTCAGGGGCCCACATGGCTTCATTTCCAACTGCGTCACACATACCTAGCCCTAGACTCAACACACATACAGGCCACCTTTTGTGTATGATAGGTGTTCTGTGTAAACTGTGGGTACGTACTTCTGAGTTGTTTGACTATGTGATCGCTGTTGTCCTTCATAGGCACCGTCCGCTGGGACATGTGAGGAGATGGCGGCATCCTCCGGTGTACCGACCGTTGGTGGACCTGTCGACAATGGAGGAGCAACATTTGATTATCACCTACAGGCTTGACCGTGCCACAATCCAGGAACTGTGTACCCAGTTGGAGCCAGACCCGATGTCAGCAATCCGCCATCCCACAGGAAACCCCCTCAAGTGCAGGTGCTGTCAGTGCTCCATTTCCTTACAAGTGGTTCCTTTCAGACAACAGTGGCCATAGCATCAGGGATGTCCCAGCCTATGTTTTCCAACGTATTGTCCAGAGTGTTGTCTGCCCTTCTGAAACACATGCGTAGCTACATTGTTTTCCCTCAGGTGGAGGATTTGCCTACAGTGAAAGGTGATTTTTATGCCCTTATGCCCTGGGACACATCTCCAACATCATAGGCGCCATTGATGGGACACATGTGGCTTTGGTCCCCCGCCCCACAGGAGTGAACAGGTGTACAGAAACCAGAAGAGTTATCATTCTATGAGTGTACAGATGGTATGTTTGGCAGACCAGTACATCTCCCATGTGAATGCCAAGATCCCTGGCTCAGTGCATGAGGCCTACATCCTGCGGAATAGGAGCATCCCTTATGTGATGGGTCAACTCCAGAGGCACCATGTGTGGCTATTAGGTGAGCACCTGGAAGCAAGTCAGTGGGAATGGTTGTCTGGGTCTGGGGATATCCCTCCAGGTTAGTGCGTGTCTAACAGTTGTCCCTCAACATTTGCAGGTGACTCTGGTTACCCAAACCTGTTATGGCTACTGACACCAGTGAGGAATCCCAGGACAAGGGCAGAGGAACACTACAATGAGGCCCATGGGCGAACTAGGAGGGTGATCGAGCGGACCTTCGGCCTCCTGAAGGCCAGGTTCAGGTGCCTTCATATGACAGGTGGATCCCTATTCTACTCACCAAAGAAGGTGTGCCAGATCATCGTGGCCTGCTGTATGCTTCATAACTTGGCTTTGCGATGACAGGTGCCTTTTCTGCAGGAGGATGGCCCAGATGGCAGTGTTGTTGCAGCTGTGGAGCCTGTGGACAGTGAAGACGAGGAAGCAGGGGAAGAAGACATGTACAACAGGGACTCAGTGATCCAGCAATATTTCCAATGAGACACAGGTAAGAATACTGAGCTGCCTACTACATGTACTTTAACACTACTACCTCTCTACTGTGTGTCGTTTTCACCCAGTGTATGGTCACTGAGTTGTCACTTTCCCTTACGATTTCACAGATGTGGGTCCCACTGTGTGACATCTGCTTAGATTCCTCATAGACTAGAGCTGTGTGACATAGGTATGTTGACACTCAACTTGAAAGTGCATTTTGTCACTGTAATTGCTAATACACTATTTCGAAATCACAGACAGACTCTGTAGGAAGTTGGCTCTGTATGTGCTATTTCAAAGTAAGGAATAGCATGCACAGAGTCCAAGGGTTCCCCTTAGAGGTAAAATAGTGGTAAAAATAGATAATACTAATGCTCTATTTTGTGGTAGTGTGGTCGAGCAGTAGGCTTATCCAAGGAGTAGTGTTAAGCATTTGTTGTACATACACATAGACAATAAATGAGGTACACACACTCAGAGACAAATCCAGCCAATAGGTTTTTATATAGAAAAATATCTTTTCTTAGTTTATTTTAAGAACCACAGGTTCAAATTTAACATGTAATATCTCATTCGAAAGGTATTGCAGGTAAGTACTTTAGGAACTTCAAATCATCAAAATTGCATGTATACTTTTCAAGTTATTGACAAATAGCTGTTTTAAAAGTGGACACTTAGTGCAATTTTCACAATTCCTAGGGGAGGTAAGTATTTGTTAGTTTTACCAGGTAAGTAAGACACTTACAGGGTTCAGTTCTTGGTCCAAGGTAGCCCACCGTTGGGGGTTCAGAGCAACCCCAAAGTCACCACACCAGCAGCTCAGGGCCGGTCAGGTGCAGAGTTCAAAGTGGTGCCCAAAACACATAGGCTAGAATGGAGAGAAGGGGGTGCCCCGGTTCCGGTCTGCTTGCAGGTAAGTACCCGCGTCTTCGGAGGGCAGACCAGGGGGGTTTTGTAGGGCACCGGGGGGGACACAAGCCCACACAGAAATTTCACCCTCAGCAGCGCGGGGGCGGCCGGGTGCAGTGTAGAAACAAGCGTCGGGTTTGTAATGGAAGTCAATGGGAGATCTAGGGATCTCTTCAGCGCTGCAGGCAGGCAAGGGGGGGGTTCCTCGGGGAAACCTCCACTTGGGCAAGGGAGAGGGACTCCTGGGGGTCACTCCTCCAGTGAAAGTCCGGTCCTTCAGGTCCTGGGGGCTGCGGGTGCAGGGTCTCTCCCAGGTGTCGGGACTTTGGTTTCAAAGAGTCGCGGTCAGGGGAAGCCTCGGGATTCCCTCTGCAGGCGGTGCTGTGGGGGCTCAGGGGGGACAGGTTTTTGTACTCACAGTCTTAGAGTAGTCCTGGGGTCCCTCCTGAGGTGTTGGATCGCCACCAACCGAGTCGGGGTCGCCGGGTGCAGTGTTGCAAGTCTCACGCCTTTTGCGGGGAGCTTGCAGGGTTCTTTAAAGCTGCTGGAAACAAAGTTGCAGCCTTTCTTGGAGCAGGTCCGCTGTCCTCGGGAGTTTCTTGTCTTTTCGAAGCAGGGGCAGTCCTCAGAGGATGTCGAGGTCGCTGGTCCCTTTGGAAGGCGTCGCTGGAGCAGGATCTTTGGAAGGCAGGAGACAGGCCGGTGAGTTTCTGGAGCCAAGGCAGTTGTCGTCTTCTGGTCTTCCTCTGCAGGGGTTTTTCAGCTAGGCAGTCCTTCTTCTTGTAGTTGCAGGAATCTAATTTTCTAGGGTTCAGGGTAGCCCTTAAATACTAAATTTAAGGGCGTGTTTAGGTCTGGGGGGTTAGTAGCCAATGGCTACTAGCCCTGAGGGTGGGTACACCCTCTTTGTGCCTCCTCCCAAGGGGAGGGGGTCACAATCCTAACCCTATTGGGGGAATCCTCCATCTGCAAGATGGAGGATTTCTAAAAGTCAGAGTCACCTCAGCTCAGGACACCTTAGGGGCTGTCCTGACTGGCCAGTGACTCCTCCTTGTTGCTTTCTTTGTTCCCTCCAGCCTTGCCGCCAAAAGTGGGGGCCGTGGCCGGAGGGGGCGGGCAACTCCACTAAGCTGGAGTGCCCTGCTGGGCTGTGACAAAGGGGTGAGCCTTTGAGGCTCACCGCCAGGTGTCACAGCTCCTGCCTGGGGGAGGTGTTAGCATCTCCACCCAGTGCAGGCTTTGTTACTGGCCTCAGAGTGACAAAGGCACTCTCCCCATGGGGCCAGCAACATGTCTCTGGTGTGGCAGGCTGCTGGAACTAGTCAGCCTACACAGACAGTCGGTTAAGTTTCAGGGGGCACCTCTAAGGTGCCCTCTGTGGTGTATTTTACAATAAAATGTACACTGGCATCAGTGTGCATTTATTGTTCTGAGAAGTTTGATACCAAACTTCCCAGTTTTCAGTGTAGCCATTATGGTGCTGTGGAGTTCGTGTTTGACAGACTCCCAGACCATATACTCTTATGGCTACCCTGCACTTACAATGTCTAAGGTTTTGTTTAGACACTGTAGGGGTACCATGCTCATGCACTGGTACCCTCACCTATGGTATAGTGCACCCTGCCTTAGGGCTGTAAGGCCTGCTAGAGGGTTGTCTTACCTATACTGCATAGGCAGTGAGAGGCTGGCATGGCACCCTGAGGGGAGTGCCATGTCGACTTACTCGTTTTGTCCTCACTAGCACACACAAGTTGGCAAGCAGTGTGTCTGTGCAGAGTGAGAGGTCTCCAGGGTGGCATAAGACATGCTGCATCCCTTAGAGACCTTCCTTGGCATCAGGGCCCTTGGTACTAGAAGTACCAGTTACAAGGGACTTATCTGGATGCCAGGGTCTGCCAATTGTGGATACAAAAGTACAGGTTAGGGAAAGAACACTGGTGCTGGGGCCTGGTTAGCAGGCCTCAGCACACTTTCAATTGTAAACATAGCATCAGCAAAGGCAAAAAGTCAGGGGGCAACCATGCCAAGGAGGCATTTCCTTACACAACCCCCCCCCAAACGAAAGAGGATGAGACTAACCTTTCCCAAGAGAGTCTTCATTTTCTAAGTGGAAGAACCTGGAAAGGCCATCTGCATTGGCATGGGCAGTCCCAGGTCTGTGTTCCACTATAAAGTCCATTCCCTGTAGGGAGATGGACCACCTCAACAGTTTAGGATTTTCACCTTTCATTTGCATCAGCCATTTGAGAGGTCTGTGGTCAGTTTGAACTAGGAAGTGAGTCCCAAAGAGGTATGGTCTCAGCTTCTTCAGGGACCAGACCACAGCAAAGGCCTCCCTCTCAATGGCACTCCAACGCTGCTCCCTGGGGAGTAACCTCCTGCTAATGAAAGCAACAGGCTGGTCAAGGCCATCATCATTTGTTTGGGACAAAACTGCCCCTATCCCATGTTCAGAGGCATCAGTCTGCACAATGAACTGCTTAGAATAATCTGGAGCTTTGAGAACTGGTGCTGAGCACATTGCCTGTTTCAGGGTGTCAAAGGCCTGTTGGCAGTCCATAGTCCAGTTCACTTTCTTGGGCATTTTCTTGGAGGTGAGCTCAGTGAGGGCTGTCACAATGGATCCATATCCCTTCACAAACCTCCTGTAGTACCCAGTCAAGCCAAGGAATGCCCTGACTTGAGTCTGGGTTTTTGGAGCTACCCAGTCCAGAATAGTCTGGATCTTGGGTTGGAGTGGCTGAACTTGGCCTCCACCTACAAGGTGGCCCAAGTAAACCACAGTTCCCTGCCCTATCTGGCATTTGGATGCCTTGATAGAGAGGCCTGCAGATTGCAGAGCCTTCAAAACCTTCCTCAGGTGGACCAGGTGATCCTGCCAGGTGGAGCTAAAGACAGCAATATCATCAAGATAAGCTGTGCTAAAGGACTCCAAGCCAGCAAGGACTTGATTCACCAACCTTTGGAAGGTGGCAGGGGCATTCTTTAAACCAAAGGGCATAACAGTAAACTGATAATGCCCATCAGGTGTGGAGAATGCTGTCTTTTCTTTTGCTCCAGGTGCCATTTTTATTTGCCAGTACCCTGCTGTCAAGTCAAAGGTACTTAGAAATTTAGCAGCACCTAATTTATCAATGAGCTCATCAGCTCTTGGAATTGGATGGGCATCTGTCTTGGTGACAGAATTGAGCCCTCTGTAGTCCACACAAAACCTCATCTCTTTCTTTCCATCTTTGGTGTGAGGTTTGGGGACTAAGACCACTGGGCTAGCCCAGGGGCTGTCAGAGCGCTCAATCACTCCCAATTCCAGCATCTTGTGGACTTCCACCTTGATGCTTTCCTTAACATGGTCAGACTGTCTGAAGATTTTGTTCTTGACAGGCATGCTGTCTCCTGTGTCCACATCATGGGTACACAGGTGTGTCTGACCAGGGGTTAGGGAGAAAAGCTCAGGAAACTGTTGTAGGACTCTCCTACAATCAGCCTGCTGTTGGCCAGAGAGGGTGTCTGAGTAGATCACTCCATCTACTGTGCCATCTTTTGGGTCTGATGACAGAAGATCAGGGAGAGGTTCACTCTCTGCCTCCTGATCCTCATCTGTTACCATCAACAGATTCACATCAGCCCTGTCATGGAAGAGCTTAAGGCGGTTCACATGGATTACCCTCTTGGGGCTCCTGCTTGTGCCCAGGTCCACCAGGTAGGTGACCTGACTCTTCCTCTCTAGCACTGGGTAAGGGCCACTCCATTTGTCCTGGAGTGCCCTGGGAGCCACAGGCTCCAGAACCCAGACTTTCTGCCCTGGTTGGAACTCAACCAGTGCAGCCTTTTGGTCATACCAAAACTTCTGGAGTTGTTGGCTGGCCTCAAGGTTTTTGGTTGCCTTTTCCATGTACTCTGCCATTCTAGAGCGAAGGCCAAGTACATAGTCCACTATGTCCTGTTTAGGCTCATGGAGAGGTCTCTCCCAGCCTTCTTTAACAAGGGCAAGTGGTCCCCTTACAGGATGACCAAACAGAAGTTCAAAGGGTGAGAACCCTACTCCCTTCTGTGGTACCTCCCTGTAAGCGAAAAGCAGACATGGCAGGAGGACATCCCATCTCCTTTTGAGTTTTTCTGGGAGCCCCATGATCATGCCCTTTAATGTCTTGTTGAATCTCTCAACTAAGCCATTAGTTTGTGGATGGTATGGTGTAGTGAATTTATAAGTCACTCCACACTCATTCCACATGTGCTTTAGGTATGCTGACATGAAGTTGGTACCTCTGTCAGACACCACCTCCTTAGGGAAACCCACTCTGGTAAAGATACCAATGAGGGCCTTGGCTACTGCAGGGGCAGTAGTCGACCTAAGGGGAATAGCTTCAGGATACCTGGTAGCATGATCCACTACTACCAGGATATACATATTTCCTGAGGCTGTGGGAGGTTCTAGTGGACCAACTATGTCCACACCCACTCTTTCAAAGGGCACCCCCACCACTGGAAGTGGAATGAGGGGGGCCTTTGGATGCCCACCTGTCTTACCACTGGCTTGACAGGTGGGGCAGGAGAGGCAAAACTCCTTAACCATGTTGGACATATTGGGCCAGTAGAAGTGGTTGACTAACCTCTCCCACGTCTTGGTTTGTCCCAAATGTCCAGCAAGGGGAATGTCATGGGCCAATGTTAGGATGAACTCTCTGAACAGCTGAGGCACTACCACTCTCCTAGTGGCACCAGGTTTGGGGTCTCTGGCCTCAGTGTACAGGAGCCCATCTTCCCAATAGACCCTATGTGTTCCATTTTTCTTGCCTTTGGACTCTTCAGCAGCTTGCTGCCTAAGGCCTTCAAGAGAGGGACAGGTTTCTTGTCCCTTACACAGCTCCTCCCTTGAGGGTCCCCCTGGGCCTAAGAGCTCAACCTGATAAGGTTCAAGCTCCAAAGGCTCAGTTCCCTCAGAGGGCAGAACTTCTTCCTGAGAAGAGAGGTTCCCTT
The DNA here is from genome assembly GCF_031143425.1 of Pleurodeles waltl. Lineage (NCBI taxonomy): Eukaryota > Metazoa > Chordata > Amphibia > Caudata > Salamandridae > Pleurodeles > Pleurodeles waltl. The sequence goes on from NC_090451.1 coordinate 42,174,883, forward strand.
TCTTTTGCTGTGTTGCAGTTGGTTTCCCAACTGACTTTCCTGTTCTCTTGGTAGGCTGGGCCATTTTTCCAGACTCCAGCTCTACTTTTTCACCCTGTGCCTTGCACTGTGCTCTTGTTTTCACACACACCAGTTCAGGGATACCCAGCATTGCTGCATGGGTTTTTAGCTCTACCTCAGCCCATGCTGAGGACTCCAGGTCATTTCCAAGCAGACAGTCCACTGGGATATTTGAGGAGACCACCACCTGCTTCAGGCCATTGACCCCTCCCCATTCTAAAGTAACCATTGCCATGGGATGTACTTTTCTCTGATTGTCAGCGTTGGTGACTGTGTAAGTTTTTCCAGTCAGGTATTGGCCAGGGGAAACCAGTTTCTCTGTCACCATGGTGACACTGGCACCTGTATCCCTCAGGCCCTCTACACTTGTCCCATTAATAAAGAGCTGCTGCCTGTATTTTTGCATGTTAGGCGGCCAGGCAGCTAGTGTGGCTAAATCCACCCCACCCTCAGAGACTAGAGTAGCTTCAGTGTGGACCCTGATTTGCTCTGGGCACACTGTTGATCCCACTTGGAGACTAGCCATTCCAGTGTTACCTGGATTGGAGTTTGGAGTGGAACTTTTCTTGGGACAGGCCTTGTCTCCAGTTTGGTGTCCATGCTGTTTACAGCTATGACACCAGGCCTTTTTGGGATCAAAGTTTTTACCCTTGTACCCATTGTTTTGTGAAGAGGCTCTGGGCCCACCCTCCTGTGCAGGTTTTTGGGGGCCTGTAGAAGACTCTTTACTATTTTTAGTTTTGGTTGTCTCATCACCCTTCTGTTGGGGAGTCTTTGTGACCCCTTTCTTTTGGTCACCCCCTGTTGAAGTCTTGGACACCCTTGTCTTGACCCAATGGTCCGCCTTCTTTCCCAATTCTTGGGGAGAAATTGGTCCTAGGTCTACCAGATGCTGATGCAGTTTATCATTGAAACAATTACTTAACAGGTGTTCTTTCACAAATAAATTGTACAGCCCATCATAATTACTTACACCACTGCCTTGAATCCAACCATCTAGTGTTTTCACTGAGTAGTCAACAAAGTCAACCCAGGTCTGGCTCGAGGATTTTTGAGCCCCCCTGAACCTAATCCTGTACTCCTCAGTGGAGAATCCAAAGCCCTCAATCAGGGTACCCTTCATGAGGTCATAAGATTCTGCATCTTGTCCAGAGAGTGTGAGGAGTCTATCCCTACACTTTCCTGTGAACATTTCCCAAAGGAGAGCACCCCAGTGAGATCTGTTCACTTTTCTGGTTACACAAGCCCTCTCAAAAGCTGTGAACCATTTGGTGATGTCATCACCATCTTCATATTTAGTTACAATCCCTTTGGGGATTTTCAACATGTCAGGAGAATCTCTGACCCTATTTATGTTGCTGCCACCATTGATGGGTCCTAGGCCCATCTCTTGTCTTTCCCTCTCTATGGCTAGGATCTGTCTTTCCAAAGCCAATCTTTTGGCCATCCTGGCTAACTGGATGTCCTCTTCACTGGAGTTATCCTCAGTGATTTCAGAGTTGTTGGTCCCTCCTGTGAGGGAACCAGCATCTCTGACTATTATTTGTGGAGTCAGGGCTTGAGAAGCCCTGCTCTCCCTAAGTAGGACTGGAGGGGGGGAATTTCCCTCCAAGTCACTATCTTCATCCTCTGAGTTGCCATCCTCAGAGGGGTTGGCCTTTTCAAACTCTGCCAACAGCTCCTGGAGCTGTACTTTGGTAGGTTTGGGGCCCATTGCTATTTTCTTTAGTTTACAGAGTGACCTTAGCTCTCTCATCTGTAGATGGAGGTAAGGTGTGGTGTCGAGTTCCACCACATTCACATCTGTGCTAGACATTATGCTTCTAAAAGTTGGAATACTTTTTAAGAAACTAAAACTGGTTCTAGAATCTAATTCAAACTTTTACAAACTTTTAAACTCTAAAAGAAATGCTAAACAGGATCTAACACAAGGCCCTAGCAGGTCTTTTAAGAATTTAGAAAACTTTTCAAATTGCAAAAATCAATTTCTAATGACAATTTTGGAATTTGTCGTGTGATCAGGTATTGGCTGAGTAGTCCAGCAAATGCAAAGTCTTGTACCCCACCGCTGATCCACCAATGTAGGAAGTTGGCTCTGTATGTGCTATTTCAAAGTAAGGAATAGCATGCACAGAGTCCAAGGGTTCCCCTTAGAGGTAAAATAGTGGTAAAAATAGATAATACTAATGCTCTATTTTGTGGTAGTGTGGTCGAGCAGTAGGCTTATCCAAGGAGTAGTGTTAAGCATTTGTTGTACATACACATAGACAATAAATGAGGTACACACACTCAGAGACAAATCCAGCCAATAGGTTTTTATATAGAAAAATATCTTTTCTTAGTTTATTTTAAGAACCACAGGTTCAAATTTAACATGTAATATCTCATTCGAAAGGTATTGCAGGTAAGTACTTTAGGAACTTCAAATCATCAAAATTGCATGTATACTTTTCAAGTTATTGACAAATAGCTGTTTTAAAAGTGGACACTTAGTGCAATTTTCACAATTCCTAGGGGAGGTAAGTATTTGTTAGTTTTACCAGGTAAGTAAGACACTTACAGGGTTCAGTTCTTGGTCCAAGGTAGCCCACCGTTGGGGGTTCAGAGCAACCCCAAAGTCACCACACCAGCAGCTCAGGGCCGGTCAGGTGCAGAGTTCAAAGTGGTGCCCAAAACACATAGGCTAGAATGGAGAGAAGGGGGTGCCCCGGTTCCGGTCTGCTTGCAGGTAAGTACCCGCGTCTTCGGAGGGCAGACCAGGGGGGTTTTGTAGGGCACCGGGGGGGACACAAGCCCACACAGAAATTTCACCCTCAGCAGCGCGGGGGCGGCCGGGTGCAGTGTAGAAACAAGCGTCGGGTTTGTAATGGAAGTCAATGGGAGATCTAGGGATCTCTTCAGCGCTGCAGGCAGGCAAGGGGGGGGTTCCTCGGGGAAACCTCCACTTGGGCAAGGGAGAGGGACTCCTGGGGGTCACTCCTCCAGTGAAAGTCCGGTCCTTCAGGTCCTGGGGGCTGCGGGTGCAGGGTCTCTCCCAGGTGTCGGGACTTTGGTTTCAAAGAGTCGCGGTCAGGGGAAGCCTCGGGATTCCCTCTGCAGGCGGTGCTGTGGGGGCTCAGGGGGGACAGGTTTTTGTACTCACAGTCTTAGAGTAGTCCTGGGGTCCCTCCTGAGGTGTTGGATCGCCACCAACCGAGTCGGGGTCGCCGGGTGCAGTGTTGCAAGTCTCACGCCTTTTGCGGGGAGCTTGCAGGGTTCTTTAAAGCTGCTGGAAACAAAGTTGCAGCCTTTCTTGGAGCAGGTCCGCTGTCCTCGGGAGTTTCTTGTCTTTTCGAAGCAGGGGCAGTCCTCAGAGGATGTCGAGGTCGCTGGTCCCTTTGGAAGGCGTCGCTGGAGCAGGATCTTTGGAAGGCAGGAGACAGGCCGGTGAGTTTCTGGAGCCAAGGCAGTTGTCGTCTTCTGGTCTTCCTCTGCAGGGGTTTTTCAGCTAGGCAGTCCTTCTTCTTGTAGTTGCAGGAATCTAATTTTCTAGGGTTCAGGGTAGCCCTTAAATACTAAATTTAAGGGCGTGTTTAGGTCTGGGGGGTTAGTAGCCAATGGCTACTAGCCCTGAGGGTGGGTACACCCTCTTTGTGCCTCCTCCCAAGGGGAGGGGGTCACAATCCTAACCCTATTGGGGGAATCCTCCATCTGCAAGATGGAGGATTTCTAAAAGTCAGAGTCACCTCAGCTCAGGACACCTTAGGGGCTGTCCTGACTGGCCAGTGACTCCTCCTTGTTGCTTTCTTTGTTCCCTCCAGCCTTGCCGCCAAAAGTGGGGGCCGTGGCCGGAGGGGGCGGGCAACTCCACTAAGCTGGAGTGCCCTGCTGGGCTGTGACAAAGGGGTGAGCCTTTGAGGCTCACCGCCAGGTGTCACAGCTCCTGCCTGGGGGAGGTGTTAGCATCTCCACCCAGTGCAGGCTTTGTTACTGGCCTCAGAGTGACAAAGGCACTCTCCCCATGGGGCCAGCAACATGTCTCTGGTGTGGCAGGCTGCTGGAACTAGTCAGCCTACACAGACAGTCGGTTAAGTTTCAGGGGGCACCTCTAAGGTGCCCTCTGTGGTGTATTTTACAATAAAATGTACACTGGCATCAGTGTGCATTTATTGTTCTGAGAAGTTTGATACCAAACTTCCCAGTTTTCAGTGTAGCCATTATGGTGCTGTGGAGTTCGTGTTTGACAGACTCCCAGACCATATACTCTTATGGCTACCCTGCACTTACAATGTCTAAGGTTTTGTTTAGACACTGTAGGGGTACCATGCTCATGCACTGGTACCCTCACCTATGGTATAGTGCACCCTGCCTTAGGGCTGTAAGGCCTGCTAGAGGGTTGTCTTACCTATACTGCATAGGCAGTGAGAGGCTGGCATGGCACCCTGAGGGGAGTGCCATGTCGACTTACTCGTTTTGTCCTCACTAGCACACACAAGTTGGCAAGCAGTGTGTCTGTGCAGAGTGAGAGGTCTCCAGGGTGGCATAAGACATGCTGCATCCCTTAGAGACCTTCCTTGGCATCAGGGCCCTTGGTACTAGAAGTACCAGTTACAAGGGACTTATCTGGATGCCAGGGTCTGCCAATTGTGGATACAAAAGTACAGGTTAGGGAAAGAACACTGGTGCTGGGGCCTGGTTAGCAGGCCTCAGCACACTTTCAATTGTAAACATAGCATCAGCAAAGGCAAAAAGTCAGGGGGCAACCATGCCAAGGAGGCATTTCCTTACAGACTCCAGATTGTTTTATGTTGTAAGTGTGTTTATTTAAGTGCTCAATATTGGAGGGGATAGTGAAATGGTGAGGGGTGATGGTGGAGGAATGTCCATGGCAGAGTCCAGTCTATTAGTCTCACAGGTGCATCGCCCATATGGGCATAGGAAGTGGAGCTGGGGCAGTTTCAGTATGGACAGGGTGACAAAGTGGGACAGTAGGATGACAATCAGGGTGGTCTCATTTCTTGGCGGGGGTCTTGGCATCGTGCTCTGTCTTTGTCCTAGATCTCAGGGACCATTTGCGGGGTGGTTCTCTCTTTGCAGAGGGTGGGGGGCTGGTGTGGTGGTCCTGTGGCAGTGCCTCCTGTCCACTAGCGCCGGCGGAGGTGGTGGGCAGTTCATCGTCCATTCTAGTGTCAGGGGCCCCTTGTAGTGCCACAGTGTCCCTCCTGGTGTTCACAAGTTCCTTCAGCACCCCTACGATGGTGGTTCTGAGTTCCTCCCTGAAGCCCATATACTGTTCCTCCTGCAGGCGCTGGGTCTCCTGAAACTTGACCAGTACTGTTGCCATCGTCTCCTGGGAGTGGTGGTAGGCTCCCATGATGGAGGAGAGGGCCTCGTGGAGAGTGGGTTCCCTTGGCATGTCCGCCCCCTGTCGCACAGCAGCCCTCCCAGTTCCCCTGTGTTCCTGGGCCTCCGTTCCCTGGACCGTGTGCCCACTACCACTGCCCCCAGGTCCCTGTTGTTGTTGGGGTGGTGGGTTATCCTGGGTTCCCTGTAGTGGTGGACACACAGCTGATTGACGTGTCCTGGGGACGGAGGTATGGGCCCGCTGGGTGGGTGCTGTGCTGGTGTTTCCAGAGGGTGGAAGGTCTGTAGTGGCCTGTGACAGGGTGATGGGAACTGACTGTCCCGAGGTCCCCGATGGGCCTGGCTGGTCATCTAGATCCAATTGGACAGAGGTGCTGTCATCACTGTGGGCCTCTTCTGTTGGTGGTGTGGACATGTGTGGACCCTCCTGTCCGGTGACGTTGGGTAGGGGTCCTGCAGGGGTATAAAAGGATGGTTATTACATCTGTGTGTGTCATGGTGTGCAATGGGTGGGTGACCGTGTACCCCAGTGCTTGCATTCCTGTGTGAGACCTTGTGTGAGGATGGTTTAGGGGGTTGTATGGGTATGTGCAGTGGGCATGCTTTAGTGATGGGTGTCCATGCTTTGTTGTTGCATGCAGGGCTTGGTGTTGGGATGGGTGGTTTGTGATATTGGGACATATGTGAGGAGTTGGGGTGCTGGGGGTGAGGGTGGGGGTATGTGATAGCATGCAGGTAGGGTGGGGGTTGTAATAGTTAAGATTTGACTTACCAGAGTTCATTCCTCCACCTACTCCTGCGAGGCCCTCAGGATGCAGAATCTCCAAGACCTGCTCCTCCCATGTTGTTAGTTGTGGGGGAGGAGGTGGGGGTCCGCCGTCAGTCCGCTGAACGGCCAGGTGGTGTCTTGAGACCACGGAACGCACCTTCACCAGTAGGTCATTCCACCTCTTCCTGATGTCCTCCCGATTTCTTGGGTGCTGTCCCACTGCGTTGACCCTGTCCACTATTCTTCGCCATAGCTCCATCTTCCTTGCAATGGAGGTGTGCTGCACCTGTGCTCCGAATAGCTGTGGGTCTACCCGGACAATTTCCTCCACCATGACCCTGAGCTCCTCCTCCGAGAACCTGGGGTGTCTTTGCCGTGCCATAGGGTGGTGTAGGTGATGTGTGGGGTGGAGTGTGTGGTGATATGTGTGCTGATACTGTATGTGTTGTGTGAGGTGCGTGGAAGTTCTGTGGGTGATGGTGTTGTGTGCCTGTGGATGCTGTTGTTCTTGCTGGTGCTCTCTCTCTGGCCTTCTCTCGGTAAATGTGGTTGTAGGGGTTTGTGGGTGATGTGGCTGTGTGTTTTATATTGTATTGGGTGTGTGGGAGTGGTGTGTGTATGTGTATCAGGTGTGTGTATTTCAAATTGTCCAATGTGGTAGTGTTTTGTAAATGTGTGTGTATTTTGAGCGCGGCGGTGTGTACTGCCAATGGAATACCGTGGTTGAAAGACCGCCGCGTGGATTCGTGTGTCGTGATAGTGTGGGCGTATTTCTGTTGGCGTGACGGTGAAGTTTTTGTTTTCACCAGTTTATCACTGACCTTTGGTGTGGCGGACTTGTGTGGGTGTCTGAATTTTGGCAGATTCCGAAATGTGGGTCATAATAGCTGTGGCGGAATTCCGCAGTCGCGGCAGTGTGATGGCGGTCTTCTGCACGGCGGTTTGCGGCTTTTACCGCCAATGTTGTTATGACCGCCATAGTGTGCACAGAGTCCAGGGGTTCCCCAATAGGCTTGACAGAGGCAATAATAGATAATACTAATGCTCTATTTGTGTTAGTGTGGTCGAACATTTAGGCTTATCAGAGGGTAGTGTTAAGCATTTGTTGTACACTCAAGCAATAAATGAGAACACACTCAATGACTTAACTCCAGGCCTATGGGTTTTTATATAGAAAAATATTATTTTCCTAATTTATTTTAGAACCACAAGATTCAAATTGCAGGTAAGTACATTAAATGTAAGGTGCTTGGCATAGGTATAGTTTGAACTTTGAACCAAAACAGTAATGTATACAGTTTTTCATAAAATGGCAATAAGCCATTTTAAAAGTGGACACTGCAAAATTCAACAGCTCCTGGGGGAGGTAAGTACAGGTTGATTAATATGGTAAGTAAAGCACTTACAAGTTCAGTCTCCGGGGCATAGGTAGACCACCGTTGGGGGTTCAAGTCAACTCCAAACACCCAGCAACACAGGGCCGGTCCGGTGTGGAGGTCAAAGAGGAGCCAAAATAACTGGGTGATTATGGCGACTTGGGGTGCTCCGCTTCCGGTCTGCTGGCAGGTAAGTACACGCGTCCTTGTGGAGCAGGCCAGGGGAGGTTAGTAGGGCACTCGGGGGTCCCAAGTAGGCACACAGAACACACCCTCAGCGACACAGGGGCGGCCGGGTGCCGTGGGCAAACAGGGCATCGGGTTTGTAAAAGGAATCAATGGAGGGACCCCGGGGTCACTCAGACGTTGCAGGCAAGGCACTGGGGGGCTTCTCGGGCAAGCCACCAACTGCACAAGAGTGAGGGCCGCCTGCTGGTCACTGCTGCACCAGTGGTCAGTTTCTCATGGGCCTAGGGGCTCCAGGTGCAGTGCTTCTCCAGGTGTCGAATATCTTCGTCCCAGGCAGTGGCGGTCGGGGGTCCTCGGGATTCCCTCTGCAGGCGTCGTCGTGGGGGTGCAGAGAGGTTAGCCCAGAGTGGCCACGTCGTCGGAGTCGTCTGGGGGTCCTCTCTGGGTCGCTGGTTTCTCTGTACACGGGCCAGGGGCGTCGGGTACAGAGTGGTGGGGACACACGCTTCTGGAGTGAGGTGAGAGTCCCTTTAAAGATGGTTTCTTCTTCCTTTGGTTGGACAGGTCCGCTGTCCACGGGAGTTCTTGATCTTTTGTAGTTGAAGGGCAGTTGCAGGACGATTTCTGAGTCAGCAGAGGTCGCCGTGCCCGCAGGATGCTTCGCTGGTGCAGGTTCTCTGAAGTTGGAGACAGGCCGGTAGGGCTGAGGCCAAAGCAGTTGTATTCTTTCTTCTTCTCTGCAGGGCTTTTCAGCTAGGCAGTCCTTCTTCTTTGTAGGTTGTCAGGAATCTGATGATCTGGCTTCAGGGTTGCCCATAAATACAAAATTTAGGGGTGTGTTAGGGTCAGGGGGCAGTAGCCAATGGCTACAGCCCCTAAGGGTAGCTACACCCTCCTTGTGCCCACTCCCACTAGGGAGGGGGGCACATATCCATCCCTATTGGTCCTACTCCTCCAAAGCAAGATGGAGGATTTCTCAAGGAGGGGGTCACCTTAGGGGTGGACCTGGTTGAGGGGGTGACTCCTCCTTGTTTTTCTCATTATCCCTCTGGACTTTCTGCCAAAAGTGGGGGCTCGCCAGGGGGCAGGAATCTCCACTGGCTGGAGTACCCTGGGGGCATTGCAACACCAGGCCTAAGCCATTGAGGCTCACTGCCAGGTGTTGCAGTTCCTGCAGGGGGGAGGTGTGAAGCACCTCCACCCAGGTAAGGCTTTGTTTCTGGCCCCAGAGAGCACAAAGGCTCTCACCCCAGGGGGGTCAGAAACTCATCTCCCAGTGGCAGGCTGGCACAGACCAGTCAGTACTGCACTGAAGGATTGGGTAAAATACAGGGGGCATTTCTAAGATGCCCTCTGTGTGCATTTTTTATGAAATCCAACACTGGCATCAGTGTGGGTTTATTATTCTGAGACGTTTGATACCAAGCTTCCCAGTATTCAGTGTAGCCATTATGGAACTGTGGGTTTCATTTTGACAAACTCCGAGACCATATACTTAATATGGCCACACTGTACTTACAATGTCTAAGAATGGACTTAGACACAGTAGGGGCATAATGCTCATGCAGCTATGCCCTCACCTGTGGTATAGTGCACCCTGCCTTAGGGCTTTAAGGCCTGCTAGAGGGGTGACTTGCCTATGCTACAGGTAGTGTTTTGTGTGCATGGCACCGTGAGGGGGGTGCCATGTCGACTTTGCCTTTTTCTCCCCATCAACACACACAAATCTGCAATGGTAGTGTGCCTGTGTTAGGTGAGGGGTTCCCTAGGGTGGCACAACACATGCTGAAGCCCTGAGGGACGTTCCCTGGTCACAGGGGCCTTGGTACCACTGGTACCTTTTACAAGGGACTTACCTATGTGCCAGGGGTGTGCCAATTGTAGAAACAATGGTACGTTATTAGCGAAAGAACACTGGTGCTGGGGCCTGGTTAGCAGGGTCCCAGCACACTCTCAGTGAAGTCAGCATCAGTATCAGGCAAAAAGTGGGGGGTAACTGCAACAAGTAGCCATTTTCCTATACCCGGTCCAGGTATCCCCTCTAAGTGAAGTATAGGCAGTGTCTAGAAGCCAGGCTCTCTAGAGGTAGCTGTGGATGAGCACCCAAGGCTTATCTAGGAGACATGCAAAGGTCATGCAATACCACTACAGTCACACAGTACTTACACACAAGAAAGACAACACCTGGTTGTACAAAAACAAAGGTACTTTATTTTTTAACACTATCAGAAAATACTAGAGAGACAACCCTCCAATAGGAGGTAAGTAAATACTATATATATATAAAATATGAAATAAGATTAACAAGGCAAGTGCGGTTACGTGGGGCATAAAATCTTTATTTTATTTGATGAAAACAATTTCACATCTTAAGAATTACATCTTAAAATACGGCATGCCTTTAAATAAACGACGACTTTGAAATGGTGATTACGTCAACATCACGGAACTTCCAATGAGAGGCAACCAAGCCGGATTTAAAAGGACATCATGTGATGTGAAATGTTTTTCTAGCATTGAGAAAGGCATATAATTGCTGAAACGCGTCTGCTGTTTAAAACTTGAAATAAATGATTGGTAAAGCCCAAGAGTGCTCCGAGCTGTGTTCCTGTAAGGAATGTTGATGGACATATATATATATATATATATATATATATATATATATATATATAATAAAACAGTAAGAGGCTTAAAAAGGTCAGAAAACAGTGTAAAGTAGCAATAAGCAATAGTAGCCCTAGGGGGAGCCCAAACCATATACTAAGAAAGTGGAATGCGAACCTAGGGTTGTGTAGAGGGGAGCTGGGAGTACTAGGAAACCACACAGGAAATAAATACAGTTCCCGCCAGTGACCAGGAATGCAGGACTAAAACAATGGATTTCCCCAAAACCACCCCAAAGGATGAAAAGAAGAAAAAGAAGACACCCAGAACAGCCTGCAAGAAATCAGCAATGGATTACCGAAGATGAAGTCCTGTGGTGATAGGGGACCAAGTCCAGAAGTGTCTGTGGAGTCTGGGGGGAGTAGGATACTACCCACCCAGAGGTACCTTTTGGAGCTGGTCGACGAAGAAGGAAGACAGGTCAGCACTGCAGCACAGAAGCTGGAAAAGAGCTCCTGATGCATGCAAGAGTTGTCCCACGCTAGAAGTTGGATTGCAGACTGGTGTCGGTGAAGGATTTCCACCAACAAGCCTTGGCAAAGGCAAATTCACGGTTGGAGGAAAAGAGGTGTTGCCGGGGACCTGCAAGGTCCAAGAGGACTCTACCCAGGAGGGGGAGTCACGGGGGACCCGCCACATCACTGAAGGCCCACAGGAGCAGAGGCAGCACCCAGAGGTGTCCCACAGGACAGGGGCACAGAAGTCAATTGTAGGAAGTTGGCTCTGTATGTACTATTTCAAAGTAAGAAATAGCATGCACAGAGTCCAAGGGTTCCCCTTAGAGGTAAGATAGTGGCAAAAAATAGATAATTCTAATGCTCTATTTTGTGGTAGTGTGGTCGAGCAGTAGGCTTATCAGAGGGTAGTGTTAAGCATTTGTTGTACACACACAGGCAATAAATGAGGAACACACACTCAAAGACAATTCCAGGCCAATAGGTTTTTGTAGAGAAAAATATATTTTCTTTGTTTATTTTAAGAACCACAGGTTCAAGATTTACAATCAATACTTCAAATGAAAGGTCCTTCACTTAGGTATCTTAGGAACTTTGAATCAGCAAAATAGCATGTACAGTTTTCACAAAAATGGCAATAAGCTATTTTAAAACTAGACACAGTGCACATTTCAACAGTTCCTGGGGGAGGTAAGTGTTTGTTAGTTTTGTAGGTAAGTAAACCACCTACAGCGTTCAAAGTTGGGTCCAAAGTAGCCCACCGTTGGGGGTTCAGGGCAACCCCAAAGTTACCACACCAGCAGCTCAGGGGCGGTCAGGTGCAGAGGTCAAAGTGGTGCCCAAAACACATAGGCTTCAATGGAGAAGGGGGTACCCCGGTTCCAGTCTGCCAGCAGGTAGGTACCCGCGTCTTCGGAGGGCAGACCAGGGGGATTTTGTAGGGCACCGGGGGGGACACAAGTCAGCACAAAAAGTACACCCTCAGCGGCACGGGGGTGGCCGGGTGCAGAGTGCAAACAGGCGTCGGGTTTGCAATAGGTTTCAATGGGAGACCCAGGGGTCTCTTCAGTGAAGCAGGCAGGCAAGGGGGGGGGGGCTCCTCGGGGTAGCCACCACCTGGGCAAGGGAGAGGGCCACCTGGGGGTCGCTTCTGCACTGGAGGTCGGATCCTTCAGGTCCTGGGGGCTGCGGGTGCAGTGTCTTTACCAGGCGTCGGGTTCTTAGAAGCAGGCAGTCGCGGTCAGGGGGAGCGTCTGGATTCCCTCTGCAGGCGTCGCTGGGGGCGATCAGGGGGGTCAACTCTGGCTACTCACAGGGTCGCAGTCGCCGGGGAGTCCTCCCTGTAGTGTTGTTTCTCCGCAGGTCGAGCCGGGGGCGTCGGGTGCAGAGTGGAAAGTCTCACGCTTCCGGCGGGAAACGTGCAGTCCTTTAAAAGTTGTTTCTTTGTTGCAAAGTTGTATCTTCTTTGGAGCAGAGCCGCTGTCCTCGGGAGTTCTTGGTCCTTTTAGATGCAGGGTAGTCCTCTGAGGCTTCAGAGGTCGCTGGACCCTGGGGGACGCGTCGCTGTTGCAGTTTTTCTTGAAGTGGGGAGACAGGCCGGTAGGGCTTGGGCCAAAGCAGTGTCTCTGTCTTCTCTGCAGGGCTTTCAGGTCAGCAGTCCTTCTTCGTCTTCAGGTTGCAGGAATCTACCTTGCTTGGTTCTGGGGGCCCCTAAATACTCAATTTAGGGGTGTGTTTAGGTCTGGGGGGTTAGTAGCCAATGGCTACTAGCCTGAGGGTGGCTACACCCTCTTTGTGCCTCCTCCCTGAGGGGAGGGGGGCACATCCCTAATCCTATTGGGGGAATCCTCCATCTGCAAGATGGAGGATTTCTAAAAGTCAGGGTCACCTCAGCTCAGGACACCTTAGGGGTTGTCCTGACTGGCCAGTGACTCCTCCTTGTTTTTCTCATTATCTCCTCCGGCCTTGCTGCCAAAAGTGGGGCCGTGGCCGGAGGGGGCGGGCATCTCCACTAGCTGGAATGCCCTGTAGCGCTGTAACAAAGGGGGTGAGACTTTGAGGCTCACCGCCAGGTGTTACAGCTCCTGCAGGGGGAGGTGAGAAGCACCTCCACCCCGTACAGGCTTTGTTACTAGCCACAGAGTGACAAAGGCACTCTCCCCATGTGGCCAGCAACATGTCTGGTGTGTGGCAGGCTGGCAAAACTAGTCAGGTCACACTGGAAGTCGGGTATGTTTTCAGGGGGCATCTCTAAGATGCCCTCTGGGGTGTATTTCACAATAAAATGTACACTGGCATCAGTGTGCATTTATTGTGCTGAGAAGTTTGATACCAGACTTCCCAGTTTTCAGTGTAGCCATTATGGTGCTGTGGAGTTCGTGTATGACAGACTCCCAGACCATATACTCTTATGGCTACCCTGCACTTACAATGTCTAAGGTTTTGCTTAGACACTGTAGGGGCATAGTGCTCATGCACCTATGCCCTCACCTATGGTATAGTGCACCCTGCCATAGGGCTGTAAGGCCTGCTAGAGGGTTGACTTATCTATGCCATAGGCAGTGTGAGGTTGACATGGCTGCCATGTCGACGTAGTCATTTTCTCCCCACCAGCACACACAAGCTGTCAAGCAGTGTGTCTGTGCTGTGTGAGGGGTCCCCAGGGTGGCATAAGACATGCTGCAGCCCCTTAGAGACCTTCCCTGGCATCAGGGCCCTTGGTACCAGGGGTACCAGTTACAAGGGACTTACCTGGATGCCAGGGTGTGCCAATTGTGGAAACAAAGGTACAGTTTTAGGGAAAGAACACTGGTGCTGGGGCCTGGTTAGCAGGCCTCAGCACACTTTCAAATCATAACTTGGCATCAGCAAGGGCAAAAAGTCAGGGGGTAACCATGCCAAGGAGGCATTTCCTTACATCAATGAAGCAGCCCACTCAGCACCTCAGAAGTTGCTCCTACATCATCGGAGGACCACGCAAAGGCCGAGGAGTTGCAGAAGGGAGTGCTGGGGTATGGAGCTACATGTTGCCTGAAGTTCCCCTTGGAGGTGAAGCAAACAAGCATTGGCAGCTGCAAAGAACACGGTGTACGGGGGTGCTGTATTGCGTGGAGTGAAAGGACCACCACCAAAGTACGACAGCTGGTAGAGAGGACCAAGGGGAACAATCCGGACTACCACCGGTGATGCAGGATCCACCTCACTCAGGATGAGGGGAGATCCACACAGCCAGTAGTCGTTGCAGCCAGGTACCTGTCGATGCAGGGGAGTGATTCCTTCACCCTAAGGGAATCCAGTTTCGCACCAGAGCAGGGCCGGGGGGTCCCTGAACCGGTGTGGACTGGTTTATGCACGGAGGGCACCAAATGTGCCCTTCAACGCAAAACCAGTGGCTGGGGGAGGCTACCCCTCCCAAGCCTGTCACACCTATTTCCAAAGGGAGAGGGTGATACCTCCCTCTCCCAAAGGAAATCCTTTGTTCACCCTTCCTGGACTTGATCAGATCAAGCAGCAGGAGGGCAGAAACCTGTCTGAGGTGTGGCAGCAGTTGGGCTGCCCGGACAACCCTGTAAGACTGCTGGTAGCAATTCTGGGGGTCCTCCTAAGACCCCCCGAGTGATTGGGATTATACTTCCAATGTTTGCAACTGTATTGGGGTATGATTCCCACATGTTTGATACCAGGTTCGGAGTTACCATTATGTAGCTGGGCACTGGTAGTGACCTATGTCCAGGTTCAATGGCTTCCCCGCACTCACGAAGTCCAGTAAAATGGGGCTGGAGTTCATGGGGGAACCTCTACGAGTGCAACGGTACCCTCACACACATGTATCTGCACCGTACCCTCTGGGCTGAGAGGGCCTACCATAGGGGTGACTTGCAGTGACCTGTAGTGCACCAGTATGCCAATCGTGGGGATAAAAAGTTACCAGCAACCAAATTAAGAGGAGAGAGCACAGTCACAGGGGTCCTGGTTAGCAGGATCCCAGTGAACACTGTCAAACACACTGACAAACAGGCCAAAAGTAGGGGTAACCAAGCTAGAAAGAGCCTACTTTCCGACAGTAGCCCAAAATATTATTCGGATAAATTCACATATTTTTCTGGACATGACATTAAAGTTGCAGACTCATACTATTTCAAGTTACCACCTTCGAAAATTAGGAAAATGTTGCTAACTAACACAAGATTGATTTACTAAGATTCCTTTGTTTCCCGACTTGCAGTTGAAGGCTACAAATACTGGAAGAACACTATTGAGGTAAAGAGTGTATGAGGAACACAAGATTGGCAAATGCAGGGTACGGAGGCTTCATTTGGAGCATGCCTTATTCCTGTGAAAATGATCTTTTTGAATGATACAATTCAACAGACATCTTGTCTAAGGTTAGCAAAAATGACGGAAATTCATGTGCCCTGTATCCCCACACCAGCAAAATCTACCAATTGGAAGGCCTTCCTCAACGTCACTGATGAAGAATTAGATGCAAAGGTTGGGCGGGTACTTGTAATTCTTCACTTTTCAGTCCCTATTGAGGCCAATAGACACAAATGGGAGTCAGGAGAAAATTCTGAATTCCTCAGGGGGTTTCAAGATTAGCAGGCCGGACCCTTGTTTAATCTCAGGTCAACACTTGGGTATAGTTACTACATACAGTGTGGGTAAGCTGTGCAACAGTGGTTACAGACTAACACCTTAGCAGCAGTTAAGGGACATCTTAATACTCTTTCTGAAGATATAGATTTACAGGACTTCTTGCTAGGTCAAAGAAAGCCACGCTCTAAAAGCTTCATGTATACCATATACAATGAGATCTGGAAGCTTTCTCAAATTGAAGCTGAGGTGCGTTTAAAGCAAATAGATAAAGAGAATATAGAAAAGGCTTTAGCTGTTGTCGATAATGGCATGAACACTCTGTCCAACAGGATTGATTCCCTTAATAATCTAGGGCCACATGTACGAATATTAGGTTTTGCGACTCGTAATTTGCAAGTCGCAAAATCTGATTGACACTGTTTGCTATCCCCAATGGGGTCACACATGACCTACCTCATAAATATTCATGAGGTAGGTCGCAATTTGCAAACCCATTGGGAATGGCCGCCCTCAAAGGAATGGTGGCCGGCTAGGGACAGCAGACCACCATGTCTGTGACTGCTTTTAAATAATCCTTAAGCGAAAACGGGATGCATTTCAAAAACAAAAATGAAAAGTTTTCTGGGCTAGCACCAATTTGAGATTGGTGCTAACTGTGATTGTTGTGTGACTGCATTCACGGTCACAAAACAATCCTACATCGCACTGCAAGTCGCAATTAGGAAGGGAGCACCCCTTCCTATTTGCGACTCTCAAACCTATTTGCCATTTGGTAAATAGATTACTGACTCGCAAAATAGGGTTTGTACATACCAAAATGATTTTTTCTTGTCGCGAACGATTCCAGTCTGCGAATAGGGTCATTTGCAACAAGAAAAAAGGTACGTACATCTGGCCCCTAGTGTCATCTGCATAGACAACATTCAGAATGGCATGTCCTTTTTATACCATGGACAAAGTCAACTGCATTCCATCATGCAGTTAGGTTGGACATGACAGATTTTGAAATATGGCCATGTTCCATGGAAATACATTAACAGTAGTGACCTGTTTGCTGCTTTTAATTTATCCAGGGAACATCAGACAATGGCTAAAAGGGAAGCGAGTTCCGCCATGCTTCGCATAGAAAAATTGGAGAAGTTGCCTTTTACAGTTGCAGAAAGTCCATTGACAGTATGGCTAGTACATGGCATTATAAATCTGCCGGTTTTCACCTTTTGCTTTTTGAAATGTTTGAAACATCTTGCCATGGGCAGATACGAGCGGCTGGGTGATAGCTATAGTAAAGAAGGAAGGGGGTTGCCTTTTTAATATAAATGTTTGAATGGCGAAACAGAGGTCTTTCTTAGCGGAAGCGAACGTGAAACTACTGCTAGTCATTCAATGATTTGCAAACAGGTGTCCCTTCATGGCCTTTGCAATGCAGGGGTTGCAAACTTGGCCTGTTTTCTGAAGGGTACTCCCGTCCCTTTGATTTGTCTGGCATTTCATGTACTTTCGAATGGAAGTTATGTGGTCCTCAAGGAACAAAGATGTTGCGGTATGAGACCAGGAATTGCCTACGCAATTTCAGTCTCTAAGATTGTAACGTGTTGCGGATATGTTTTATTCCCCCCACACAAGAGATAAGAGTAGCAGAAATGTGGCTTTACATTGATACTACAAATGTAAACTACAGTGTATGACAAGCTGAGCGGACTAAAGGTGCTACTGTTCCAGAAACAAGTTGCGTTGACATTGGCTAGAAAACGTCTGCTCTCCAGATAGTGAGATCATCAGACGAGTTACAATCCCTATTAAATACCAACTTCCCCAAGCACTTTGGAGAGCTGGTATCCAGAATTTTCAACACTTCGAGCACTACAGAGATTGTGCATTTCTTTAAGGCTGTCGGGTCTGGATTTGTGTCCATCTTCCAGAATGTCTTCGGAGTCATTACTTCAGCCAACCATTCACACTTTTCCAGTGTGTTTGGTCGCCTCCCTTTGCCTTTGGCATTGATCGGTAGGATACTACTGCTGTTGTTCTTGATTCTCAGTGGTTGTGCCTTCCCAGCTAAGCAGAGTGATGGAGCTACTACCTCCAGCTCAGCTGTGCCATGATCACATGGTACAGTACGTTGGTGCTCCGTTGCTGGAAGAATTGGAGCCTGATTGGTCACTGTCATTCCAACCAGTCCTTTGGTGTGTGCAACCAGTCTTTCACGGCTCCTGGTGCCTCTTCGAACATTTACCTTCAGTGTGCCTTGCTGTTCTGCTAGTGCCTCCTATGGACAAAGAACTGCTGGTGTTCCCGATGAGGGTTCATTCATGGTTGTGCCCCATGAGGCTGAGGCTGAGTCACAAGACCACTTACGAGCCACCCTTGCTGGACTTTTCCTTTGGGCACTTTGGATGGTGCTGTTTTCGTGGGAGATCCTGCGCCTGAGACTGATGTGCACAACTGCTCCATGGATCCGTCTGCCAATCCTGTCATCGATCTAACATCTGACGATGTGGCTTCTTTCCTGAATGGCCCTCCTTTTGATCATGACTACTGTTAAATTAATTTAATTTGACCAATTGCTTATTCTAAAATTTCAAAGTTTGCCAAACATTGCCTTTAAATTTGGCCTGCTGTGCTTGTTATTATCGACATTGTGGCCCTCATTCTGACCCTGGCGGTTCCCTACTGCCAGGGCCAACGGGGGCGGGAGCACCGCCGACAGGCCGGCGGTGCTCCCTTGGTCATTCTGACCGCGGCGCTTTGGCCGCGGTCAGAATGGGAAAACCGGCGGTCTCCCGCTGGTTTTCCACTGACCCTTAGAATCCTCCAAGGCGGCGCAGCTCGCTGCGCCGCCGAGGGGATTCTGACCCCCCTACCGCCATCCTGTTCATGGCGGGAAAGCCGCCATGAACAGGATGGCGGTAGGGGGGGTCGCGGGGCCCCTGGGGGCCCCTGCCGTGCCCATGCCCATGGCATGGGCCCCCTAACAGGGCCCAACTAGGCTTTTCAGTGTCTGCGATGCAGACACTGAAAAGCGCGACGGGTGCTGCTGCACCCGTCGCACGCCTTCCACTCCGCCGGCTCGATTCCGAGCCGGCTTCCTTGTGGAAGGCGCTTTCCCCGCTGGGCCGGCGGGCGATCTGAATCAGATCGCCCGCCGGCCCAGCGGGAAAGTCAGAATACCCCTCGCGGTCAATTGACCGCGGGGCGGTATTCAGGCGGATTCCGACGGGCGGGCGGCAACCGCCGCCCGCCTAGGTCGGAATGACCACCTGTGTCTCTTAGTATGTATTAGCTTTTTTAACAAGTTTTTAATTAGGTTTTAGTTATGTCTTAACATGATTTTAGCTTGTTTTAGTCCAGAGCAATTTTAGCTTGGGTTTATTCATTTTCTCTGGAGTCACCATTATGGCATCACACTTGTTACGGCAATGGGGAGGGTGTAGTGGATCTTATTCAGTTTTAATGGGAGTCAGGAGTTTAGCTTAGCCTTTCTTGGCTTGCAGGCCTGTGCCCCCGTCACCTAGTGACTTTTAACTTACTTCGTTTACTCTGTGTTAGCACGTTCATTTAATTATTTCTTCCAAAATTAATTCCATGTTTATAGTTAGGAAGATGTTTTAGTTTCACGTTATCAGTGCCACTTTGTAAAGGCGTCACTATCAGCAACAAAGATAAATGAGATACGTAGGTATTTACATCATGTACTTTCCCACTTTCGTGTGACAGCAACATATTGTCCATATTCAGGGAATTGTTTATATAATTGCCACCCCAAGCATGCCTTCTTATCTATTGTTTGGAAACATACCTGCGTGAGGGGTCCTACTAGAGCTGTATAAATTAATCTCACACAGACATGATTATCAGAGGGATTCCTACCAGATGCCATCAACGCTATCTATGCTACATGTCGCCTTGATGTGAACCCAGCCTTCGTGTCTCAATGGAGTCTGATCTAGAGACCTCATTCCAAGGTAATGAGGCTTGGGGGGATATTCTCATGGACATTGTACTGGCAGATTAGGTTTAACACACCTAGCTTTCTCTAGATTAGAAATAAGGTTCATCATGCTAGGGTATTAGGGTTTACTTCAAACCTACTTTACATCTTATGTTATTGCAAGATGGTGGGGGTCTTTGTATTAATGACTCATTTTCACAATCCTGTTTCTTGCATTGTTCATTATCCTAATCATTACAACCAATGCAATTTACAGTAGATTGCAGTCTTGTTAATAATACCTACTGAAAACTTCACTGCATCTCTTTCATTGCCTGTGTGTGACAGATGTGACTCATGTGAGAAAAGGGTAATCTCCTTTTAACCACGACTTCCTTTAGATGTCGCACTCTTGAGTCCATAAGTAGAGGTTGCCACAAATCACCTTTTACTGTTTGGGTTTTTGGTGAGGTACTGCTTGTGAGCCGGGAGGGTTGGGACAACAGTTGCAACTTGTTGTAGGATTGGCCTAGTCACCTACAAACAAAAGTGCTGTCATCCTTAAACCAGCAGTCTTGCCTAGAGCAAGAGTCCAACTACGACACTGGGTATATATAGTGTGTAATTAGCTCCTGTTGGGGAACTGCCTATAAGTAATCTAGTTAAGTGATACTGTAATTAAGTACCTTTTTTTTTGCAACACTGTGTGGTTTCTTTCATGTGAGATAAGTTACTGTGTGGCTGCTGTGGTGTGCTTTACACTCTTCCTAGATACGTCTTGGCTGCTCACCACAGCTACCACTAAAGAGCCCTGAATTCCTAGACACTGTCTCACACACTAATAGGGGTTGCCTGCCACAGGGATAAGGTGCAAATACCATAGGTGTCCCCCACACATCAGGCCAGCTACCTACACTGGTGGCAGCGGTAGGCTAAGACACTTTTAATTACCTTACCACTTTGTCATTGGTAATTTTCCACAGGAACATCCACCACTAGTCTTTAGGGTATCCTACACTTAGTAGTTAGGATCACTAGACTTTTAGTTTAGGTAAGTTGGAGGTCTAGTATAGCCCTTTCTCTAAACTCTATAGAAAGTCTAGCTACTTAGAGTAGGTAGGTGCACCCACATTACTCTAGGGAAATGTCTTCAGTAGAAAACACAGTTCAGGTCTCAGACACTCAGAATGAGAATATAACCTTTCAGGAATTGAGGGAGATGTGTGCTTCAAGGAAGCTGAAGACAGGGAGAAATCCCAACAAATCTCTCCTCTTAGGGGTACTTCTCCAGGCTGATAGCCAGAACACTACAGACCAGGAAGAGCAGGAGGTAGAGGCTGACCCTCCAGTCTTAGATAGGGTAGTCCTAGACTACACTGAGGAGGGTCAGGAAGAAACTGGGGAACACACCAGTCCTATAGGGAGCACTCATGGCAGTAAGAAGAGGAGACACGCCAGTGGGTCCACTTTCACTCCCAGGGGTTAATGCAAGGGGTCTCCAGGAGGAGGGATAGGTCCTCCTCATCTGTCCACACCCATGTCTCAAGGACCTCCTATGAGACAGACCACTCTAACTCATGAGGGGGGTCCCTAGATAGGGAATTCCACAGGCTGAAGTTAGACCAGGTCAAACTGAGACTGCAGCAGCAACAGTTAGCCCTAGATAGGGAGGCCCTGGCAGTGGAGAGGGAGAGACAGAGTTTTGGGGTTAGCACCACATGGTGGCAGCAACAACATTAGGGACAGAAAGGTCAGGAAGCACTCCTATGACTCCAGGACCCTAAGTAAAATTGTCCCACCTTTCACGGTTGGTGATGATATCCACAATTGATTCACTGCCTTGAAGAAGGCCTGTAGAGTTCAGAGGGTACAAGTGGACAGCCATCTTGTGGCTTTCCTTTTCTCATAAGGGCAGGGACAAACTCCTCGCTGTCAGAGAAGACAATGAAGATAACTATGAGGCACTTAAGAATGCACTCCTTGAGGGATTTGGCTTAATCACAGAGGAGTACAAGATCAAATTCAGGGAGACTAGGAAGGAGTCCTCCCAGGATCGGGTAGATTTTGTAGACTGGTCTGTCAAGTACCTGAAAGGCTGGTTCCATGGCAGCAATATGCATGATTTACAGGGGTTGTATAATCTTCTTGTGAGAGAGCACATTCTTAAATACTGCACATCTGATAGACTGCATCAATTTGTGGTGGACTCAGATCTGACCTCTCCCCAAGAATTGGGTAAGAAGGCAGGCAAATGGGTTTGCACCAGGGTGGGTAGAAAAACTTCCACAGGGGTTGACCACAAAAAGAATGATTCTTCAGAGAATTAGGACAAGGGTCCTCTTCCTCTTCCCACAAGAAACATCGGTGCTATATCTGTAGACAAAAAGGCCATAGGGCAGGTGACAGAACCTGTCCCAAAAAGAGCACCAAGCCTGCTACTACCACTTCTACCCCTAGTGCCCCCAGCAGTAGTAATAGCAATGGTAGCAGTAGTCTGTCTAAGAGTATAGTTGGACTCACCCTGACGATTGTAGTGGGTTCTGTGTTAGTCAGAGAGACCATTGAGGCAGTTTTGGTCTCTGACCTTGCCACCCTAGCTGCTTGTTCCCTTAATAAGGATAAGTACAGGTAGCATCCCCTTACAAGTGGTGTTGAGGCTGAGGCCTACGGGGACACAGGTGCCAGTGTCACAATGGTGACTGAAAAACTGGTGTCATCTGAACAACACCTACTTGGTCACACTTACCAAGTTACCGACCCTCACAACACTTAGGGGGTCATTCTGACCCTGGCGGTCATCGACCGCCAGGGCCAACGACCGCGGAAGCACCGCCAACAGGCTGGCGGTGCTTCCTGGCCAATTCTGACCGCGGCGGTAAAGCCGCAGTCAGAAAAGGGAAACCGGCGGTTTCCCGCTGGTTTTCCCCTGGCCATAGGAATCCTCCATGGCGGCGCTGCAAGCAGCGCCGGCATGGGGATTCCGACCCCCTTCCCGCCATCCTGTTCCTGGCGGTTCTTACCGCCAGGAACAGGATGGCGGGAACGGGTGTCGTGGGGCCCCTGGGGGCCCCTGCACTGCCCATGCCACTGGCATGGGCAGGTCAGGGGCCCCCTAACAGGGCCCCATAAAGATTTTCAGTGTCTGCTTTGCAGACACTGAAAATCGCGACGAGTGCCACTGCACCCGTCGCACCCCTTCAACTGCGCCGGCTCCATTCGGAGCCGGCTTCATTGTTGAAGGGGCTTTCCCGCTGGGCCGGCGGGCGGCCTTCTGGCGGTCGCCTGCCGGCCCAGCGGGAAAGTCAGAATGACCGCTGCGGTCATTTGACCACAGTACGGTCTTCTGGCAGCTTCCGCCGCCCGCCGGGTTCGGAATGACCCCCTTAGTGCCACCCCATGGCTGTTGTTGACTTTAGCTGGGGGGAGGTGGGAGTTACTGGCCCAAAAAAAGTTGTGGTATCCATTGATCTACCTGAAGAGTGTCTGTTGGGTAATGATTTGGAGACTTCAGCTTGGGCTGAGGTGGAGTCGGAAGCCCATGCAGCAATGCTGGGTATCCCTGGGCACATCTTTACTTTAACAAGAGCACAGGCCAAGAAGGAGGGAGAGGAAGGAGCACTAGAGCCTAGAAAAATGGCCCAGGAAACTTCCAAAAAGAGAGGCAGGCAGGGTAAAAAATTATCTCCTGCTCAGACCTCCAATGAGGATCCCACTCCTGAGGGAGAGGATCCAGCCCCTTGGGTGGAACCTACACCAGAGAAGTTTAAAGCTGATACAGCTGAGCTCTTAGGTGCAAGAGGACCCACCAATGAAGAACTTAGCCTAGAGCAGAAGTCCTGTCCTACTCTAGAAAATCTGAGGCAGCAAGCAGAAGCTCAGGAAACGGGGGATGTCAGTGGGACCCATAGGGTCTACTGTGAGAATAACCTCCTCTGTTCTGAGGGACTCCAAACAGGTGCCACCAGGAGGTTGGTCACTCCTCTAAAGTTTAGGGAGTTTTTGTTGACCTTGGCACATGACATACCCCTTGCAGGCTATTTGGGGCAAAGAAAGACCTGGGACAGACTTGTCCCTCACTTTCACTGGCCCCACATGTCTGAGGATACAAAGGGGTTTTGTCCCTCCTGTGTAGCAAGGCAGGTGGCACTCCAAAGGCCCCCCTAATTCCACTACCAGTAGTTGGGGTACCCTTTGAGAAGGTAGGAGTGGACATTGTTGGCCCCCGGGATCCTCCAACTGCCTCTGGGAACAGGTTTATACTGGTTGTGGTGGACCATCCCACGAGGTACCCAGAAGCAATTCCCCTTAGCACCACTACAGCTCCTGCAGTGGCCAAAGCCCTCCTGGGAATCTTTTCTAGGGTGGGTTTTCCTAAGGAGGTGGTGTCAGACAGAGATGTCAACTTCATGTCTGCATGCCTTAAAGCCATGTGGAAGGAGTGTGGTTCAGCATACAAATTCACCACCCCTTATCACCCACAAACAAATGGGTTAGTTGAAAGATTCAACAAAACCCTCAAAGGCATGATCATGGGACTCTCAGAAAAACTCAGAAGGAGCTAGAAGGTCCTATTGTATTGTCTCCTCTTTCCCTACAGGGAAGTTACACAAAAGGGGGTGGGCTACAGCACTTTTAAGCTTTTGTGTGGACATCCTGTTAGGGATCCACTTGCCCTTGTGAGGGAAGGTTGGGAGCAACCTCTCAAACAGGACATAATAGAATTTGTACTAGGCCTAAGATTCAGGATGGCTGAGTACATGAAGAGGGCAGCTAAAAACCTTGAGGTCAGCCAAGAACTGTAAAAGCAGTGGCATGACAAAAAGTATATACTGACTGTTTACCAGCCAGGACAAAAGGTGTGGTTCCTGGAGCCTGTGGCTCCCAGGGTTCCCCAAGATAAGTGGAGTTGTTCTCACACTAATGCAGAGAAAAAAGGTGAGGTCACTTACTTAGTGGACCTAGGCACTCCCAGAAGCCCCAAGAGGGTGCTTCATGTGAACTGCCTGAAGCCTTACTACGACAAGGCTGACACGACTTTGCTCATGGCCACTGATGAAGGTCAGGAAGAAGAGAGTGACCCTCTCCTAACCTCTTCTCCCACAACCCAGTAGATGTCTCAGTAAAGGGAGTAGTTCTTGCTGACTGCCTCTCTGACCAGCAAAATGATGACTGTAGAAATCTCCTGGGTCAGTTCTCTGAAATGTTTCCCCTGACCCATGGTCAAATCAGATGGTGTGAACACACCATTGACACAGGTGACAGTCTGCCTGTAAAGAGTAACAAAATATATAGGCAGCCTTATCATGTCAGAGAATGCATAAAAGCAGAAGTGCAAAAGATGTTTGACTTAGGAGTAATTGAGCCTTCAGACAGCCCTTGGGCTAGTCCTGTAGTCTTAGGGGGTCATTCTGACCCTGCCAACGACCGCGGAAGCACCGCCAACAGGCTGGCGGTGCTTCCTGGCCAATTCTGACCGCGGCGGTAAAGCCGCGGTCAGAAAAGGGAAACCGGCGGTTTCCCGCCAGTTATCCCCTGGCCATAGGAATCCTCCATGGCGGCGCTGCAAGCAGCGCCGCCATGGGGATTCCGACCCCCTTCCCGCCATCCTGTTCCTGGCGGTTCTTACCGCCAGGAACAGGATGGCGGGAACGGTGTCGTGGGGCCCCTGGGGGCCCCTGCACTGCCCATGCCACTGGCATGGGCAGTGCAGGGGCCCCCTAACAGGGCCCCACAAAGATTTTCAGTGTCTGCTTTGCAGACACTGAAAATCGCGACGGGTGCCACTGCACCCGTCGCACCCCTTCAACTCCGCTGGCTCCATTCGGAGCCGGCTTCATTGTTGAAGGGGCTTTCCCGCTGGGCCGGCGGGCGGCCTTCTGGCGGTCGCCCAGCGGGAAAGTCAGAATGACCGCCGCGGTCATTTGACCGCGGTACGGTCTTCTGGCGGTTCCCGCCAGACGGGCGGCTTCCGCCGCCCGCCGGGGTCGGAATGACCCCCTTGGTGTCCAATCCTCACTCTCAAAATGGTAAAAGAAAGACGATGTTCTGTTTTTACTGCAAAGGCCTCAATACAGTCACCAGGACTGATGCTTATCCAATACCTAGGGCAGATGAGCTGAGATATACTCTGGCTGCTGCCAAGTCTCTCAGTACATTTGATTTGACTGCTAGATACTGACAGATCAAATTATCAGAGGATGCCAAGCCTAAAACAGCATTCTCAACACCTAGTGGGCATTATCACTTTACAGTGATGCCCTTTGGTTTGAAGAATGCCCCTGCAACATTTCAAACGTTAGTGAACAAAGTTCTCCAAGGCCTGGAAGGCTTTAGTGCAGCATATCCAGATGATATAGCTGTATTTAGCTCCAACTGGGAGGATCACCTGGTCTTCCTTGGAAATGTACTTGAGGCCTTGAAAAAGGCAGGCCTCACTATCAAGGCATCAAAGTGCCAGACAAGGCAGGGCAAAGTGTTTTATTTGGGCCACCTGGTAGATGGGGGCCAAATTCAGCCACTCCAAGTCAAAATCTAGACAATCCTGGATTAGGTTGCCCCTACTACTCAAACCCAAGTCAGAGCCTTCTTAGGTCTGACTGGGTGTAGGAAGTTGGCTCTGTATGTGCTATTTCAAAGTAAGGAATAGCATGCACAGAGTCCAAGGGTTCCCCTTAGAGGTAAAATAGTGGTAAAAATAGATAATACTAATGCTCTATTTTGTGGTAGTGTGGTCGAGCAGTAGGCTTATCCAAGGAGTAGTGTTAAGCATTTGTTGTACATACACATAGACAATAAATGAGGTACGCACACTCAGAGACAAATCCAGCCAATAGGTTTTGTTATAGAAAAATATATTTTCTTAGTTTATTTTAAGAACCACAGGTTCAAATTTAACATGTAATATCTTGTTTGAAAGGTATTGCAGGTAAGTACATTAGGAACTTTGAATCATTTCAATTGCATGTATACTTTTCAAGTTATTCACAAATAGCTATTTCAAAAGTGGACACAGTGCAATTTTCACAGTTCCTGGGGGAGGTAAGTTTTTGTTAGTTTTACCAGGTAAGTAAGACACTTACAGGGTTCAGTTCTTGGTCCAAGGTAGCCCACCGTTGGGGGTTCAGAGCAACCCCAAAGTTACCACACCAGCAGCTCAGGGCCGGTCAGGTGCAGAGTTCAAAGTGGTGCCCAAAACGCATAGGCTTCAATGGAGAGAAGGGGGTGCCCCGGTTCCAGTCTGCCAGCAGGTAAGTACCCGCGTCTTCGGAGGGCAGACCAGGGGGGTTTTGTAGGGCACCGGGGGGGACACAAGCCCACACAGAAATTTCACCCTCAGCGGCGCGGGGGCGGCCGGGTGCAGTGTTGAAACAAGCGTCGGGTTTTCAATGTTAGTCTATGAGAGATCAAGGGATCTCTTCAGCGCTGCAGGCAGGCAAGGGGGGGCTTCCTCAGGGAAACCTCCACTTGAGCAAGGGAGAGGGACTCCTGGGGATCACTTCTGCAGTGAAAGTCCGGTCCTTCAGGTCCTGGGGGCTGCGGGTGCAGGGTCTTTTCCAGGCGTCGGGACTTAGGTTTCAGAGAGTCGCGGTCAGGGGAAGCCTCGGGATTCCCTCTGCAGGCGGCGCTGTGGGGGCTCAGGGGGGACAGGTTTTGGTACTCACAGTCGTAGAGTAGTCCGGGGGTCCTCCCTGAGGTGTTGGTTCTCCACCAGCCGAGTCGGGGTCGCCGGGTGCAGTGTTGCAAGTCTCACGCTTCTTGCGGGGAGTTGCAGGGTTCTTTAAAGCTGCTTCTTGAAACAAAGTTGCAGTCTTTTTGGAGCAGGTCCGCTGTCCTCAGGAGTTTCTTGTCCTTTTCGAAGCAGGGCAGTCCTCAGAGGATTCAGAGGTCGCTGGTCCCTTGGAAGGCGTCGCTGGAGCAGAGTTCTTTGGAAGGCAGGAGACAGGCCGGTGAGTTTCTGGAGCCAAGGCAGTTGTTGTCTTCTGGTCTTCCTCTGCAGGGGTTTTCAGCTAGGCAGTCCTTCTTCTTGTTGTTGCAGGAATCTAATTTTCTAGAGTTCAGGGTAGCCCTTAAATACTAAATTTAAGGGCGTGTTTAGGTCTGGGGGGTTAGTAGCCAATGGCTACTAGCCCTGAGGGTGGGTACACCCTCTTTGTGCCTCCTCCCAAGGGGAGGGGGTCACAATCCTAACCCTATTGGGGGAATCCTCCATCTGCAAGATGGAGGATTTCTAAAAGTTAGAGTCACTTCAGCTCAGGACACCTTAGGGGCTGTCCTGACTGGCCAGTGACTCCTCCTTGTTGCTTTCTTTGTTCCCTCCAGCCTTGCCGCCAAAAGTGGGGGCCGTGGCCGGAGGGGGCGGGCAACTCCACTAAGCTGGAGTGCCCTGCTGGGCTGTGACAAAGGGGTGAGCCTTTGAGGCTCACCGCCAGGTGTCACAGCTCCTGCCTGGGGGAGGTGTTAGCATCTCCACCCAGTGCAGGCTTTGTTACTGGCCTCAGAGTGACAAAGGCACTCTCCCCATGGGGCCAGCAACATGTCTCTGGTGTGGCAGGCTGCTGGAACTAGTCAGCCTACACAGACAGTCGGTTAAGTTTCAGGGGGCACCTCTAAGGTGCCCTCTGTGGTGTATTTTACAATAAAATGTACACTGGCATCAGTGTGCATTTATTGTGCTGAGAAGTTTGATACCAAACTTCCCAGTTTTCAGTGTAGCCATTATGGTGCTGTGGAGTTCGTGTTTGACAGACTCCCAGACCATATACTCTTATGGCTACCCTGCACTTACAATGTCTAAGGTTTTGTTTAGACACTGTAGGGGTACCATGCTCATGCACTGGTACCCTCACCTATGGTATAGTGCACCCTGCCTTAGGGCTGTAAGGCCTGCTAGAGGGGTGACTGACCTATACTTGCATAGGCAGTGAGAGGCTGGCATGGCACCCTGAGGGGAGTGCCATGTCGACTTACTCGTTTTGTTCTCACTAGCACACACAAGCTGGCAAGCAGTGTGTCTGTGCTGAGTGAGGGGTCTCCAGGGTGGCATAATACATGCTGCAGCCCTTAGAGACCTTCCTTGGCATCAGGGCCCTTGGTACTAGAAGTACTAGTTACAAGGGACTTATCTGGATGCCAGGGTCTGCCAATTGTGGATACAAAAGTACAGGTTAGGGAAAGAACACTGGTGCTGGGGCCTGGTTAGCAGGCCTCAGCACACTTTCAATTGTAAACATAGCATCAGCAAAGGCAAAAAGTCAGGGGGCAACCATGCCAAGGAGGCATTTCCTTACACAACCCCCCCCCAAACGAAAGAGGATGAGACTAACCTTTCCCAAGAGAGTCTTCATTTTCTAAGTGGAAGAACCTGGAAAGGCCATCTGCATTGGCATGGGCAGTCCCAGGTCTGTGTTCCACTATAAAGTCCATTCCCTCTAGGGAGATGGACCACCTCAACAGTTTAGGATTTTCACCTTTCATTTGCATCAGCCATTTGAGAGGTCTGTGGTCAGTTTGAACTAGGAAGTGAGTCCCAAAGAGGTATGGTCTCAGCTTCTTCAGGGACCAAACCACAGCAAAGGCCTCCCTCTCAATGGCACTCCAACGCTGCTCCCTGGGGAGTAACCTCCTGCTAATGAAAGCAACAGGCTGGTCAAGGCCATCATCATTTGTTTGGGACAAAACTGCCCCTATCCCATGTTCAGAGGCATCTGTCTGCACAATGAACTGCTTAGAATAATCTGGAGCTTTTAGAACTGGTGCTGAGCACATTGCTTGTTTCAGGGTGTCAAAGGCCTGTTGGCATTCCACAGTCCAGTTCACTTTCTTGGGCATTTTCTTGGAGGTGAGTTCAGTGAGGGCTGTCACAATGGATCCATATCCCTTCACAAACCTCCTGTAATACCCAGTCAAGCCAAGGAATGCCCTGACTTGAGTCTGGGTTTTTGGAGCTACCCAGTCCAGAATAGTCTGGATCTTGGGTTGGAGTGGCTGAACTTGGCCTCCACCTACAAGGTGTCCCAAGTAAACCACAGTTCCCTGCCCTATCTGGCATTTGGATGCCTTGATAGAGAGGCCTGCAGATTGCAGGGCCTTCAAAACCTTCTTCAGGTGGACCAGGTGATCCTGCCAGGTGGAGCTAAAGACAGCAATATCATCAAGATAAGCTGTGCTAAAGGACTCCAAACCAGCAAGGACTTGATTCACCAACCTTTGGAAGGTGGCAGGGGCATTCTTTAAACCAAAGGGCATAACAGTAAACTGATAATGCCCATCAGGTGTGGAGAATGCCGTTTTCTCTTTTGCTCCAGGTGCCATTTTTATTTGCCAGTACCCTGCTGTCAAGTCAAAGGTACTTAAGAATTTGGCAGCACCTAATTTATCTATGAGCTCATCAGCTCTAGGAATTGGATGAGCATCTGTCTTGGTGACAGAATTGAGCCCTCTGTAATCCACACAAAACCTCATCTCTTTCTTTCCATCTTTGGTGTGAGGTTTGGGGACTTAGACCACTGGGCTAGCCCAGGGGCTGTCAGAGCGCTCAATTACTCCCAATTCCAGCATCTTGTGGACTTCCACCTTAATGCTTTCCTTAACATGGTCAGACTGTCTAAAGATTTTGTTTTTGACAGGCATGCTGTCTCCTGTGTCCACATCATGGGTACACAGGTGTGTCTGACCAGGGGTTAAGGAGAAGAGTTCAGGAAACTGTTGTAGGACTCTCCTACAATCAGCTTGCTGTTGGCCAGAGAGGGTGTCTGAATAGATCACTCCATCTACTGAGCCATCTTTTGGGTCTGATGACAGAAGATCAGGGAGAGGTTCACTCTCTGCCTCCTGATCCTCATCTGTTACCATCAACAGATTTACATCAGCCCTGTCATGGAAGAGCTTAAGGCGGTTCACATGGATCACCCTCTTGGGGCTCCTGCTTGTGCCCAGGTCCACCAGGTAGGTGACCTGACTCTTCCTTTCTAGCACTGGGTAAGGGCCACTCCATTTGTCCTGGAGTGTCCTGGGAGCCACAGGCTCCAGAACCCATACTTTCTGCCCTGGTTGGAACTCAACCAGTGCAGCCTTTTGGTCATACCAAAACTTCTGGAGCTGTTGGCTGGCCTCAAGGTTTTTGGTTGCCTTTTCCATGTACTCTGCCATTCTAGAGCAAAGGCCAAGTACATAGTCCACTATGTCTTGTTTAGGCTCATGAAGAGGTCTCTCCCAGCCTTCTTTAACAAGAGCAAGTGGTCCCCTTACAGGGTGACCAAACAGAAGTTCAAAGGGTGAGAATCCTACTCCCTTCTGTGGCACCTCTCTGTAAGCAAAAAGCAGACATGGCAAGAGGACATCCCATCTCCTTTTGAGTTTTTCTGGGAGCCCCATGATCATGCCTTTTAATGTCTTGTTGAATCTCTCAACTAAGCCATTAGTTTGTGGATGGTATGGTGTAGTGAATTTGTAAGTCACTCCACACTCATTCCACATGTGTTTTAGGTATGCTGACATGAAATTGGTACCTCTGTCAGACACCACCTCCTTAGGGAAACCCACTCTGGTAAAGATACCAATGAGGGCCTTGGCTACTGCAGGGGCAGTAGTCGACCTAAGGGGAATAGCTTCAGGATACCTAGTAGCATGATCCACTACTACTAGGATGTACATATTTCCTGAGGCTGTGGGAGGTTCCAGTGGACCAACTATGTCCACACCCACTCTTTCAAAGGGGACCCCCACCACTGGAAGTGGAATGAGGGGGGCCTTTGGATGCCCACCTGTCTTACCACTGGATTGACAGGTGGGGCAGGAGAGGCAAAACTCCTTAACCTTCTGGGACATATTGGGCCAGTAGAAGTGGTTGACTAACCTCTCCCACGTCTTGGTTTGTCCCAAATGCCCAGCAAGGGGAATATCATGGGCTAAGGTCAGAATAAACTCTCTGAACGACTGAGGCACTACCTCTCTCCTAGTGGCACCAGGTTTGGGGTCTCTGGCCTCAGTGTACAGGAGTCCATCTTCCCAATAGACCCTATGTGTTCCATTTTTCTTGCCCTTGGACTCTTCAGCAGCTTGCTGCCTAAGGCCTTCAAGAGAGGGACAGGTTTCTTGTCCCTTACACAGCTCCTCCCTTGAGGGTCCCCCTGGGCCTAAGAGCTCAACCTGATAAGGTTCAAGCTCCAAAGGCTCAGTTCCCTCAGAGGGCAGAACTTCTTCCTGAGAAGAGAGGTTCTCTTTTTCTGACTGTGTTGCAGTTGGTTTCCCAACTGACTTTCCTTTTCTCTTGGTAGGCTGGGCCATTTTTCCAGACTCCAGCTCTACTTTTTCACCCTGTGCCTTGCATTGTGCTCTTGTTTTTACACACACCAGTTCAGGGATACCCAGCATGGCTGCATGGGTTTTTAGTTCTACCTCAGCCCATGCTGAGGACTCCAGGTCATTTCCAAGCAGACAGTCTACTGGGATGTTTGAGGAGACCACCACCTGTTTCAGGCCATTGACCCCTCCCCATTCTAAAGTTACTATTGCCATGGGATGTGCTTTAGTTTGATTGTCAGCATTGGTGACTGTGTAAGTTTTTCCAGTCAGGTATTGGCCAGGGGAAACCAG
Organism: Pleurodeles waltl; assembly: GCF_031143425.1. Classification (NCBI taxonomy): domain Eukaryota; kingdom Metazoa; phylum Chordata; class Amphibia; order Caudata; family Salamandridae; genus Pleurodeles; species Pleurodeles waltl. Next base: position 42,206,857 of record NC_090451.1, read on the forward strand.
TTTCTCTGTCACCATGGTGACACTGGCACCTGTATCCCTCAGGCCCTCTACACTTGTCCCATTAATAAAGAGCTGCTGCCTGTATTTTTGCATGTTAGGCGGCCAGGCAGCTAGTGTGGCTAAATCCACCCCACCCTCAGAGACTAGAGTAGCTTCAGTGTGGACCCTGATTTGCTCTGGGCACACTGTTGATCCCAGTTGGAGACTAGCCATTCCAGTGTTACCTGGATTGGAGTTTGGAGTGGAACTTTTCTTGGGACAGGCCTTGTCTCCAGTTTGGTGTCCAGACTGACTACAGTTTCGACACCAGGCCTTTTTGGGATCAAAGTTTTTACCCTTGTACCCAGGATTGTTTTGTGAAGAGGCTCTGGGCCCACCCTCCTGTGCAGGTTTTTGGGGGCCTGTAGAAGACTCTTTACTATTTTTAGTTTTGGCTGTCTCACCACCTTTCCCCTGGGGAGGTTTTGTGACCCCTTTCTTTTGGTCACCACCTGTGGAAGTTTTGGACACCCTAGTCTTGACCCAATGGTCCGCCTTCTTTCCCAATTCTTGGGGAGAAATTGGTCCTAGGTCTACCAGATGCTGATGCAGTTTATCATTGAAACAATTACTTAACAGGTGTTCTTTCACAAATAAATTGTACAACCCATCATAATTACTTACACCACTGCCTTGAATCCAACCATCTAGTGTTTTTACTGAGTAGTCTACAAAGTCAACCCAGGTCTGGCTCGAGGATTTTTGAGCCCCCCTGAATCTAATCCTATACTCCTCAGTGGAGAATCCAAAGCCCTCAATCAGGGTACCCTTCATGAGGTCATAAGATTCTGCATCTTTTCCAGAGAGTGTGAGGAGTCTATCCCTACACTTTCCTGTGAACATTTCCCAAAGGAGAGCACCCCAGTGAGATCTGTTCACTTTTCTGGTTACACAAGCCCTCTCAAAAGCTGTGAACCATTTGGTGATGTCATCACCATCTTCATATTTAGTTACAATCCCTTTAGGGATTTTCAACATGTCAGGAGAATCTCTGACCCTATGTATGTTGCTGCCACCATTGATGGGTCCTAGGCCCATCTCTTGTCTTTCCCTCTCTATGGCTAGGATCTGTCTTTCCAAAGCCAATCTTTTGGCCATCCTGGCTAAATGGATGTCCACTTCACTGGAGTTATCCTCAGTGATTTCAGAGGTGCTGGTCCCTCCTGTGAGGGAGCCAGCATCTCTGACTAGTATTTTTGGAGTCAGGGCTTGAGAGGCCCTGTCCTCCCTAGATAGGACTGGTAGGGGGGAATCTTCCTCCAATTCACTATCATCTTCCTCTGAGTTGCCAAACTCAGAGGGGTTGGCCTTTTCAAACTCTGCCAAAAGCTCCTGGAGCTGTATTTTGGTAGGTTTGGGGCCTATGGTTATTTTCTTTAGTTTACAGAGTGACCTTAGCTCTCTCATCTGTAGATGGAGGTAAGGTGTGGTGTCGAGTTCCACCACAGTCACATCTGTGCTAGACATTTTGCTTCTAAAAGTTGGAATACTTTTTAAGAATCTAAAACTGGTTCTAGAATCTAATTTCAAACTTTTACAAACTTTTAAACTCTAAAAGAAATGCTAAACAGGATCTAACACAAGGCCCTAGCAGGTCTTTTAAGAATTTAGAAAACTTTTCAAATTGCAAAAATCAATTTCTAATGACAATTTTGGAATTTGTCGTGTGATCAGGTATTGGCTGAGTAGTCCAGCAAATGCAAAGTCTTGTACCCCACCGCTGATCCACCAATGTAGGAAGTTGGCTCTGTATGTGCTATTTCAAAGTAAGGAATAGCATGCACAGAGTCCAAGGGTTCCCCTTAGAGGTAAAATAGTGGTAAAAATAGATAATACTAATGCTCTATTTTGTGGTAGTGTGGTCGAGCAGTAGGCTTATCCAAGGAGTAGTGTTAAGCATTTGTTGTACATACACATAGACAATAAATGAGGTACACACACTCAGAGACAAATCCAGCCAATAGGTTTTGTTATAGAAAAATATCTTTTCTTAGTTTATTTTAAGAACCACAGGTTCAAATTTAACATGTAATATCTTGTTTGAAAGGTATTGCAGGTAAGTACATTAGGAACTTTGAATCATTTCAATTGCATGTATACTTTTCAAGTTATTCACAAATAGCTATTTCAAAAGTGGACACAGTGCAATTTTCACAGTTCCTGGGGGAGGTAAGTTTTTGTTAGTTTTACCAGGTAAGTAAGACACTTACAGGGTTCAGTTCTTGGTCCAAGGTAGCCCACCGTTGGGGGTTCAGAGCAACCCCAAAGTTACCACACCAGCAGCTCAGGGCCGGTCAGGTGCAGAGTTCAAAGTGGTGCCCAAAACGCATAGGCTTCAATGGAGAGAAGGGGGTGCCCCGGTTCCAGTCTGCCAGCAGGTAAGTACCCGCGTCTTCGGAGGGCAGACCAGGGGGGTTTTGTAGGGCACCGGGGGGGACACAAGCCCACACAGAAATTTCACCCTCAGCGGCGCGGGGGCGGCCGGGTGCAGTGTTGAAACAAGCGTCGGGTTTTCAATGTTAGTCTATGAGAGATCAAGGGATCTCTTCAGCGCTGCAGGCAGGCAAGGGGGGGCTTCCTCGGGGAAACCTCCACTTGGGCAAGGGAGAGGGACTCCTGGGGGTCACTTCTGCAGTGAAAGTCCGGTCCTTCAGGTCCTGGGGGCTGCGGGTGCAGGGTCTTTTCCAGGCGTCGGGACTTAGGTTTCAGAGAGTCGCGGTCAGGGGAAGCCTCGGGATTCCCTCTGCAGGCGGCGCTGTGGGGGCTCAGGGGGGACAGGTTTTGGTACTCACAGTCGTAGAGTAGTCCGGGGGTCCTCCCTGAGGTGTTGGTTCTCCACCAGCCGAGTCGGGGTCGCCGGGTGCAGTGTTGCAAGTCTCACGCTTCTTGCGGGGAGTTGCAGGGTTCTTTAAAGCTGCTTCTTGAAACAAAGTTGCAGTCTTTTTGGAGCAGGTCCGCTGTCCTCAGGAGTTTCTTGTCTTTTTCGAAGCAGGGCAGTCCTCAGAGGATTCAGAGGTCGCTGGTCCCTTGGAAGGCGTCGCTGGAGCAGAGTTCTTTGGAAGGCAGGAGACAGGCCGGTGAGTTTCTGGAGCCAAGGCAGTTGTTGTCTTCTGGTCTTCCTCTGCAGGGGTTTTCAGCTAGGCAGTCCTTCTTCTTGTTGTTGCAGGAATCTAATTTTCTAGGGTTCAGGGTAGCCCTTAAATACTAAATTTAAGGGCGTGTTTAGGTCTGGGGGGTTAGTAGCCAATGGCTACTAGCCCTGAGGGTGGGTACACCCTCTTTGTGCCTCCTCCCAAGGGGAGGGGGTCACAATCCTAACCCTATTGGGGGAATCCTCCATCTGCAAGATGGAGGATTTCTAAAAGTTAGAGTCACTTCAGCTCAGGACACCTTAGGGGCTGTCCTGACTGGCCAGTGACTCCTCCTTGTTGCTTTCTTTGTTCCCTCCAGCCTTGCCACCAAAAGTGGGGGCCGTGGCCGGAGGGGGCGGGCAACTCCACTAAGCTGGAGTGCCCTGCTGGGCTGTGACAAAGGGGTGAGCCTTTGAGGCTCACCGCCAGGTGTCACAGCTCCTGCCTGGGGGAGGTGTTAGCATCTCCACCCAGTGCAGGCTTTGTTACTGGCCTCAGAGTGACAAAGGCACTCTCCCCATGGGGCCAGCAACATGTCTCTAGTGTGGCAGGCTGCTGGAACTAGTCAGCCTACACAGACAGTCGGTTAAGTTTCAGGGGGCACCTCTAAGGTGCCCTCTGGGGTGTATTTTGCAATAAAATATACACTGGCATCAGTGTGCATTTATTGTGCTGAGAAGTTTGATACCAAACTTCCCAGTTTTCAGTGTAGCCATTATGGTGCTGTGGAGTTCGTGTTTGACAGACTCCCAGACCATATACTCTTATGGCTACCCTGCACTTACAATGTCTAAGGTTTTGTTTAGACACTGTAGGGGTACCATGCTCATGCACTGGTACCCTCACCTATGGTATAGTGCACCCTGCCTTAGGGCTGTAAGGCCTGCTAGAGGGGTGACTGACCTATACTTGCATAGGCAGTGAGAGGCTGGCATGGCACCCTGAGGGGAGTGCCATGTCGACTTACTCGTTTTGTTTTCACTAGCACACACAAGCTGGCAAGCAGTGTGTCTGTGCTGAGTGAGGGGTCTCCAGGGTGGCATAATACATGCTGCAGCCCTTAGAGACCTTCCTTGGCATCAGGGCCCTTGGTACTAGAAGTACTAGTTACAAGGGACTTATCTGGATGCCAGGGTCTGCCAATTGTGGATACAAAAGTACAGGTTAGGGAAAGAACACTGGTGCTGGGGCCTGGTTAGCAGGCCTCAGCACACTTTCAATTGTAAACATAGCATCAGCAAAGGCAAAAAGTCAGGGGGCAACCATGCCAAGGAGGCATTTCCTTACACTGGGTACTACAGGAGGTTCACAAAGGGTATGGCTCTACTGTGCACCCTTATATGACCTCACATCCAAAAGGATGCCAAAGAAAGTCTTGTGGACAGCTAACTGCCACATGGCCTTTGATGGTACTACTGGAGGTTCATTAAAGGGTATGGCTCCATTGTAGCACCCTTAAATGACTGCACATCCAAAAGGATGCCAAAGAAAGTCTTGTGGACAACTAGCTGCCAGAAGGCCTTTGATGACCTGGAACAGGCTATGTGCTCTGCTCCCATTCTAAGACGCCCTGACTACCTCAAACAATTAATTGTCCAAACACACTCTTCTGAGGTAGGGATAGGGGGAGTTCTTTCACAACTGAATGAAGAGGGTCAGGATCAACCTGGTGCTTTTATTAGTAGAAGTTGATCCCCCGAGAGAAGCATTGGCCTGCCATTGACAGGGAGGCCTTTGCTGTGGTCTGGGCGTTGAAGAAGCTGAGGCCATACCTGTTTGGCACTCACTTCCTTGTTCAGACAGACCACAAGCCCCTCCTATGGCTTAAACAGATGAAAGGAGAAAATCCCAAATTGTTGAGGTGGAATGGACTATACAGTGGAACATAGACCTGGGAGTAACCATTCCAATGCAGATCTCTCCAGATATTTCCACTTAGACGATGAAAACTCAACTGGGAAAAGTTAGCCATATTGTCCTTCATTTGAGGGAGGGTGGGGGGTGTAGGAAAGTCACTCTTTTTAGCATAGTTACCCCCACTTTTTGCCTGTTTATCAGTGTGTTTAGACTGGGATCATGCTAACCAGGACCCCAATGATTGTGCTCTCTCCTCTAAATTTGGTCGCTTTGGTACCCTGCACCCCACAAATGGCATACTGGTGTACCCCTTTAAGTACCTAGTACATCATACTTAGGTACCCAGGGCATTAGTACACCAGGGAGCCCCCATGGGCTGCAGTATGTATTATGCCACCCATGGGAGCCCATGCAAACTGTGTCTGCAGGCCTGCCATTGCAGCCTACGTGAAAAGGTGCGTTCACCCTTTCACTGCTGGTTACTGCACCAGGACACTAAGGGGGTCATTCTGAGACCGCCGGGGCCAGGGTTGGCGGGAGCACCGCTAACAGGCTGGCGGTGCCCCGCAGGGCATTCTGACCGCTGCGGTTTTGCCATGGTCAGAAGTGGAAAACCGGCGGTCTCCCGCCGGTTTTCCGCTGCCCAAATGAATCGAGCTGCGCCGCCATGGGGATTCTGACACCCCATACCGCCATCCTGTTCCTGGCGGTTCTCCCGCCAGGAACAGGATGGCGGTATGGGGTGTCGTGGGGCCCCTGGGGGCCCCTGCAGTGCCCATGCCAATGGCATGGGCACTGCAGGGGCCCCCGTAAGAGGGCCCCACAAAGAATTTCAGTGTCTGCTCAGCAGACACTGAAATTTGCGACGGGTGCACCTTCCCACTCCGCCGGCTCCATTCGGAGCCGGCGTCCTCGTGGGAAGGGTGTTTTCCACTGGGCTGGCGGGCGGCCTTTTGGTGGTCGCCCGCCAGCCCAGTGGAAAACCCAGAATCACCGCAGCGGTCTTATGACCGCGGAGCGGTGTTCTGGAGGGGGGAACTCTGGCGGGCGGCCTCCGCCGCCCGTCAGGGTTAGAATCACCCCCTAAGTGACCCTATAGTAGGCCCTCCTTGCCCAGAGGGCAGGGTGCAGATTCCTGTGTGTGTGGGCATCCCCCCGTGAGCAGAGATGCCCCTACGAACTCCAGTTCCACTGCACTGGACTTCATAAGTGCAGGGAAGCCATTTTATCCATGTACTGGCCACAGGGCGCTACCTGAGTCTAGCTACATAATGGTAACTCGGAACCTAGGCATGTTTGGTATCAAACATGTCGGAATCATACCCCAATACTAATGCAAGTATTGGTGGTATGATTCCATGCACTTTGGGGACTCCTTAGAGGACCAGTATTGCTCCTACCAGTCTTTTAGGGTTTGCAGGAGCCCACGCTGCTGCAGTCCATCAGACAGGTTTCTGATCTCCTGTTGCTTGACCAGCTCAAGCAGAGAAAGTCAGAATAAAGGACTTCCTGTGGGGGAGGGAGGCAACACCCTCTCCCTTGGAAATAGGTGTCACAAGGCTCGTGAGGGGTAGCCTCCCCACACCACCAGCTTGCTTTGAAGGGCACATTTGGTGGTGCCCAGAGCTCCTCTAGGTGGCCAGTTGATTCTGCCATCTTGAAACCAAGATGTGCAGAGGCCCATGGGAGCCTCTAGTTGGTCAGGGCAGCTGACTGATGTCAGTGACCCCCTCTGATAGGTGGTCACCCTGCAGAGTGACCAACCCCCTGCAAGGGCTATTCAGAGACTCACTTGCGGGTGGGTACCCAGATGCGACGTGCAAGACTCCACCAGGACTCCTCTGCATTGACCTCTTCTGCTCCTGGCCACCAGACCCGCTGCTGGACTTCACAGGAACCAAACAAGCCTGCAACTCCCGAGACTACCTCACCTTGCAGCATTGTTTCTTCAGCTCCTTCCAGTAATTGCAACATTTCCACAGCTGTTCATCCTCTGGGGTCGGCAATACTTCAGCTGCACCAAAGAAGAAAAAAAGGCTTCTCCCTTGGATTGAAGAAGTCACTCCCCTGCATCCGCAGGCACCTAAGGCAATGATGTCCTGCTCCTGGGATCTGCTCTCCTATGGAACTGCGTGGATCCTGCAACACAGGTGGTGGTGCTGAGTGGTCCTCTCTGTCCAACTTGGGAGACGGTGAGCCCATGCCTCTTCCTCCAGGACAGTGCCCCTGTACACTGTGAACCTTGCAGCAACCAAGGCTTGTTGACTCCGGCTCCAAGGCATCTTCAGGTTCCAAGTAGTCCCGGCCTCGCACTTCATCCTTGCAAGGACAGTCTCTCCTCTGCTGCTCCAGCGACGTGGGACTCCTCTCCAGGTGTGCTGACTGGGCCTCAACTCAACGTACTGTGCCTGCTGCCAGTGGGTTGCCTGTTGGAGCTGTGACTGCTTCTGCTGGCTCTCCCAGCTGCTGAGGGTCAGCCTGGACTCCACTCCAAGGGTTGAGTCCCCTGGACCTTGCTGGTCCTCTTCTTCTCTGCAAATCTCCTCTTCGGCCCAGAATTGCGTTTGCCAAGGCTTGTTGGGGATCCTCCTGATCACTGACCATCTGCGACCCGGCAACCGATGTGGGACATCATCTACATGACTCCAAGGACCTCCCTGCAGCTCCTGGCCTTCACAGCCGATCTTCATCTTTCCCCGTCGACCCGGGTCTTCATCTACAGATGGGTGGGTAGTGGCTCCTGCCGCACCTGGACACTCCTGCATGGACTGACCTCTGTCACCTTCTTTTGCAGGTCCTCTTCTTTCTGAATCCTCTGTTGGGGTTCCAATGGACTGGTCTTGCAATCTTCCTTTTCCAAGTCCCTTTGTTAGACTTTGGGAAGACCACGTAACTTACTTCTGCTCTCCTGGTTGCTGGGGGTCATCTAGGTACTCACCTTTGGGGGTCCCCAGTCCTCTTAGCTCCCTTCTAATTATTCCACATCCTTGGGTGGGGGCCTTAACTTCGCATTCCACTATTTTAGTTTATGGTTTGGCCCCCCTAAAGTGCTGTAGCTATTTTTCACCATTTGTTGCCAATGCTTGGTGTTTCTATATGCTAATTCATAATACTTACTGTTTATATATAGGTTGGACTTACCTCCAGTTGGGGACTGCCTGTAAGTAATCTTTTTCAGTGTTACTGAAATAAGGTACCTTTATTTTTGCAACACTGTGTGATTCCTTTCATGTGATTTAAGTTACAGTGTGAGTGCTATGGTATCGCAAGTGATTTACACTCCTAAATAAGTCTTGACTGTTCACCACATCTACCACTAGAGAGCCCTGACTTCCTAGACATGGCTCACGCACTAATATGGGTTGCCTGGACCTGGTATACGGTGCAAACACCATAGGTGTCCACCACACACCAGGCCAGCTTCCTACAGTGCTTACGTTAATTCTTTTTGAAACAGATGGTGAACAAAAAACTAGAGCGTCCCAACAAATCAAGGACATCTGATCACTGCACATGAAGTGTGTAATGCCAAGAGGCAAGCTGCAAACATGGTGCAGTGTTGCTGAGCACATGCTTTCCATTCACAGATATAAAATCAATGTACTTAGATTGTATAACTATAGCTCGAACATAGGCAAAAGGCAGTGGAGCATTGTACATGGTGAAAGATAACCATAAATTCAATGGATGGTAGGAGTGTAGGAAGCTGGCGTGGTGTGTGGTGAGCACTTATGGTGTTATCATCTTATACCAGGTCCATGTATGCCCTATTAGTGAAGTGTAGTCAGTGTCTATGAAGCCAAGGCGCTCTAGAGGTAGCTGTTGATGAGCAGCCAAAACTTATCTAGGAGACATGCAATGCTTATGCAATACCACTATAGTCACACAGCACTTACACACATGAAAGAACCACAGTGTTACACAAATAAAGGTACTTTATTAGGGTAACACAAATAGTAGAATACTGAATAGGTAGTCCCCCAACTGGAGGTAAGTAAACACACTATTATATACACATTAGCAATCAATGAATAACATAGAAAGCAATAAGCATTGGTAAAAGCAATAGCAAATAGTGAGGGCCGGGGGAGGAGGAGAGGGTAAACCATATACTAAAAGTGGAATGGAAGAGAGCTGGAGGAACTAGGAATCCCAAGAGGGGAGTACCAGAGTGACCCCCAACGACCAGGAGAGCAGAGGTTTTCCCCAAGACCAACAGGAGGACTTTGAAAAAGGATTATGCAAGATCCAACCAAGACTGGAAGAACCCAAAGGTGGATCCCAACAGAAGATGATCTGCAAAGGAAGAGGACCACATCCAGTTTGAGATGGAGTATCCGGTTGTGGCAGGAGCCACTACACACCCTTCTGTGGATGCAGGACCAGGTCGACAGTGGACGAAGAAGGTCAGCAGTGCAGCACAGGAGCTGAAGAGGAGTTCCAGAAGTAATGCAAGTGATGTCCCATGTCGGCAGTCGACATGCAGTCGGTTAGTGGTGCTGGAAAACCACCAACAAGCCTTGGCAAATGAAAGAGAAAGAGAAGATGGTTTGCAAGGCTGAAGAGGACCAGCAAGGTCTAGGGGACTCGACCCAAGGAGGGGAGTCCGGGGTGACCCTTGGTGTTAGAGACTGGCCCTCTATGTAGTGTACAAAAAACAAGTACACTATGAAGCGCGTATTCGTGGCGGAGGGAGCCAGCGGCCATCAGGACAAGGGCAGGAGCCCTTTAAATCAAACCTCGCACTCCCGCCCCGCGGGAAGCACATATTCATGGCAGAGGGAGCAGGCGGCCATCAGGGCAAGGGCAGGAGCCCTTTAAATCAAACCTCGCGCTCCCGCTCCGTGGGATGCACACGGGCGGCGCCCGGGCAAAGCCCGGGCCAAGGGCAGGCCCGTCAGTGCCTGGCAGAGGCTGGGCCGGGCCACCCCCCTGACATCTTCTCTGCAATTACTGGTTTGGGCACCTGAGCCTTAACAGGTACTTTTATTTTTCCTTCCTTCTTGACTTTTTGAAGTAGGGCTTTAATTTTGCCTATTTTGTGTTTTTTTCCCCACTCAGCCTTATCACCTCCATCAGCGAGGAACACTGTATTCTCAGCACAATTATTTTCCTTCTTTTTGGTAGGATCAAATAATTAGCGAGAATGGGTAAAAGGAAGCAATCCAGCTTAAAAGATACTACCTCCCAGAAAGATCACTCAATAATACTAAAATTTATTTCAGGAGCTATGGGGTCAATTGATAAACAAATTACTAATGTTGAGGAAAGGATTTTAACTCAATCTTCGGATCCTCCACATTTCCCTCCACCATTAAAATTGACTAATTTTCCGGTAACTGGACCTCAAAGTAGAGGTAAGAATGGATGTATTCAGGATATAACTGACTTTATTTCAGATGCCGGCGACCATCCACCTTCTCCTGAACGTTTAAGGAAACCCGAATTAGTTAGTAAGGACAAAGCCTCTAGTCAAGAGTCACTTGATAAGATTAGACGAGGCAATCCTGGATCTTCACTCATTGAATCTACTCAATATGCATATATCGTCTGCAAGAATACAAATCTTGGTCATAGGAATGTACAACCCATAGTGAATACGGAAATCAGTCCCTTAGAGACTATTAACTCCTTGGAACACCTAGTCAGGCCCCTTTTTGACCAAATGATTGAACGCTTAACACGATTGGAGGAAAACGTGAAGACAATGTTTAATTTAATGAAGGCTCAGTTTGCAAGTGTAAGTGTAACAGCCGTCACCACCCAACGTTGTGACGATTTAGACCCAAACAGTAACTCCTTACCAGTGCATAAGCAGCTACCACATACGCATCAGCCCATCCAAAGACATGTAGATTTATGCCCTCCACTAGTTAGCATCAGTAGTTCCCCACATCAAAAACCACGGCCAAACAGAGGGGTTGACCAGCCTGAAATTCTCCCGAGATTCTTCTCCAATATCAAGAGATATATTAGATCTGCCACCAGCAGCAACTCCCTATGTGATAGTCCTGGCAAACGTCCCCACTCTTTCTGGGTACTACAGGGAATCATGGACAGCGCTGAGGAATAAATCCTTGAATTGGATTGGAACCCGCATGAAATCTGGCATGACCGAAGGTCTCTTTGAGGATATTAAAATGGTTAGGAGGGTAAAATGGGTGGGAAAGAACCAGAAGTTATTTAGGGGTGACTGTGTGGTACTCTCTTTTAAATCTCCGAAACTGGTCGAAGACATTTTGGGCCACCTAACCCCGCGGCAGATTACGGACCATGGCACTATATTGCTGCCTCTGGGTTTCTTCTATACGCACAACATTGACCAGGTCTGTCCTGGTCCTAATTCTGAGAAACATACAACTAGGTCGGAAAGATTTGATTGGATCCCAACCAAAAATAGATTTCATGCCCTTTCTTTGGATGGCGTCGATTGACTATCATTTGATCAGGAAGTGGGTGGGCCTACGACTAATACGTTAACCCCAGTTTCTGATCCACTAAAGAGTGGGCATGGTCTGGTGGAGAGCAATGAAGATGAACAGACGGAGATGGATGTTGAACCGAGTCAACTTGTTAATAACGAAGCATCAATAAGTGGATCCTCCATCCAGTCAAAAGACATAGGGGGTCATTCCGACCCCAGCGGGCGGCGGAAGCCACCCGCCTGGCGGGAACCGCCAAAAGACCGTACCGCGGTCAAATGACCGCGGCGGTCATTCTGACTTTCCCGCTGGGCTGGCGGGCGACCGCCAGAAGGCCGCCCGCCGGCCCAGCGGGAAAGCCTCTTCAACAATGAAGCCGGCTCCGAATGGAGCCGGCGGAGTTGAAGGGGTGCGACGGGTGCAGTGGCACCCGTCGCGATTTTCAGTGTCTGCAAAGCAGACACTGAAAATCTTTATGGGGCCCTGTTAGGGGGCCCCACGACACCCGTTCCCGCCATCCTGTTCCTGGCGGTAAGAACCGCCAGGAACAGGATGGCGGGAAGGGGGTCGGAATCAAGCAGCGCCGCAATGGAGGATTCCTATGGCCAGGGGAAAACCGTCAGGAAACCACCGGTTTCCCTTTTCTGACCGCGGCTTTACCGCCGCGGTCAGAATTGGCCAGGAAGCACCGCCAGCCTGTTGGCGGTGCTTCCGCGGTCGTTGGCCCTGGCGGTCGATGACCGCCAGGGTCAGAATGACCCCCATAGTAACCAAACAGTCATTCGTGGGGCAAGGGACTAAAACTCGGGGAGAAGACTACTCATTTTTATTTTGGAATGTGGCGGGTCTGCGCTCGAAAAGTAAGAATGAAGACTGGTTAGAATATATTCGATCTTTTTCCTGGGTGAGTTTACAAGAGACTTGGGCGGTCATTCTGACCGCGGTGAGCGGCGGTCGCCGCCCGCCATGCGGTCACCGCCGAATGACCGCACCGCGGTCAAAAGACCGCAGCGGCCATTCTGGCTTTCCCGCTGGGCCGGCGGGCGACCGCCAGAAGGCCGCCCGCCGGCCCAGCGGGAAACCCCCTCAACAATTAAGCTGGCTCCGAATGGAGCTGGCGGAGTTGTAGGGGTGCGACGGGTGCAGTGGCACCCGTCGCGATTTTCAGTGTCTGCAAAGCAGACACTAAAAATCATTAGGGGGCCCTGTTAGGGGGCCCCACGACACCCGTTCCTGCCATCCTGTTCCTGGCGGTTTGTACCGGCAGGAACAGGATGGCGGGAAGGGGGTCGGAATCCCCATGGCGGCGCTGCAAGCAGCGCTGCCATGGAGGATTCCCTGGGCCAGGGGTAAACCGGCGGGAAACCACCGGTTTCCCTTTTCTGACCGTGGCTTTACTGCCTCGGTCAGAATGGCCCAGGAAGCACCGCCAGCCTGTTGGTGGTGCTTCCGCGGTCCCCGGCCCTGGCGGTCATGGACCGCTAGGGTCGGAATGACCCCCTTGGTCTGTGGACCCTATCCACATAAATGGTTTTAGGACACTTCACACCCCCGCCGTTCCTTGCTCACGGGCAGGGCAAAAGGTGGGCTGTGTACTTTCATCTCCAACAAGTTCAACTTAATCAAGGATGTAAGATTAATCTCTAATTCATTTTATCAACTGATCAAACGTGAATTAAAAAACATCGCACAAATGGTGATCATTAACTTTTATAATAATATCCTTCAACAAAGTTTTTTTTTGTTCTCAAGCTGTTGCAGGAAGATCTTGACCGAGTATGTAACTCAGCGCATAATGAGACTTTCATTGTATGGGGGGGGGGGTTTAATACACATTTGTGCCCTCAATCCGTGGAAAAATGTTGTCTTTTTGGCACGGGTGGAGATGATGACTCATACCATTTTACACATAATCATTATGGTAATTTGTTGAATGAAACGTTGTTCAAATTTGATCTCCTTCTGTGCAATAGTTTAAATCATTGTAAACCACAGTTAAAACCCACATTTAATGGCAGACATGCTAACACAATAATTGATTTTATATTATTATCTAATAATTTTACTACCTATGTGTCTGAATATAAAATTCAAGATGCTTTGTACAGCGACCACTACCCTCAAAGCTTAAGCATTGTATTTCCTCAAGCCATAACTAAACACAAGGAACCCACGGAGAAGGTAGAGAATATAGAATTGGGAACAAGAAATGGCTACTCTATCCGCTGGTCACAGCTTGAGCCTACGCAGTTCATGAAACAATTAATAAGCAAACTCTCTAAAGAGTTTGAAATTTGTCTCTCAGACAACATTTGCCCGCAGGCTTGCATTAACGCTTTTACTGGAATAACTACTGGAATTAAAAACTCCCTTACAGTTAGCTTTGACAAATCTAGACCTTATGTAGGCAAAAGATGGTTTGATAGTGAATGTACTCAAGCCTATAAAAATCTTAAACAGTGCTTACACAGACAAAACCCTGATAGATATGGCATCAGCCTTCGGAGGAAGGAGTATAAAAAGGCTATCAGAAGAAGAAAACAGAATTTATAAAATGAGGCTTGGCATTCTCTTCATGAAGCAAACCTTCGGAATGACAACGCTAAGTTTTGGAAAATTGTAAACTCTCCTCTTCTGTGTGTTGGAATGTTACCATCAATTGAAATAGCCATTACTGAAGAGGATTGGGTTTCTTTTTTCTCTAGTATACACTCCGCTAAAGACTTGTGGGGTCATTCCAACCCTGGCGGTCGGTGATAAAGCGGCGGCCAACCCGCCAACAGGCAGGCGGTACAAAAAAATTAATTCTGACCCTGGCGGGAACCGCCAACACAGCCCGCCACTTTAACACTCCGACCGCCACGGCGGGACAGACAAACAGCGCGGCAGTCAACGCCAACAGGCAGGCGGCAGACAACGTACCGCCCACCCTATCACAACTCACCAATCCGCCACCTTTTCCGGGGCGGGAGCACAGCCGATAAAAACACGGCGGAAACAGACTACGAACGGGAAAACGCTCACCTATATACACTCCACGAGGACGGAGGACAGCATGGAGCCCGAATTGAACATCCTACCTGCTCTCGTCTACCTGCTCATCTACCACGAGTACGAACTCCGGCGCAGATGACAACGGTGAGTACCGCACCTACGACACAGGGGAGGGGGGAGGAGGAAGGGTTACGGCCACACACATACGCAATACACCCACCCCCCAACTATCTACACACCAATGCAGAGCACCAAGTCAAAGTGACACCACCCAAACCCCCCGGAATAATGCAAAGATATAATTAAAGTGAGAAACTAAATTTATGTATAAAATAGGTTCACTGAAGTCATGGTAAAATAGGAAAATGAAAAAAAAAAATCAAGTTTAATCATTGCGTAACCGATAAATAGAGGCAATAAGTCCAGCACAGTCACTGAAATTTCAACAGTCCGTGGGCCAAAGTGTATCAACACATGGGCAAAGCCCACACAGGAGACCTGAGTCCGTTGGAGAGAACACTGCAGGGGCATCAGATGATAAAACTACAGGCACCTCAGGGGGAAGGGAAGGGGGGACACCACAGCCACATGAGTCCACGACGCCAGATCCACGAAGGGGCCACCATGCCCGCTGTGCCATCCTGGGGAGTGCAAAGCCACAGTCTCACAAGTCTCTACAGTGGGTGGCTTGCCCACTGTTCAATCCTGGGGAGTGCAAAGCCACAGTCTCTCAAGTCTCTACAGTGGGTGGCTTGCCCACTGTTCAATCCTGGGGAGTGCAAAGCCACAGTCTCTCAAGTGGATAACAGTCTCCACAGGCAATGGAGGAGGCAGGGTGGGCAGAGTTCAGCGTGAACAGTAGCTCGACACAGAACCGGCACTGTCATTGGGCCAGCGGTGCTTGAGACGGCGGGGCCCAGCGGAGGGGTGCTTGACAGGAAGGGCCCAGCGGAGCGGTGCTTGACAGGAAGGGCCCAGCGGAGCGGTGCTTGAGACGGCGGGGCCCAGCGGAGCGGTGCTTGAGACGGCGGGCCCCAGCGGAGCGGTGCTTGAGACGGCGGGCCCCAGCGGAGCGGTGCTTGACAGGAAGGGCCCAGCGGAGCGGTGCTTGAGACGGCGGGGCCCAGCGGAGCGGTGCTTGAGACGGCGGGGCCCAGCGGAGCGGTGCTTGACAGGAAGGGCCCAGCGGAGCGGTGCTTGACAGGAAGGGCCCAGCGGAGCGGTGCTTGAGACGGCGGGCCCAGCGGAGCGGTGCTTGAGACGGCGGGGCCCAGCGGAGCGGTGCTTGACAGGAAGGGCCCAGCGGAGCGGTGCTTGAGACGGCGGGGCCCAGCGGAGCGGTGCTTGAGACGGCGGGGCCCAGCGGAGCGGTGCTTGAGACGGCGGGGCCCAGCGGAGCGGTGCCTGTCTTGGCGGGGCCCTGTTCAGCGGTGCCTCTCTGGACGGCGGGGCCCTGTTCAGCGGTGCCTTTCTGGACGGCGGGGCCCTGTTCAGCGGTGCCTTTCTGGACGGCGGGGCCCTGTTCAGCGGTGCCTTTCTGCACGGCGGGGCCCTGTTCAGCGGTGCCTTTCTGGACGGCGGGGCCCTGTTCAGCGGTGCTTGTTCTGTAAGTCAAGGGAGTCAGACCTGGCCAGGACTCCCTGCTCAGTCGCCCTCCGACCGTGCAGTTGCTGGACCCTTCGGTGACGGTGTCCTGGGCCCTTGGGTGTCCTCCCTCACACCCGGGATGGGGCTTGTGGGGCCCTCCTGGTCCGCGCTCCCGCTGGCTGACTTCTCCGCCCTGCTGCCCTTGCCCTCCTTCGATGTGGCTCTCTGGGCCTTGCCTCCCCTGGATGTTGTGGCAGGTGAAGTGGCAGAACTTTGGTCCTTGGGGGCAGCCGTGTCAGTCTTCTTGCGGCGGCCCCTTACTTTACGGGTCCTCTTTCCAGGGGGGGGGCTGGCTGTCCCCTTGCTGCTGACCGATGTATCACTGCTGGCAAAGGGGGGACTCCAAAATCCCTGCACTACGGTGACCCTTGAAGCCGAGATGGTGGTGGCTGAGGCGCTCTTGGGACTCTTAGCAGATGGAGGGGGTGGGTCAGGTGAGGGAAAGAGGTCAAGAGTGGAGAGGTAACGTTTTTTAGGACCAAGGTAAAGGGTAGGTGTAGTGGTTATGGGAGTGGAGGAAGAGGAGGTGGTTGTAGGAGAGTCAGGTGTGCTCTCCTTGGGTGAAGGTGCATGGGCTGGAGGCTGTCGTGAGGTGGTTGGCTGTTGGGTGGGTGGCTGCCTGCGTTTGTGTGTCTTGGAAGAGGGGGTGACAGACACAGTGGGAGAGGACACAGGGGACGTGTAAATGGCAGTGGGGGTGGTGACTGCACGTGTGCGGACTATACTGGAGGGTGTGCTGGTGATGGAAGTACTGGCTGTTGGTGGTGTGCATGCAGGTGTGAGTAGAGACGTCACAGGGAGGGAGGAGGGAGACGAGGAGGTGGGGGACACAGAGGTGGTAGTGGCTGTTGGCATGTCTGCATCTGGGTGTTGCTTGGGTGAATGTTTGTGTGATCTGTGGTGCTTATGTCTGGATGAGCTGCCCTTGGGTGTTGAGGTGTGTGCAGGCTGGTCTGATGGTGTGGATGGGATAGGCTGAGGAACAGGAGACAGAGACAGGGTGGAGGCAGTTAGAAGAGGGAGGCTGGAAACAGGGACAATGGCTGCCGTCAGTGCTGAGGCCAGAGAATTGAACGATCGTTGATGGGCAGCCTGACCCGAATGAATGCCCTCCAGGTATGCATTGCTACGATGCACCTCCCTCTCTACCCCCTGGATGGCATTCAAAAGGGTAGACTGCCCAACAATGAGCGTCCTCAGGAGGTCAATGACCTCCTCACTGAGGGCAGCAGGGGTAACAGGGGCAGGGCCTGAGGTGCCTGGGGCGAAGGAGATGCCCGCCTCCTTGGGCGAGCGGGCACGGAGCAAAGGCTGAGGGGCTGCTGGGAGGGCGGAGCTGGTGCGCTGGGTGGCGGCTGTACCTGTAGAGGCGGGGGGCACGGATGTTGCCGCCACCGCTAGGGAGCTCCCATCCGAGGACGTGTCGGTGTCGCTGGTGTCACCACGGGTCCCCGTTGTGAAGCTCCCCTCGCCCTCCGTATCACTGGTGGCCTCGGTGTCTGTGCCATGGCCCACCGGGGCCTTGTGAGTTGCAGCTCCCTCGTGCTCCGGTGCCAATTCTCCTCCGCCTGATGATGCTAATGCACACATGCACAAGAAGATAAAGAAAAAGGGTGGGGGGAGAAATAAAGACAGGTTTAGTGCATGCATTGTCAACACCGTTGGCGGAGAGGACAGACACAGGAGCCTCATGCACTAAGCCGCGCAATCGGGGTACACTACTCAGTACTTGTGACTAGGCCAACAGGTCTAGGGACAACAAACGCGCACATGGGTGATGCAGGACCATGGATAGCTGTACTTGTCACCCTACAGAGGTGGGGGGCGGGGGCACAGGGACGTGGCTAAAGGAGAGGACTACACTACAGAAAGCGCCCTGGCCTAATGTCACCCACAGCCCTCCTCCCCCACCCAGACACCTCCACTGCACGTAAACATAGCAGAATGTGCTGGTACTCACCCCCTTGTGTCTGCTGTGATGTCCTCACGCGCCCATCCAAATCGGGGTAGGCCACCGCCAGAATCCGGGACATCAGGGGGGTCAGGGTACGACTGGCACCCCTCCTAGGTTGGGAGGCCATTGTTAGGGTTTGTACACAGCAAAGAGCATGTCCCCTCTCACTGCACTAGTGGGTTCTGTAATAGCTCCCTTTTAAACTTACTATTGAAAGCCTTTCTTGTTATCTCACCTTCCCCCCCCCCCCCTAGGCTTCTGTGTATGTTGTTTAATGTGCTGTTTTGTTTACACATTGGGCCTTGCTTTTACCAAGGCTTCTTTAAAATACTCCTCCCTAGGCCATGTGTTAATCCAACTCATTTGTATAATAACTGAAACTCTGCACACCTTTCAAGAACATGTGCAGCATGTGAGGACCACACCCAGCTCTTCAAACCACACCCAGCTCTGCACACCTTCCAAGAACATGTGCAGCATGTGAGGACCACACCCAGCCCTTCAAACCACACCCAGCCCTGTCTATAAAAGGCATCCCCCGAGCCTCACCCCGTGCTTGTGCTCGTCTACCTCCCGCTTACCTGAGAACAGATCCCTCGGCGCTGGCACTCCTGCTCTTTAAAGACTTTCATTGACTTCAATGGGCGCAGCTTCTGGCTCTTCCTTCTTCCGGTTTCCGGTTCCTCCTTGCTTCAGCCTCTCTCCTATGAGTAACCTGCAAAAGAGAAAGAAGACAAGGTTAGACTGATCAGTATCTCTTGCCAGCAACAAGTAAGTGCAAAACCTTTTATTACCTGAAAGAACTTTGACAACAATTTCTGGATTCGTGTATAGACAATTTGAAACGAAATACCTTCCACGAACATTGTGATTCAAACTCTTTGTTACAAGAATATTTTGCAGAACTTTGTGAAGCAAACATTGTTTTTTCTCATGGAACTTTTAAGAATCGAACAGTGGAAACCATTAACAGCAAGGCAAACAGTAAATCAAGGACTTGCACAAATTACATGCTGTATTTTGATGTAAAAGTACAGTATTTGTTTTATAAAAGATTCTGGAAATATGGGAAAAGTGAGTCTGCTATTGGGAATTTAGGCTTTAGTTATATTATGATGAATGTTTGATATTGGTAATTCTGATAACGGTATTTGTTTAATGTTTTAGAAGCTTTACAGTAATAGAAAACACATCCCAGAGCAGTAACACATTCCAAACCTGGAAACTAGAGACCAGGATCCAAGAGGTACTTTTAGAAGAGAATTTCTAATAAATAAAGGGATAGTCAGAAACCCATTTAGGAATAGGTTGCACTTATCTGTTCTTTGTTTATGTTTCATTAGGCACCAGTTTCTACAGAAGTCAGAAAGGGCCGCAGATTTGTGCAGCACTTCAACAGTGGAAACGCAAGAACGGTGTTGTCTCTCTTTTTTATTTTATCCACTTCCCCCCTTCCCCTGAGCTTCTGTTCTTAGTGCACTGTTTTAAAAACTAGTGTGCTGGAACAAGCAGTTTCAGGGTGGGGTCGGATTGTCTTCAACCTCCATCAGAACTGAACAAGAACTCAGGTGAGCTGGGCTTTGACAGAAGCACAAGCCTTAAAAAATTTCAGTTCTGGTGGACGATGAATACCGGGGAAGAAATAGAGGGCATTGACGTCACGGATATGGCGCAGGCCTTAAATGAGGACTTGGCTCATAATGAATCAGTGTCTGGCATCTTGCAACATATGCAAGAGGAAATAGAGAGATTAAAGATGGAGAATACCTCTTTAAAACAGGATTTAAGCAGGTATAAATTTAGGGGATCTCAGTGGAACACAGCTTCTACGCCTTTGTTTAAAACCTCCTCAGAGACAGGGGCGCCATCAAAACATACAACTTTACCTTCCCCAGTTGAGGTTACTGTTCCTAATGTTGTGCCCTTAGCAGCACCTGAATGTTTTCATGGAGATAGTAACAAATTCCATGTTTTTATCAATCAATGTCAATTACACTTCATTTGTAAGCCACAACAGTTCCCTATTGATGATACGAAAGTGGTATTCGTCTTGTCTTATTTGGGTGGCACAGCAGCCAATTGGTCAATTCCTTTCGTGGATAGAGATGATCCCATCCTCCATAATTGGAATCAATTTAAACGTACCATGACCAGCCTTTTTGCAAAACACACTTTCATGCAGGCAAGTGATAATGAGCTTTTAAATCTTAAACAAGGTAACAATGATTTATTGACCTATCTCACTAGTTTTAATCGTTTACTCACCGAGACACAGTGGCCAGAAGAAAAGCGTGTCTCCCTTTTTTATAAAGGTTTGAGAGACGAGTTAAAAGACGCGCTGGCTCATATCGTTGATTTGCCAAAAGACTATTCGGACTTTGTAGATTTAGTTGTGAAATTAGAACATAGACTAGGAGAAAGAAAGGGAGATAAATACAAACTGGAATCGCGGTTAACTTTTATTAGACACGAGAAGAAAGACACAGATAATAAACTCCCTGAACCAGAGCCTATGCAAATAGGGACACTCAGAGGTCCACTCACATCAGAGGAAAAAGAAAGAAGGAGAACATTTCAATTATGTTTATATTGTGGCAGGGCAGGTCACTTTGCCAGAGAATGTCCAGTAAAGCCTAAAACTCCACAAAAGGGTGCTGTTTCCTCCACCTCCTCAACTGAATCGGGAAACGATTAAGCTCGACAAGCGGAGAGGTTACTTGTTCGAGAAAACACCTTAATCAAACCTCTAATGCTGCAGCCTTCAGGGTACCGCACATACCTAGACATTTCATAATTCAGGTCGTTTTAATTGTTACTACCCAAGTGAGGCATTCTCTCCCTGTCCTACTGGACTCAGGCGCGACAGGAAATTTTGTGGATAATAAGTTAGCTGAAATCTTAGGACTTCCTATGTGCCTAAAGTCTTGTCCAGAAGCAGTATGTGCAGTGGATGGGTCAGAATTGACCTCTGGATTAATCACAAAACAAACAAGTCCACTTGTTATGGTCTGTCAGAACGGGCACACAGAGGTGATTAGCTTTGATCTGATAGATACTCCTAATTTTGGTTTGATTCTCGGGGTACCCTGGTTAACAACTCATAACCCAAAAATTGATTGGGTGAATAGAACTGTTACTTTGGATTCCTCTTTCTGTAGAACCAATTGCTATCAAGAAGCAGGTACAGAACAGAGCACAGTATTACACTGTGCTAGTGTTACACAAGATGAACCAAGTCTCCCTCCTGAATATTCTGACTTTAAAGACGTCTTTGATCCAGTAAAGGCTAGTGTGCTGCCCCCACATCGGTCTTATGACTGCCGTATAGATCTTATCCCAGGGGCCCCTTTACCTAATAACAGAGTATATGCTTTGACTGACGAAGAAACCAAATACTTAAGAACCTACCTAGATGACCTACTACAGTCTGGGTTCATCCGTCATTCCACATCTCCGGTGTCATCTCCACTCTTTTTTATCCCGAAGCCGGATAAATCCCTGCGCGCGTGTATCGATTATAGAGGACTAAATAAGGCTACAATAAAGAATAAATATCCTCTTCCTCTAATACCTGTGTTGTTGGATCAATTAAGACATTCTACTGTATACACTAAACTAGATCTGCGGGGAGCTTACCACCTGGTCCGAGTAAAAGAGGGGGATGAGTGGAAGACAGCTTTCAAGACAAAGTTTGGTTTATTTGAGTACACAGTAATGCCCTTTGGGTTATGTAATGCCCCTGCGGCCTTTCAGTTCTTTATAAATGAGGTCCTACATGAATTCCTGGACGTTTGTGTCATAGTATACATAGACGACATCCTCATTTACTCTAAGAACTCAGAAGAACATACCCAACATGTTCGTGCAGTATTATCAAAGTTAAAAGAAAATCATCTTTTTGCTAAGTTAGAAAAGTGTACTTTTAATGTCAACAAGGTGGACTTTTTAGGATACTGCCTGTCACCTCAAGGAATAACTATGGATGTAAAGAAAATCAGTGCTATTGCTGATTGGCCAGAACCATCCTCTGTAAAAGATATTCAGAAATTTCTGGGTTTCGCCAATTTTTATAGGAGGTTTATTGCACATTTTGCAGACATTGTGGCCCCAATAACTACCTTGTTGCGGAAAGGGCAACGATTTCTTTGGACTGATGAGGCGGCACACGCCTTTCAACTCCTAAAACAAAAGTTCACTTCAGCCCCAATTCTTAAACATCCTGATCCTGACTTGCCCTTTTTTGTTGAAGCGGATGCTTCACAAGTAGCTTTAGGAGGAGTTCTCTCTCAACGAGATGCAGTAGATGGCCAGTTACATCCTATAGCCTTCTATTCTAAAAAGTTATTGCCAGCTGAACAAAATTACACTGTGGCTGAAAGGGAACTACTAGCTATCAAAGTAGCCTTTTCAGAATGGAGGCACCATTTAATGGGAGCCAAGTACCCAGTTACAATCTTTTCTGACCATAAGAACCTACAGTTTTTTGGATCACTTAAAGCACTAACACCACGTCAGATGCGCTGGTTAATTTTTTTTAGCACATTTGACTTTGTTATAACCTATAGACCAGGTGCACAACAAATTCAATCTGATGTGTTATCTAGATACGGACATACCTCAGACATGAAACAAGATAAAATAGGAGAACCCATTATTCCTCCCCAAAAGTTGTTGGCACCAGTACAACAGAAGGATTTCATCACAGATCTATATAATGCACACATGCAAATAGCACCTCAGGATTGGTTAAAGGATTCCCATAACACAATACAACGAGGTTTATTGTATCACGACAACATGCTGTTAGTGCCCACCTCTGAATTACAAACACAGGTGATAATTTGGCATCACGCCTCACCGTTGGCAGGTCATCCTGGTTGGGTAAAAACCCTGGAAAATGTGCAAAAACACTTTTGGTGGGACACTATAAGAAAGGACATTAAGCAATTTGTCACTACCTGTCCAATTTGTGCAAGACATAAATCTTCTCATAAGGCTCCTGACGGCTTGTTAATACCAATGCCAACACCCAAACAACCTTGGCACACTGTGAGCGTAGACTTTATTGTAGGTTTACCACCTGTAAAATCCTTCACAACAGTGTTGGTTATAGTGGATTTTTTATCTAAAATGGCACATTTTGTACCATTACGGAAATTACCCACGGCGGCAGAATTTGCCGATATTTTTATAAGGGAAATTGTGCGTTTACATGGTTTGCCAAGCAAAGTGGTGTCAGACCGAGGGAGCCAGTTCAACTCCAGATTTTGGAAAAAATTATGTGAAAAACTGAAAATAGATGTGGCCTTATCCACTGCTTTCCACCCAGAGACAGATGGACAGACTGAACGACTGAACCAAACCTTACTTCAAACGCTACGTTGTTTATTGGCTGATTATTCTAGTGAATGGTTGGAAGCTCTCCCTGTAGCAGAGTTTGTTTATAATAATACTGAGCATTCAGCTCTACTTTGCTCACCATTCTATTTCTTGCAGGGGTATCATCCAAGAGCTATACCCATTTTGTTAGAAGATTCCCTGTTGCCTACAGTAACGGATAGACTAACGAGGTTAGGTGACATACAAGACAAAGCCAGGAAACATTTATTAAAGTACAAGGAAAGCATGAAAAGACAAGCAGACAAACACAGGTCTGAGGCCCCAATGTATAAAATTGGTGACAAGGTATGGCTCTCCACAAAGAACCTAAACATAGAGGGATCCCGAAAGCTGCAACCACGTTTCATTGGACCCTTTAGTATAACTGCCATAGTAAACCCGGTAACAGTAAAATTAGATTTACCAAAAGAATATCCAGTACATACTACATTCCATGTGTCCTTGCTTAAGCCGTACAACTCAAAAACCCGACCTGAACCACCACCTCCACCCATACCAATTAAGGGAAATCTGGAATATGAAGTGAAAAGCATAAAAGACTCAAAAAGAATTAGTGGACGTCTGTTTTATTTAGTAGAATGGAAAGGATATGATGAATCTGAGAATTCATGGGAACCAGCATCATATGTACATGCCCCACAGCTGATTAGACGGTTTTATTTAAAAAATCCAGGAAAACCCCGTCCTGTAGGACGGCCTTTGAGGGGGGCAACTGTTAGGGTTTGTACACAGCAAAGAGCATGTCCCCTCTCACTGCACTAGTGGGTTCTGTAATAGCTCCCTTTTAAACTTACTATTGAAAGCCTTTCTTGTTATCTCACCTTCCCCCCCCCCCCCCCAGGCTTCTGTGTATGTTGTTTAATGTGCTGTTTTGTTTACACATTGGGCCTTGCTTTTACCAAGGCTTCTTTAAAATACTCCTCCCTAGGCCATGTGTTAATCCAACTCATTTGTATAATAACTGAAACTCTGCACACCTTTCAAGAACACGTGCAGCATGTGAGGACCACACCCAGCTCTTCAAACCACACCCAGCTCTGCACACCTTCCAAGAACATGTGCAGCATGTGAGGACCACACCCAGCCCTTCAAACCACACCCAGCCCTGTCTATAAAAGGCATCCCCCGAGCCTCACCCAGTGCTTGTGCTCGTCTACCTCCCGCTTACCTGAGAACAGATCCCTCGGCGCTGGCACTCCTGCTCTTTAAAGACTTTCATTGACTTCAATGGGCGCAGCTTCTGGCTCTTCCTTCTTCCGGTTTCCGGTTCCTCCTTGCTTCAGCCTCTCTCCTATGAGTAACCTGCAAAAGAGAAAGAAGACAAGGTTAGACTGATCAGTATCTCTTGCCAGCAACAAGTAAGTGCAAAACCTTTTATTACCTGAAAGAACTTTGACAACAATTTCTGGATTCGTGTATAGACAATTTGAAACGAAATACCTTCCACGAACATTGTGATTCAAACTCTTTGTTACAAGAATATTTTGCAGAACTTTGTGAAGCAAACATTGTTTTTTCTCATGGAACTTTTAAGAATCGAACAGTGGAAACCATTAACAGCAAGGCAAACAGTAAATCAAGGACTTGCACAAATTACATGCTGTATTTTGATGTAAAAGTACAGTATTTGTTTTATAAAAGATTCTGGAAATATGGGAAAAGTGAGTCTGCTATTGGGAATTTAGGCTTTAGTTATATTATGATGAATGTTTGATATTGGTAATTCTGATAACGGTATTTGTTTAATGTTTTAGAAGCTTTACAGTAATAGAAAACACATCCCAGAGCAGTAACACATTCCAAACCTGGAAACTAGAGACCAGGATCCAAGAGGTACTTTTAGAAGAGAATTTCTAATAAATAAAGGGATAGTCAGGAACCCATTTAGGAATAGGTTGCACTTATCTGTTCTTTGTTTATGTTTCATTAGGCACCAGTTTCTACAGAAGTCAGAAAGGGCCGCAGATTTGTGCAGCACTTCAACAGTGGAAACGCAAGAACGGTGTTGTCTCTCTTTTTTATTTTATCCACTTCCCCCCTTCCCTTGAGCTTCTGTTCTTAGTGCACTGTTTTAAAAACTAGTGTGCTGGAACAAGCAGTTTCAGGGTGGGGTCGGATTGTCTTCAACCTCCATCAGAACTGAACAAGAACTCAGGTGAGCTGGGCTTTGACAGAATCACAAGCCTTAAAAAATTTCAGTTCTGGTGGACGATGAATACCGGGGAAGAAATAGAGGGCATTGACGTCACGGACCTTAAATGAGGACTTGGCTCATAATGAATCAGTGTCTGGCATCTTGCAACATATGCAAGAGGAAATAGAGAGATTAAAGATGGAGAATACCTCTTTAAAACAGGATTTAAGCAGGTATAAATTTAGGGGATCTCAGTGGAACACAGCTTCTACGCCTTTGTTTAAAACCTCCTCAGAGACAGGGGCGCCATCAAAACATACAACTTTACCTTCCCCAGTTGAGGTTACTGTTAATGTTCCTAATGTTGTGCCCTTAGCAGCACCTGAACGTTTTCATGGAGATAGTAACAAATTCCATGTTTTTATCAATCAATGTCAATTACACTTCATTTGTAAGCCACAACAGTTCCCTACTGATGATACGAAAGTGGCATTCGTCTTGTCTTATTTGGGTGGCACAGCAGCCAATTGGTCAATTCCTTTCGTGGATAGAGATGATCCCATCCTCCATAATTGGAATCAATTTAAACGTACCATGACCAGCCTTTTTGCAAAACACACTTTCATGCAGGCAAGTGATAATGAGCTTTTAAATCTTAAACAAGGTAACAATGATTTATTGACCTATCTCACTAGTTTTAATCGTTTACTCACCGAGACACAGTGGCCAGAAGAAAAGCGTGTCTCCCTTTTTTATAAAGGTTTGAGAGACGAGTTAAAAGACGCGCTGGCTCATATCGTTGATTTGCCAAAAGACTATTCGGACTTTGTAGATTTAGTTGTGAAATTAGAACATAGACTAGGAGAAAGAAAGGGAGATAAATACAAACTGGAATCACGGTTAACTTTTATTAGACACGAGAAGAAAGACACAGATAATAAACTCCCTGAACCAGAGCCTATGCAAATAGGGACACTCAGAGGTCCACTCACATCAGAGGAAAAAGAAAGAAGGAGAAAATTTCAATTATGTTTATATTGTGGCAGGGCAGGTCACTTTGCCAGAGAATGTCCAGTAAAGCCTAAAACTCCACAAAAGGGTGCTGTTTCCTCCACCTCCTCAACTGAATCGGGAAACGATTAAGCTCGACAAGCGGAGAGGTTACTTGTTCGAGAAAACATCTTAATCAAACCTCTAATGCTGCAGCCTTCAGGGTACCGCACATACCTAGACATTTCATAATTCAGGTCGTTTTAATTGTTACTACCCAAGTGAGGCATTCTCTCCCTGTCCTACTGGACTCAGGCGCGACAGGAAATTTTGTGGATAATAAGTTAGCTGAAATCTTAGGACTTCCTATGTGCCTAAAGTCTTGTCCAGAAGCAGTATGTGCAGTGGATGGGTCAGAATTGACCTCTGGATTAATCACAAAACAAACAAGTCCACTTGTTATGGTCTGTCAGAACGGGCACACAGAGGTGATTAGCTTTGATCTGATAGATACTCCTAATTTTGGTTTGATTCTCGGGGTACCCTGGTTAACAACTCATAACCCAAAAATTGATTGGGTGAATAGAACTGTTACTTTGGATTCCTCTTTCTGTAGAACCAATTGCTATCAAGAAGCAGGTACAGAACAGAGCACAGTATTACACTGTGCTAGTGTTACACAAGATGAACCAAGTCTCCCTCCTGAATATTCTGACTTTAAAGACGTCTTTGATCCAGTAAAGGCTAGTGTGCTGCCCCCACATCGGTCTTATGACTGCCGTATAGATCTTATCCCAGGGGCCCCTTTACCTAATAACAGAGTATATGCTTTGACTGACGAAGAAACCAAATACTTAAGAACCTACCTAGATGACCTACTACAGTCTGGGTTCATCCGTCATTCCACATCTCCGGTGTCATCTCCACTCTTTTTTATCCCGAAGCCGGATAAATCCCTGCGCGCGTGTATCGATTATAGAGGACTAAATAAGGCTACAATAAAGAATAAATATCCTCTTCCTCTAATACCTGTGTTGTTGGATCAATTAAGACATTCTACTGTATACACTAAACTAGATCTGCGGGGAGCTTACCACCTGGTCCGAGTAAAAGAGGGGGATGAGTGGAAGACAGCTTTCAAGACAAAGTTTGGTTTATTTGAGTACACAGTAATGCCCTTTGGGTTATGTAATGCCCCTGCGGCCTTTCAGTTCTTTATAAATGAGGTCCTACACGAATTCCTGGACGTTTGTGTCATAGTATACATAGACGACATCCTCATTTACTCTAAGAACTCAGAAGAACATACCCAACATGTTCGTGCAGTATTATCAAAGTTAAAAGAAAATCATCTTTTTGCTAAGTTAGAAAAGTGTACTTTTAATGTCAACAAGGTGGACTTTTTAGGATACTGCCTGTCACCTCAAGGAATAACTATGGATGTAAAGAAAATCAGTGCTATTGCTGATTGGCCAGAACCATCCTCTGTAAAAGATATTCAGAAATTTATTGGTTTCGCCAATTTTTATAGGAGGTTTATTGCACATTTTGCAGACATTGTGGCCCCAATAACTACCTTGTTGCGGAAAGGGCAACGATTTCTTTGGATTGATGAGGCGGCACACGCCTTTCAACTCCTAAAACAAAAGTTCACTTCAGCCCCAATTCTGAAACATCCTGATCCTGACTTGCCCTTTTTTGTTGAAGCGGATGCTTCACAAGTAGCTTTAGGAGGAGTTCTCTCTCAACGAGATGCAGTAGATGGCCAGTTACATCCTATAGCCTTCTATTCTAAAAAGTTATTGCCAGCTGAACAAAATTACACTGTGGCTGAAAGGGAACTACTAGCTATCAAAGTAGCCTTTTCAGAATGGAGGGAACATTTAATGGGAGCCAAGTACCCAGTTACAATCTTTTCTGACTATAAGAACCTACAGTTTTTTGGATCACTTAAAGCACTAACACCACGTCAGATGCGCTGGTTAAATTTTTTTAGCACATTTGACTTTGTTATAACCTATAGACCAGGTGCACAACAAATTCAATCTGATGTGTTATCTAGATACGGACATACCTCAGACATGAAACAAGATAAAATAGGAGAACCCATTATTCCTCCCCAAAAGTTGTTGGCACCAGTACAACAGAAGGATTTCATCACAGATCTATATAATGCACACATGCAAATAGCACCTCAGGATTGGTTAAAGGATTCCCATAACACAATACAACGAGGTTTATTGTATCACGACAACATGCTGTTAGTGCCCACCTCTGAATTACAAACACAGGTGATAATTTGGCATCACGCCTCACCGTTGGCAGGTCATCCTGGTTGGGTAAAAACCCTGGAAAATGTGCAAAAACACTTTTGGTGGGACACTATAAGAAAGAACATTAAGCAATTTGTCACTACCTGTCCAATTTGTGCAAGACATAAATCTTCTCATAAGGCTCCTGACGGCTTGTTAATACCAATGCCAACACCCAAACAACCTTGGCACACTGTGAGCGTAGACTTTATTGTAGGTTTACCACCTGTAAAATCCTTCACAACAGTGTTGGTTATAGTGGATTTTTTATCTAAAATGGCACATTTTGTACCATTACGGAAATTACCCACGGCGGCAGAATTTGCCGATATTTTTATAAGGGAAAGTGTGCGTTTACATGGTTTGCCAAGCAAAGTGGTGTCAGACCGAGGGAGCCAGTTCAACTCCAGATTTTGGAAAAAATTATGTGAAAAACTGAAAATAAATGTGGCCTTATCCACTGCTTTCCACCCAGAGACAGATGGACAGACTGAACGACTGAACCAAACCTTACTTCAAACGCTACGTTGTTTATTGGCTGATTATTCTAGTGAATGGTTGGAAGCTCTCCCTGTAGCAGAGTTTGTTTATAATAATACTGAGCATTCAGCTCTACTTTGCTCACCATTCTATTTCTTGCAGGGGTATCATCCAAGAGCTATACCCATTTTGTTAGAAGATTCCCTGTTGCCTACAGTAACGGATAGACTAACGAGGTTAGGTGACATACAAGACAAAGCCAGGAAACATTTATTAAAGTACAAGGAAAGCATGAAAAGACAAGCAGACAAACACAGGTCTGAGGCCCCAATGTATAAAATTGGTGACAAGGTATGGCTCTCCACAAAGAACCTAAACATAGAGGGATCCCGAAAGCTGCAACCACGTTTCATTGGACCCTTTAGTATAACTGCCATAGTAAACCCGGTAACAGTAAAATTAGATTTACCAAAAGAATATCCAGTACATACTACATTCCATGTGTCCTTGCTTAAGCCGTACAACTCAAAAACCCGACCTGAACCACCACCTCCACCCATACCAATTAAGGGAAATCTGGAATATGAAGTGAAAAGCATAAAAGACTCAAAAAGAATTAGTGGACGTCTGTTTTATTTAGTAGAATGGAAAGGATATGATGAATCTGAGAATTCATGGGAACCAGCATCATATGTACATGCCCCACAGCTGATTAGACGGTTTTATTTAAAAAATCCAGGAAAACCCCGTCTTGTAGGAGGGCCTTTGAGGGGGGCAACTGTTAGGGTTTGTACACAGCAAAGAGCATGTCCCCTCTCACTGCACTAGTGGGTTCTGTAATAGCTCCCTTTTAAACTTACTATTGAAAGCCTTTCTTGTTATCTCACCTTCCCCCCCCCCAGGCTTCTGTGTATGTTGTTTAATGTGCTGTTTTGTTTACACATTGGGCCTTGCTTTTACCAAGGCTTCTTTAAAATACTCCTCCCTAGGCCATGTGTTAATCCAACTCATTTGTATAATAACTGAAACTCTGCACACCTTTCAAGAACATGTGCAGCATGTGAGGACCACACCCAGCTCTTCAAACCACACCCAGCTCTGCACACCTTCCAAGAACATGTGCAGCATGTGAGGACCACACCCAGCCCTTCAAACCACACCCAGCCCTGTCTATAAAAGGCATCCCCCGAGCCTCACCCAGTGCTTGTGCTCGTCTACCTCCCGCTTACCTGAGAACAGATCCCTCGGCGCTGGCACTCCTGCTCTTTAAAGACTTTCATTGACTTCAATGGGCGCAGCTTCTGGCTCTTCCTTCTTCCGGTTTCCGGTTCCTCCTTGCTTCAGCCTCTCTCCTATGAGTAACCTGCAAAAGAGAAAGAAGACAAGGTTAGACTGATCAGTATCTCTTGCCAGCAACAAGTAAGTGCAAAACCTTTTATTACCTGAAAGAACTTTGACAACAATTTCTGGATTCGTGTATAGACAATTTGAAACGAAATACCTTCCACGAACATTGTGATTCAAACTCTTTGTTACAAGAATATTTTGCAGAACTTTGTGAAGCAAACATTGTTTTTTCTCATGGAACTTTTAAGAATCGAACAGTGGAAACCATTAACAGCAAGGCAAACAGTAAATCAAGGACTTGCACAAATTACATGCTGTATTTTGATGTAAAAGTACAGTATTTGTTTTATAAAAGATTCTGGAAATATGGGAAAAGTGAGTCTGCTATTGGGAATTTAGGCTTTAGTTATATTATGATGAATGTTTGATATTGGTAATTCTGATAACGGTATTTGTTTAATGTTTTAGAAGCTTTACAGTAATAGAAAACACATCCCAGAGCAGTAACACATTCCAAACCTGGAAACTAGAGACCAGGATCCAAGAGGTACTTTTAGAAGAGAATTTCTAATAAATAAAGGGATAGTCAGGAACCCATTTAGGAATAGGTTGCACTTATCTGTTCTTTGTTTATGTTTCATTAGGCACCAGTTTCTACAGAAGTCAGAAAGGGCCGCAGATTTGTGCAGCACTTCAACAGTGGAAACGCAAGAACGGTGTTGTCTCTCTTTTTTATTTTATCCACTTCCCCCCTTCCCTTGAGCTTCTGTTCTTAGTGCACTGTTTTAAAAACTAGTGTGCTGGAACAAGCAGTTTCAGGGTGGGGTCGGATTGTCTTCAACCTCCATCAGAACTGAACAAGAACTCAGGTGAGCTGGGCTTTGACAGCCATCCCCAGCAGTGACTCGGCGGTCTTCCTGGTCCCGCGGCGGATGTCCTCCCACCTCTTGCGGCAGTGGGTGCCCCGTCTGTTGTGGACCCCCAGGGTCCGGACTTCCTTGGTGATGGCATGCCAAATGTCGATCTTCTGATGGGCGCTGACCTATTTGACATGTACAAGGTGGAATTGGAAATATCATCAATTTTCCGCATGATAGATGTGATTGCCCCCCCCTCCCCAACCTTGCCATGTGGCACATGCTCTCATCTGTCGTGCCTTGCACTCGTCATTGTCTCCCCACCCCACCATCTAATCTCTACCCCACTCAACACAGGCATAGCCCATTCAACGTGCACACAGTGTACTTACTTGTTGGTCTGGAGGACCGTAGAGTAGCGCATACTGGGGCAGGACCCCGTCCACAAGTTTCTCCAACTCTTCTGTAGTGAAGGCAGGGGCCCTTTCCCCAGTCGCAGCAGCCATTGTCTCTTCCAGACTGAGTTCACAGCAGCAGTTGCAGTATAGGTCCTCTCCTGTGGATGATCAGGTCTCAAGTGATTAATCAGATAGGAAATGACTGTCACGCCCGCGGCGGTGCGTACTGCGGCGGTGCGTACCGCGACCGCCGGCGCACCTCGTCATTGGCTCCTGAAACCCATAGGGTTCAATGTTAACCAATGCGGCTTGGCGCCACGGTCTTCGACCACCTACCGCCACGGTGTGCCACGCCAGCGCATTGACCTCACATCCCACTGTCACACTTCTCAGGTCAGGCAGCCGCCATTTCAAGGGCCCACATGGCTTAATTTCTACTGCGTCACACAGACCTAGGCCTTGCATTGCCACTCATACAAGCCATTCAATGCATAGCGATTCGTGTACTGTGCAAGCTGGGTGAACGTACCTGTGGGTTGCTTGACTCTGTGCTCCATGTTGTCCTTCCTAGGCACCGTCCGCTGGGACTTGCGAGGAGAAGGAGGAATCCTCCCGTGTACCGACCGCTGGTGGACCTGTCGACAATGGAGGAACGTCATATAATACTTCGATACCGACTTGACCGAGCCACTATACATGAACTGTGTGCCCAGCTGGAGCCAGCACTGATGTCCCCCATCCGCCAACCCACAGGAATTCCCCCTCTGGTGCAGGTTCTGTCAGTCCTCCATTTTTTGTCAAGTGGTTCTTTTCAGACAACAGTGGCCATGTCATCAGGGATGTCTCAGCCTATGTTTTGTAAGATTTTGTCCAGAGTGTTGTCTGCCCTGACGAAATACATGCGGAGCTACATTGTTTTCCCTGAGGAGGGTGATTTGGCCACTGTGAAGGGTGACTTCTATGCCCTTGGACATATCCCCAACATCATTGGTGCCATTGATGGGACCCATGTGGCCTTAGTACCCCCAAAAGACGATTAGCAGGTGTACAGAAACAGGAAAAATTACCATTCTATGAATGTCCAGGTGGTCTGTTTGGCTGACCAGTACATCTCCCATGTAAATGCCAAGTTCCCTGGGTCAGTGCATGACGCGTATGTTATGCGAAATAGCAGCATCCCCTATGTGATGGAACAGCTACAGAGACAACGTGTGTGGCTAATAGGTGACTCTGGTTACCCCAACCTGCCATGGCTACTGACCCCAGTGAGGAATCCCCAGACCAGGGCAGAGGAACGGTACAATGAGGCCCATGGGCGAACTAGGAGGGTTATAGAAAGAACCTTCGGCCTCCTGAAGGCCAGGTTTAGGTGTCTGCATATGACAGGGGGATCCCTAATGTACTCACCAAAGAAGGTGTGCCAGATCATCGTGGCCTGCTGTATGCTTCACGACGCCAGGTGCCTTTCCTGCAGGAGGATGGTCCAGATGGTGGTGTTGTAGCAGCTGTGGAGCCTGTGGAGAGTGAAGAGGAGGAAGACGACGGGGACGACACGGACAACAGGGACACACTCATACAACAGTATTTTCAGTAGCACACAGGTACGAATCACCCACGCCATTTTACATTTGCTTCAGGCCTCCTGCATCTCTACTTTCTGTGTTTCCCCCCAGTTCCTTTCAACTGAATTGTGACTTTCCCTTCCCTTTTCAGAGCTGTATGACCCACTGCGTGACTTCTGCTTTGTTTGCCCATGGAGTAAAGCACATTGACATTGGTATGTTGTCATCACAATGTAACTGAACATTTTTGAACCGTTATGTGTAATACATTTGTTAAGAATACAAGCAGACTCCTGAGTGTTTTAAGTGCAATTAGTTATTTATTTTTTGTGCTACATATAGGTCCATGATAGTGAAACGATGATGGGTGGGGGTGGAGTAATGTCCATGGCAGAGTCCAGTTCTCAGTCGCACAGGTGCATTGTCCATATGCCTGTGGAAGGA
This sequence comes from Pleurodeles waltl, assembly GCF_031143425.1. Taxonomy (NCBI): domain Eukaryota; kingdom Metazoa; phylum Chordata; class Amphibia; order Caudata; family Salamandridae; genus Pleurodeles; species Pleurodeles waltl. The sequence continues at coordinate 42,240,825 of NC_090451.1, forward strand.
TGGAGCAGGGGCAGTTCAAGGTTGGACAGGGTGACAATGTGGGACAGTGGAATGACATCAGGGGGTATCTTATGCTGGCGGGGTCTTGGCATCCTACTCTGTCTTCCTTTGTGATCTCAGGTTCCTCTTGCGGGGTGGTTGATCTTCAGCAGGAGGTGGGGTTCTGGTGGCCTGTCGTTGTGTGGGGGCCTCCTGTCCACTAGCGCCGGCGGAGGTGGTAGGCTGTTCCTGGTCCAGGCTGGTGACAGGGGCCCTTTGGGGTGCCACATGGTCCCGCAATGTGGTGACTATTAGGTTGAGGGCCAGGACGATGTTCCTGAGCTCCTCTCTGTACCCCATGTACCGTTCCTCCTGCTGTGCCTGGATCTCCTGGAACCTGGCCAGTACCGTCGCCATCGTCTCCTGGGAGCGGTGGTATGCTCCCATGATGGTGGTGAGGGCCTCTTGGAGAGTCGGTTCCCTGGGCCTGTCCTCCCCCCCCTGTCGCACTGCAGCCCTCCCAGTTGCCCTGTTTCCCCGGGCCTCTGTCCCCTGGACGGTGTGCCCACTACCACTGCCCCCAGGTCCCTGTTGTTGTTGGGGTGTTGGGTCAGCCTGGGTGCCCTGTAGTGGCGGACACACCGCTGATTGACCTGTCCTGGAGACAGAGGCATGGGCCCGCTGGGTGGGAGCTGTGCTGATATTCCCAGAGGGGGTTAGGTCTGCTGTGGCCTGTGTCTGTGTGTGGGGAACCGACTGTCCAGAGGTCCCCGATGGTCCGGGCTGGTCATCAGGTTCTAGGTCGACAGAGCTGCTGTCCTCACTGGGGGCCTGTTCTGGGGGTGGGATGGACATATCTGGACCCTCCTGGCCGGTGTGTTGGCGTTCGGGCCCTGCAGGGGTAAAAGAGTATGGTTATTGCTTCTGTGTGTTCCATGGCGTTTGATTTGTGGGTGCCCTTGTCCCCCAGTGCTGGCATTCCCTTGTGGGAGGAGTTGTGAGGGTGGTTTGTGGGGGGGGATGGGTATGTGCAGTGGTCATGCATAGGTGATGGGTGTCCATGGTTTGTGTTGGCATTCAGGGTTTGGTTTTGGGTTGGGTGGGTTGTGCTGGTGAGACATTGGCAGGGAGGATGTGTGCTGGGGGGTTGTGGGTGAGGGTGGGGGTGTGGGTTGGCATGCTGGTGGTTGGGGGGGGGAGTAGTTGACATTCGACTTACCAGAGTCCATTCCTCCGCCTACTCCAGCGAGGCCCGCAGGATGCAGGATGTTCAAGACCTCTTGCTCCCATGCTGTGAATTCGGGTGGAGTGGGTGGGGGTCCGCCGCCAGTCTTCTGCACAGCGATGTTGTGTCTTGAGACCATCGACCGTACCTTCCCCCGTAGGTCGTTACAGCGCTTTCGGATGTCTTCCCGGTTTCTGGGATGCTGTCCTACAGCGTTGACCCTGTCGACGATCCTTTGCCATAGCTCCGCCTTCCTGGCTATTGTGGTGTGTTGCACCTGTGTGCCGAAGAGCTGGGGCTCTACCCTTATTATTTCCTCCACCATGACCCTGAGTTCTTGGTCCGAAAACCTGGGGTGTCTTTGGGGTGCCATGGGGTGGTGTGGATGAGGTGTGGGGTGGTGTTTGTGGTGATGTGAGTGGTGGTGTGTGGTGATGTGTGCGTAGATGTGGTGTGGTTGATGATGTTGTGTTCCTGTGTGTGTTGGGGTTTTTGATAGCTGTGCTCTCTCTCTCTCTCTCGCCTTCTCTCCGATTTTCTAGTAGTGGGGGTTTGTGGGTGATGTGGGTGTGTGTTTTATAGTTGCTTGGATGTGTGGGAGTGTTGTTTGTATGTGTATCAGGTGTGTGTATTTCAAATTGTCCAATGTGGCTGTGTTTTGGAGCTGGGTGTGTATTTTGACCGCAGCGGTGTGTACCGCCAATGGAATACCGCGGTTGTAAGACCGCCGCGTGGATTCGTGGGTCGTAATGGCATGGGCGTGTTTGTGTTGGCGTGGCGGTGGAGGTTTGGTCATCTCCAGTTTATCGCTGCCCGCTGATGAGGCGGCCTTCCGTGGATGTCGGGTTTTCGGCGGTTTGGCAGTTAGAGGTCATAATGACCGTGGCGGTTTACCGCGGCCGCGGCGGTATGATGGCGGTCTTCTGACCGGCGGTAAGGGCCTTTTACCGCCGAGGTCAGAATGACCCCCTTGGTCTTGGAATCAAACTCTCTGAGACCAGTTTCTCAATCTATTTTTCCACCATTTAGCCTAAATGAGGTTATAGATGCAATTAACGCTAGCAAAAGCGGGAAAGCGCCGGGCCCAGATGGAGTCCCAATTGATATTTACAAATCGAATGTTTCACTTTGGGGCCCATTATTAACTCAAGTTTTACGTGCCTGCTGTGCCACAGTCTTTATACCGACCTGGGCCGAGTCCATCATTGTTCCTATCTTATATATATACTTTATTCGACCATGGGTCATAAAAGTTACACATTAAATTATACAAAGAAGGTGCATTTGTTTCATTATACTTTCACACTGGCATAAAATAGAGTTTAGAATAAAAATAGCTTCTATAGGCCATGGCCTACTATAGTCCACCATTGTTCCCGATACATAACTTAACATTTAGATGCCAAGGTTTCTAAACATCTGCTTCATAGTGTTAAAAATAATACAAATATTTAAGGTTCTTAAAACAATATGAGGTGGTTTCAGATTCAAGTTTCCCAGGTGGTACCATCACCAAGATAAGTGCAAGCTATCAGGCCCATGATTTAAGATTTAGAGTGCTGAGTTGATGTTACATAATAGTACAGTTTCTTGGTAGTTTAGGTGGCATACTTTAGTAAGGGCGCCTGCAACCGGCACAATCGTATAGGCAAATTTAGGCACTGTCAAGTCATTAAAAACACAAGCACAATGTAATAAAAAGCTTATATAATAACTTAAAATGGTTATCAGATTCATGTTAAAATGGCACTAATGACAGACAAGTGCATAAAAATAGCTCTTTGCGGCTAACACTAGTGATACAGTAGCAGAACCACAAGATGATTACCCACGTATTATCTAAGAAAAATCTGTTCCAAAGCCCTGTCTAAACCACATGGTCAATAATTCATCATCATCATCATCATCAACTTTGTTCGATCCATGACCATAAAAGCACATAAAACAAGATAATAAATAATTCTTAAGGAATAAATAAGTACACATCTTTAACTTGGTGTAAAAACATTAGGACAATAACTTGAATTGCACATGTGGCTCTAAAACTTATCTATAAAGGGATGGGACTTTAAATTACTTTTTGGAGATGGCATCGTATGCGCCAAGCTGTTGCTAGATACTTGCTTACTGAGAGAATTACATCGGTTGAATTATGGCTTTTTAGAACCCGTAGAGCCAAAGAGCAGTTCTTGAATCCCATGTCCCTGCAAATATTGCGAATCCATTTTAAACGTGGAATCGCATAGGCTGGGCAGAAGAACATGAAATGCTCAATGGTTTCGAAAGTACTGCCACAGGCAGGGCATATATCGGGAAGAATAGTCGGCCCCCACCTATGAATCAGTGACAACAAGGGCAAAGAGCCAAAGCGAAACCTTGCATATAAGCTCTTGCCCTGCGAATCCGGTATCACATCCAAATAGGATTCAAACTTTGGGGACCATTTAATATCAATGAAGGAATTAGTTAAGCGACCATGGGATTTGTGAGTTATGTAGTTATCCTTAACATAAGACCAATAGGTTAACTTTAGAACGTTTTTGTGCCGTCTCTCTAATTTATGGGGATTTTCCCAGTAATCGCCCAGACCCAATAGCCGGAGCCAATGGGCCACATGGCGAATCCAGGGAAGAGTATTAGCGTTTTGGCATTTCAATAGATCGAGTAGTGCGGTCTTGTATATATCTAGTTCGGGGGTTATCCACAACCTAATCCAATAGAGGAGAGGTCTTAGAGTAGCTAGATCTGCTACTCGGCTTAACCCCAGATCTAGAAATAATGGGAGCAAGGGTGTGGTACGTGGACATGCAATTAAGGCCCTTGCAAAATTGTTTTCCCCCACACTGATCTTGTTACAGTTAGCGTAACCCCATACCTCCGCTCCGTACAGGGCTGCACTTTGAGCCTTAGCTGTATAAATTTTTATTGCTGGGGAAACTACTTTTGTAGAGGTGCTTTGATAGAAACGCAATATAGATGAGGCTCTGTGTTGTAGGAGCCCTGCACTTTTTGTAATCTGCTCTTCCCATAATAGTTTGTTAGTTAACCTAACTCCCAGGTAATCTATAGAGCTTACTTCCTTCAACGGTACTCCCTCAATATGGATGGAACATTTTTTCCTAGGTCCCTTAGATAACACCATCAGTTTAGTTTTGTTAATATTAACCTCCAACCCATGATCACTACAAAATTGGCTAAACCGGTCAACAAGGGTTTGCAACCCCATTGGTGTCTTAGAGATGAGAAGTGAGTCATCGGCGAAAAGCAAGATGGGAATTTTTTGTGTATTCAGGGAAGGGGCATCATTCTGGCCTATGGACACAGCCTTTACTACTTCATTAATAAATACGGTAAACAGTAGGGGGGCTAGCACACAACCTTGGTGAACTCCTCGTCTAATTGGGATCCGCTCTGTCAGTTCGCCTTGTTCACCCCACCATTGTTCCTATCTTCAAAAAGGGAGATTGTCAAAATCCTGCATGCTACCGCCCAATCTCTCTGCTTGATACTCTTGCAAAGATTGCTGGACGAATTGTTTTAAACAGGCTACGAGATTGGTCGGAAGAAAACAATATCCTTTCAGATTTGCAATATGGCTTTAGAGCTGGGATAGGGACCATGGAGCAGGCTCTGAACTTAGATATTATACTTGGCAAATACATGAGGGCCAAGGCCAGAGCCTTATATTTAGTGTTTGTCGACCTGACCTCAGCATTTGACTGTGTTGTCCATAGTAAATTATGGCCTATTTTACTGGACATGGGGGTAGACTTAACTATTGTTCATTTTATTAGGGAACTATACGCTGGAGCTAAAGCCAAGGTGCGTTATGGGCTTCAGGGTGAATGCACCTCAGCCTTTCCTATTGAACGGGGGTACGGCAAGGCTGCGTACTAGCACCACTACTGTTTGCCCTATATATTAATAAATTAGAGGGGGTATTATCTGATGCTTGCAGTGACCTCCCACAAGTTGGTTCTCGAAAGATCCCAGCACTCCTATACGCGGATTATGCCGTTTTGATGGCCCGCACCCCAGTAGCATTGCAGAGGCTACTCACAACCTTTGATAAGTATATGGAAGCCTTAGGACTCAGAATCAACCATTCTAAAACCTTCTCGATGACATGTGGTAGAAATTCTATAAAGAAACCTCAGATTATGTTAAAAGGTACGAAACTAGAAGATACAGGAACCTTTTCATATTTAGGCATTTCGTTTGATAGTGAAGGGACATGGTCACAAGCTATAAAATCAAGGAAGCTTTCATTCATTAAAACTATCATGGCTGTAAAAAGAATTTCGAAAAAGGTCGGTAGAGCGACTCGTAAGGATATGATGATATTGTACAATGCAAAATGTGTTTCTCTTGCACTGTACGGGGCAGGACTCTGGGGATATAGGAATTGCAACAACCTACAGCTAGTTGAAAATGATTTTTTAAAGTTTATTTTAAGCGCTCCAAAATCTACCCCTACATTGGCATGCCATATGGAATTGGGGGTATCATACCTTATAGATTTAATTCGTATCCAACCAATCCTACTATGGCACAAAGTGTGGACTTCTGATTCTGCTAGGCTGAACAGGGCCATCATAGAAGATGCACTGGCATTATCTTATCCGCTGAAAATTCCATGGCTAAATTATATAAAGATTTTTTTAACAGAGCTGGGCCATTCTGAGTTATATTCCACCCCGGTAAAACTGGAAACAATTTCCAGGAAAGAACTGAAAAATATTTGTCTTACTCACCTGGCCGATTTAAGATGGGCCACTGAGGCAAAGAAACCCAGCGTAATGAGGAATTTCATGTTGCAACAAACAGACTGCATGGAACCATATCTGAGAAATGTACTGAATCCAAGGCATTGTTTTGTCCTCACGCGCCTAAGATTAGAGATCTTCCATCGTCTTGTTAGCTTTCCGTGTATTAATGATTGGACCCCTGTCTTGGTAAAATGTCCCTGTGACTTAGTGTCTGAGCAAAGTACAATACACATTCTCCTTTTTTGTAAATTCTATGCAGACTTAAGGAAAGCGTTTGTGATTCAATTTTTAAAATCAATGCATTTTAAACAATGTCGCCCTGCCTTCAATTACCTCCTGTCCTTACCATCAATTATGATTTGCAATGGAATAGCTTTATTTTTATATGCAGTGATGAAGGCTAGACCACATTATCAACTTACCTAGATAGGGTTTTCTTATTTTTATACATTTTAAATGTATCATATTAATGACAATAGTTTGTTTTTTAAAACATATTCTTATACTGATTTTTTCTGTCATGTTTCTGAACTGTGGCTTTTCATGTGAAGTTATTTAACTCCTTGTAACGCAATCTCGCTACACAGCCCTTTTAGGTACGGTCTGATTTACTTGTGTTTTCACATTATTTTAAATATTGCGTGATGTTTTTAATATGAATTATCTGCTTTTATGATTGTCCTATTCAATCGAATAAAGTATTTTTGATGATGATGATGAAGTACACTATGCAGAGGGTCCGAACAACCACATGTTAGATTTCAGGAGTAAAAATCAGTCCACCTAATGCTCTAATTTGTAAGGTAGCTGGTCGAGCAGTTAGGCTAATCCAGGAGATGTGCTAAATATTAGCTGTACTCATAATATCCAATCATGCACCACACACACTCAATGAATAACTAGAGACCAGAATTTATAAAAAAAACTTCAGACTTTTACATAATTTTTAAGAACAAAATCTTTAGAATAGGTTAAGTACTTTTCTTGTTATTACTTTTTAAAGTTTTAGCAAAGTTAGTCTTTCTGTACGCACCATTGGAATCAATAGGCAGTCACATTTAAAAAATGCATTAAAAATCGTACGGTTGAGTTACCAGTCTCTTCTTTTGCAGGATGGTCACAGAGGTCGGTGGGCACCTTGTGCCAGCTTGAGAACTTTGGGCAGCTCCCAGTTTCGGCGGGAGCAGTGTTGGCAAAGTTCTTGGCACAGGGCCACCTGGATGGGGCACTTGGAAAAGGAGCTGATTTGCAAATTCAAAGTTGTGTCTAGGGTCCCCTTTGGCTGTTGAAGTCACAAGGGGTTGGGGACCCAGGGTACACAGCAGAAGCCACGATGCAAGGCCCAGGGCAGCCAGGTGCAGGGCGTTTTGGAGGTCTTGGATGCTGTGCGCAACAAAGTCCACTGGAGCTGGAGGTAAGTCTATTTGGGGGTCGCTTGCAGGACAACAGGGCACTCTGGTCAGAGGTCCAGGGTGTTCCTGAAGTCCTTCGACTGGGGCTTCCTCCTGATTCTTTGTTAGCTCTAGGGGAGCTGGTTTTCTTCTGGTCCGACGTCAGCTGACCAGGACCCAGGTTACTGCTTTATCTCGGCCACCAGGGGTCGCAGTGCCACCAAATTCGGTACAGTTGGGGGGCATTTCCGGACTGTCGTCTGTGTCATTGAGTCCGGCTGTGACTTCCGGTCCCAGAGATATCGGCAATTCAGTGAAGTGTCCTTCACTGGTTTCTTGGTCTTTTGCAGTTTACTTGCTTTTCTTGAGTGGTGCTTTCACTCAGGAGGGAGATCTGGGGTGATACTTGAAGCCTGGAGGTCCCCTGGGTTTCTTGGGGTCAGTCCAATGTTCAGCTCCTCTGCTGTCGCGATTGTCAGCAAACAGGGGTCTTGGTGCCTCTTCTGGTGCAGCAGGTCCTCAGTTCTCGTCCTGGCGGTTTCTCTGGTGCTGGTTTTCTTGTCTTCTTGGAATCTTCTTTGAGTCTTTTTCAAATCTTTTTCAAATCAAAAATCTTGGTCTAGGAGAGCCCACTAAATACTGAATTTAGTGGGCGTTTTAGGGGGAACCTGGTAGTGTCCAATGAGGCACTTACCCTTGGGTAGCTATACCCACTATAGTGACTACTTCCTGTGGGAAGGGTCACTTCCCTAAACCTCATTGGCTGTTTCTCTCCATTCCAACATGGAGAAAACTGAATTAGAGGGTCCACTTCGCATGTAAGCCCTTAAGGGTGGTGCATGCTCAGTGATGCCACTCCTCCTGCCCTTTGTCTGGTTTACCACTATTGCTCCCGCCAAAAGTAGGGGTTTGCAAAGGGAGAAGCCCTCTGCTGCTAGCCCTTTGAAGCTCACAGGCAGGGTGTTGCACATTCCTGAGGGAGAGGGAGTTAGCTCCTCCACCCAGGAAGGACATTGTCATACAAACCAGAGAGCCAGGGCTCTCCCCCAGGTTTGTATATTGGCTGTCTGGAGTGGCAGCTGGATGGAACCAGCCAGCAACTCTGCCAGTAAGGATTAGCTTTTGCAGGGGGAACCTCTAGGGTGGCCCCTGGGTACATTTAAGGTTAAATCCAATACTGGCATCAGTTTGGATTTAATATTCTGAGTTGTTTGATACCAAACAACCCAGGGTACAGAGTGGCCATTATGTAGCTGGGGAACTCGTCCAGTGTCCATTACATACATTAAAATGGCTATGTCCTATGTCCTAGGTTTAGCAAGGACACAGTGGGGGCATATTGCTCATGCAGCTATGCCCTCACATATGGTGCACTCTGCCTTAGGGCTGAAAGGCCTGCTAGAGGGGTGGCTTACCCATAGCATATGCAGTGTATGGTGAACAGGGCACACAGAGAGTGTGCCTTGTCAAGCTCATATTTTTAGGGTTGCCCCAGTACACTCAGCCTGCAATGGATATGCTGGGTGCATCTGGGTGCAGGGCCCCTGGGGGTGGCACAATCAGTGCTGCTGCCCCCAGGGGCCTACTTTTAATATCTCTTGCCCTGGGTACTGGGGTACACATTTACTAGGGACTTACAGGGGTATCTAAGAGTATAACCAGTTGTGGCAAGCATCACAACAGTTTTAGGGAAAGAGCTCTGGCCCAGGGAATCTGTTTAGCAGGGGCCCTGGGCACTACCAACTTCTAGAACACATCAACTTCAGGCAAAAAGTGGGGGCTAACCATGCAAAAAGAGGCCCCCTCTCACACTCGGCAGGTGGGAGAGTCACAAGGAGAGGAGGCAGCCCCCACAGGCGACCCACTTGCAGCAGGCACACGAGTTGCAATGAGGCCCACTCAGCACACCTGAAGAGGAGTCCCACGACGGTGGAGCAGCAGGCAGGAGACTGTACTTTGCAGGAAGGAGTACTTGGGGCTGGGGCTAAACAAGCCTTTGTAGCTGCAAGAGTCGTGGTACACAGGGGTACTGTCCTGCAATGAACGGCAAGGGCTTACCATCTCGCAAGCTGGACAGCTGGTAGAGAGGTCCAAGGGGACCACTCCAGACTACCACCTGTGATGCAGGATCTACGCAGCTCCAGAGGACAGAAGATCCACGCAGCTGGTCGTCGTTGCAGTTAGTGCCTGTGTATGCAGGGGAGTGACTCATTCACTCCAAGGGAGATTCCTTCTTACTTCTTGTGCAGGCTGAAGACTCTTCACCCTCAGGGCATGCACAGCCGGGGAAATGTTGCAGTTGCTGATAGGAGACAGAGAAACAATGTTGCAGAGCAGAGTCGTCACTGAGGTTGCAGATTGTCAGTTCCTGGAGGGTTCAGTTGCAGTCCCAGTGGCCAGAAGATGAAGTAAAGGATGCAGAAGAGTCCTGCTGAAATCTTGCATGTCGGATCTGAGGACCCACCCACGAGGGACACCATAAATAGCCCAGGAATGGGGATTGGTCACCTAGAGGGGTGACAACCTATCGGGAGGGGCCTGTGATGTCACCTGCCTGACCTGGCTGCTCAGATGCTCCCAGGGGCCTCTGCCCACCTCAGATTCAAGATGGCAGAATCAAGTGGCCACCTGGAGGAACTCTGGGCACCACCCCTAGGGTGGTGAGGGTTCAGGGGAGTGGTTACTCCCCTCTGCTTTGTGCAGTTTTGCGCTAGAGCAGGGACTGGGGTCCCTGGACTGGTGCAAACTGGTTTATGCAAGGAGGGCATCAAATGTGCGGCTTCAAAGCATACCGGTGGCTTAGGGAAGCTACCCCTCCCAAGTCATGTAACACCTATTTCCAAGGGAGAGGGTATTATCTCCCTCTCCCACAGGAAATCCTTTGTTCTGCCTTCCTCTGCATGAGCTGGTCAAGCAGCAGGAGTGCAGTAACCTGTCTGAGGGGTGGCAGCAGCATGGTCTGCTCAGAAAGCCCAAGAAGACTGGGAGGAGCAATGCTGGGATCCTCTAAGGAGCCCCCAGAGTTCATGTGATCATACAACCATTACTGGCAACAGTCCTAAGCAACCATATTTAGAGGGAGAGAGCACAATCACTGGGGTCCTGGTTAGCAGGGTCCCATTGAAAACAGTCAAAGCATACTGACAGTAGGAAAAAAGTGAGGGTAACCAAGCCAGAAAGTGGGTACTTTCCTACAAGGAGAACAAGCTGGGTTGTGGGTGATTACTCTATTGTGATGTGGTGTTCTTTAAAGAGGCAAGTTTTCTACTCTTTCCTAAATTCGAACAGCGTTTAAGAAAAAAATAAAGTAAAAAGTGGTTACTGTATTTACCATATTTCAGAAACACTAAATGAGACTCTGTGAATTTCCACTTTTTCTCCCAAATATTTTAGGATTGAATGTGTGAATTGTAACTTGCCCCCCCCCCCTTATTGGAAAATGTGGACATCAATTGCATATAATAATGTATGAATCCTATGCTAGGGCTGTTATGCTGAATACTTATTTACTCAAGATTCAGCAGCCAAAATGTACAGTAAAACACAGTACCCATAAGGATTGTGTTTAAACTATACAATACTTGGGCAGCATTAGGTAATAAACATGTTGATCCAATATAACAATCCCACTTTTGTCATTCGTCCTTTCTCTGCTGATCATGGCATTCTTTTTTTTTGTTTTGTATCTGCCGTATCATTCAAGCTTAGCTTATATTGATTGATGGGTTTGGTATAATGTTTTAATGAGGGTATTCCTTTCCCAATACTGATAATTTCCATGTCAATGTGGCTGCTAATGGCTGTGGCACTTTCCCTCGTCAGCGCATGATTCCCTCATAATGGGGTGGTCTTCTCTTTCTCCACTCTCTGTGCTGGTTTAGACATGCTCTTGGGCAATAGCCCATGCTTTCTTTTTGCTCTATGTGAGGCTTCTTGTGCGCTGTGCTTGGAAGCATACTCAGGCAGTTGTCATTCCACATCTCACTGGATGGCAGGAGGAGTTCCCAACAGGCTGTGTTCTTGAAAGCTCTTGTCATGGTGGCTTTGGCGTTTGCTCCCCTGCTGCATGATTATAGGGGGTGCTGGTTGCTGACAGGTGCATCAATCGTATCAGCGGGAGGAGAGGCGGATGCATGGGCTGGTACTTACGGGCTGCAGAAGTTAGTGTTGCGACAGTGGGAGCACTCTTCATATGGGTTGGCCTCTGTCAGAGCTCTGTTGGGTGAATATCGACCCCTGCCACTCTCTGGGGACTCCTGCATTTTCAACACTTACCGGTTAAAGGTAAGGCTCTTTTGTTCTATCTTGTTTCTTGCACCTTCCACTTTTCCTGTAAGGAACTGCATGCAAACAAGGAGAGTTGAGATTACTGCTGTGCTTGCAGTCTTTCTATCTTTGTGTGCCTGCTACCCCCCCCCCCCCCAAAGGGGACTTGTTTGATCAGCAGTTAAAGCAGTGGGGGAGGATACCATCATTTATGTTTTTGGACTTTCAAGACTTCACCCCTCTACACTTGCTGCTAATACTTATCGCAATCCTCATAAGAAAAGCCGATTCGTTAAAGTGGCTTATAACACTTTGAAAACTGAAAAAACTTGGAGTGTAACCAGGGGGAAATGGGGGGGGGGGGTCAATGAGAAAAATAGGGAAACTTTGAATATTATGAGAGAGTCTGCCACTTTGTAACAAAAACAGGCATTGCAGTCATGGGGACCCAACCGACACAGAGACAAGTTTGTCTGTACCTGATAGCAGGAATCAAGAGAGGTAGAACAGCAACAGGCAAGGAAAGTGAGCTTAATAAAACCTGCAGAAGAGATTCACTCTTTACCCGCCCTCCCCCAATGCCTGTTCGAATGCTGCTTGGGAGCTACCCTGAGTAAAAGTCAGTACCCGATGTTTCAAAAAATTAGAAAAGTGGGGAGAAAAGGTCATAATCTGCCCAGGAGGTCCACATAGAGAGGGAGGTATCTGATAGGTCTCTGAGTAAAGAGTCACTGGACACCCCTGAGAGAAAAAAAAATTATCTCGGCCCCAGCTGGAGAACGGCAAACATCTACTGCGGGGGAGGAAAAGAGGAGTAACGTTTGGGTCTCTGATCTACCCTCATCTGTTTTTCTGGAGCCACCTGGGGTGCGGCTCATATCAGGGTCAGACGTCCTTATGCAGTTAAATCCACCCTTTTCATTTCTCAACAAGATGGTAGATCCAAGACAACTGAGAGAATCAGGGAAGAAAATATTTTCTATGTCCCAGCTCTTATTGAAAGAAGCTCAAGAGATTAAAGCAGCTGAAGCTGTTTTCATTAATAAATTGGAAGCAATATTTGAAATATTAGAGGAAAGAATCTCAGATCTGAATGATTGTCAAATATAGGTGGAGAAAAGGGTCTCAGATCTGGAAGTCAAGATCACTAGCCAGATTACGCTGATTTAAACTACACAGAATGAAGTGAGAAAAGCATATGTAAAGTTAGAAGATCTGGAGAACTGTTCATGCAGGTCGAAACTGTGGCTGGTAGGAATTTCTGAGAGTTGGAAAGGTGACTTGGAGATGATAGAGGCGGTCTCTAGCCTGATCGCAACCCATGCGCTTAAGGAACCTTCACTGGATTTATTAATTGCTAAAATGCATAGAGTACCATTTGGAATGGCACCAAATGATGGGAAAAATCATTGGACTATATTGGTCTACTTATAGGATTATAGGATAAGCGAAAGCATCCTGCGAAAGGCTATACCACTTAAATTCAGATAGAGAGAGCCTTCCCTTTTTATTTCTTATGAAACTTCTTGCCGTTGGTGGAAATGCAAGAAAATGAAACATTAATTCAAAGATAAAGGGGGGAGGCAGCTTATTTGACTAGGAAAATAAAAAATCCTATGGGCTGGCAGATTTCAGATTTTTTTGGAGACACAGAATGCTAGGGAATTTCTATCACACTTTGGCAGGGTTTGAAGATGGTTGGTGTTTGGGATTGGGAATGCTTTCATGGGAAGAGGACTGGCAGACAAATCTGCCATAGGTCCCAAGTAAAAGCACTCATAACATGCGGGGTGGACCTTGTCAGGTGCTTCTCAGGGGACACGGCGGTTATGTGGGATTGGTCAGTGGGAATATTGGAGGACATGATTGTGAGAAGGAGGAGGGGGTGAGTGACACTCAGTTTGAGGATGGTGGGTATTGGGAGAGGATATGGATAGGCAGGGAAGAGTGTATACTATCAGAGCTGGAAAAGAAAGCTTTTCAAGCTTCAAAAAGCAACCTGTGCAGAAGCCAGGCAAAACATCCAAAGGAGAAGCAGCAAACTGGTTATTGTTGGGTAAGCTGTATATTAAGTAAGGGGGGGTTGTCGGTAATTAGCCGTAATGGAAACTGGCTACATAATAGAATAAAAAGGGACTCTATATTTACCTGGTGTAGACAGTTCAGGACAAGTATAACTCTGTTACAGGAAACTCACTGAATAAAATGGAAAGAGGCTTGTAAGGTAAAACACTTGTAAAAATTGAAGTTTCCCCCCCCCCCAGTCTATTCAGCTCAAAAATGGGGGTGGGGAGGTGGGATGGGGGGTTGCAGTCTTGATAAAAATCAGGATGTTAGGGAAATATTCCCCACTGATTGTAGATGGTGAAGGGTATTGGTCAATACTCCCAGTAGAGATAAACAATCAGAAATTAATATTGCCTTCTACTACAGCCCTATGAGCGATGACCCGATTCATTCACAAAAGCTCTGACGGGAACTAATTATTCTAGAGAAAGATGTTGTATTATGAGAGGGTTTAAACTTTGTTCTGGGTAGTGGTCTAGATACATCTAACCCTCGGAGGCAGCAAGAGAAGAGAAAAACACAGAAAATCTTTGAGGATATTTGCTTTCCTCTAAGAGAGAGAGATATGTGGAGGATAAAGAATGAAAGAGGGACATCATTTACTTATTATTCAAAACATTACAACTCCACTTTTAGGATTGATCTGTTTTGAGAATTCCCCCTCTCTTCTCATTCATGAAATCTCGCTTCATGATAGTGGGCTGACAGATCACCGGGCACTCCTTTTTAGATGCGATGTTCACTTACCAACTAACACCCAGAGATGGGTGTTGAACAGAACATATATACTGTAACAGGATATAATTGATTTATTCATTCTGGAAACAATTAGTTTGTTTTTTACTGTGAACAAGTCCTCTGCGGCTATCTCAATCATATGGGAGGCATTTAAATGCACTATTCAGGGTGTCCTGATTTCTATTCAAGCATTCAAGCATCTTGGGGGGAGGAAAACTTATCTTACATGAGGAAGTATAGAGAGCTCATCAAGTATTAGGTTTGTATAATACGGAAGCTTCAGTAAAGAAGTGGTGTATCGCTAAGGATAAGATAAAGAATTTCCCCCTTCAAAGGGGGATCATTAAAAAAATACTTTTCAACAACAGGTGTATAAAGAAGGAGAAGTTATAGGCCGTTTTTTAGCTTGGCGTGCTAATCAAAACTTTATTGTCAAAATATGGGACACCCCAAACCAGCCAATACACAAAAAGGTTAGAGGAAAATAAACAAGTTTTTCAAGAGCATTACCTGAATCCGTGCAGTGATGAATTAACTGGATACCATGTGCTGGAAAAGCAAATTCCAGATTTTAAGGATGTACAGTTCCCTGCCCTGTCATAGGAAGCAGCTGTAGGAGGCTGGCTCAGTTTATGGTCTACACCAATGGTGTGGCACCCTATACTGAGTCCAGGCAATCCTTAGTGATAGTGAATAGGTGTCTAGAAAGCAGAAGCTCTTTAGGGGTAGCTGAGGCAAGCAGCTAAAGCTTATCCAGAAGAAACGTAAAGCACTTGCAATACCACAGTAGTCAGTCAGTATATCATTCACAAGAAAGAACCACACAAGTGCTGCAAAAATAAAGGGTACTTTATTACAGCACTACTACTAAACTAGCATTAGTATATCTCCCCTTGGAAATATCTACACACGGTATTTTACATAAAATATCCTTCAGGAATAGCATAAAAAAACACTATGCCCTATTGAGGGGTAGGGGCCAAACCAGATACTAAAAAAGTGGAATGGGAAATAGTGACCTCAGCCAAGGTAAGTTTGGTAGTTAGCTAGGGGATGGAGGCAGTTAGGAACACCAGAGATAAGTACAGTAAGTGACCCCAGCAACCAGGAGTAAGGTGGTTACCCACCCAGTTGCCCCATAGACTAACACAGAGAGTAGTGGTTGTAGTTTGTGGAATTCAGGACCCTTCCAAATGGACCCCAAGGAAACCAGCAGGCAAGAGCATAGATGGAGAGTGTACCTACCCCAGGATACCCAGAAGACAGGAGTACCTACCCCAGGGACTCAGATGCAGTGGGGCGAAGGGACCCTCTCTGAAGTCAGAGGAAGCCTCAGAATAGCTAGCTGCTGTCACAAACCGTGGACCCAGCTGGTGGAACCCTAGGACGGATTCTGTATATGGAGGACCTCCAAAGGAAGGTGACAGAGTCCAGCACCCTTGGAAGTGTCCAGGTGGTGCAGGTGGCAATGTCCACCCTCCAGGAGGTGAAGTTCTTGCAAGTCGGTGGAGAAAGAAGTCCAGCTGTGGGGTCCAGGAGCTGCAGAAGTTCCCAGGAGCCACCTACAAGCTGTCCCTCAATGGTTGCCAGATTGCAGGAGGGTCAGTGACCAGCCAGATCACTAACAAGCACTGGAAAATGCAAGCAGGATCTGAAGAGGTATTTGCAGAGTTTTGGGAGCCAGGAAGGTCCAGGAGACTCAGGGCTGGCCCTCAACACACAGGAAAGTCAGCAGAAGTTGTTGAAGCCCCCACGAGTGACCCACAGGCAATGAACACAGTTAGTCACAAGGAGACCTGACCGGCACAACAAAACAGAAGTCCCACATCGCAGGAGTTGCAGAACAGGGATTGATCTTCAACTTGAGAGTGCTGGAGGCTAGGGCTTCTTGGCACCTGATGATCTCCTGGAGGAAGAGCCAACAAGCCTTGGCAAGTTCAACAGTAGTGGTGCACCGGGGTTCCAGTCCAGTGGCAGGAGCAGGGGCCCCCAGTCTCCCAAGTTGGCCAGAAGACAAGCAGGGCCCACAGGAAGCCACAGATTCCCCACCTGTGAAGTTGAGTCTTCTATGTCTGTAGAACAGCAGACCCCACCAGCTTGTCAACGTTATCTTGAGATGCCTGCGGATGCAGGGGAGTGACTTTTTCACTCCAAGGGAGATTCCTTCGTGCTTCTAGGTGCAGAGTCCAAGATGGCAGAATCAAGCAGCCACCTGGCAGAGATCTTCGCACCTCCCTAGGGGAGGGGCTGGACAGTGGGGTGGTCACTTCTCTGTCCTTTGTGCAGTTTCACGCCAGAACAGAAAACGGGGGTTCCTGAACTGGTGCAAATGGGATTATGCAGGTAGGACATCAAATGTGCCCTTCAAAGCAGTCTGGTGTCACTCAGAGGCCACCCAACCCCAGCACTAGACAGCTAATACACAGAGGGAGGTGGTCATACCTCTCCCTTGCAGGAAATTCTTTGTTTTGCCTCTCTGGCCTGAGCCAGGCTCACCAGCAGGAGGGCAGAACAGTGTCTGAGGTCAGGAGCAGCGTGGCCAGGCAGCTAGACCCACTTAAGGCTTGACAGGCAGAACTGGGGGGATACTCTAAGGAATCCCCAGAGTACAGGGTATCACGCAGCTAGCAGTGGAATCAGTGTAGTTTCATGATTCCAACATGTTTGATATCAAACATGCCTAGGTTCGGAGAAGCCATTATGTAGTTGGACCACTCGTGTTGATCAGTGTCCACCACAAGCATTAAGATGGCTTCCCTGCACTTACGGAGTCCAGGAATTGGCCTGGGGTGTGTAGGGGTACTCTGCTCATGCAGGGGTACCCTCACACTTAGGGACATGTGTGAGAAAGTAGCCTCTTTCTAGCCTTGTTACCCCCACTTTTGGCCTGTTTGTGAGTGTATGTCAGGGTGTTTTCACTGCCTCACTGGGATCCTGCCAGCCAGGGCCCAGTGCTCATAGTGAAAACCCTATGTTTTCAGTATGTTTGTTATGTGTCACTGGGACCCTGCTAGTCAGGACCCCAGTGCTCATAAGTTTGTGGCCTATATGTGTGTGTTCCCTGTGTAGTGCCTAACTGTCTCACTGAGGCTCTGCTAACCAGAACCTCAGTGGTTATGCTCTCTCATTTCTTTCCAAATTGTCACTAACAGGCTAGTGACCATTTTTACCAATTTACATTGGCTTACTGGAACACCCTTATAATTCCCTAGTATATGGTACTGAGGTACCCAGGGTATTGGGGTTCCAGGAGATCCCTATGGGCTGCCACCCATAGGGAGCTCTGACAATTCTTACACAGGCCTGCCACTGCAACCTGAGTGAAATAACGTCCACGTTATTTCACAGCCATTTTACACTGCACTTAAGTAACTTATAAGTCACCTATATGTCTAACCTTTACCTGGTAAAGGTTAGGTGCAACGTTACTTAGTGTGAGGGCACCCTGGAACTAGCCAAGGTGCCCCCACATTGTTCAGAGCCAATTCCCTGAACTTTGTGAGTGCGGGGACACCATTACACATGTGCACTACATATAGGTCACTACCTATATGTAGCTTCACAATGGTAACTCCGAATATGGCCATGTAACATGTCTATGATCATGGAATTGCCCCCTCTATGCCATCCTGGCATAGTTGGCACAATCCCATGATCCCAGTGGTCTGTAGCACAGACCCTGGTACTGCCAAACTGCCCTTCCTGGGATTTCACTGCAGCTGCTGCTGCTGCCAACCCCTCAGACAGGGATCTGCCCTCCTGGGGTCCAGCCAGGCCTGGCTCAGGATGGCAGAACAAAGAACTTCCTCTGAGAGAGGGTGTGACACCCTCTCCCTTTGGAAAATGGTGTGAAGGCAGGGGAGGAGTAGCCTCCCCCAGCCTCTGGAAATGCTTTGTTGGGCACAGATGTGCCCAATTCTGCATAAGCCAGTCTACACCGGTTCAGGGGACCCCTTAGCCCTGCTCTGGCGCAAAACTGGACAAAGGAAAGGGGAGTGACCACTCCCCTGACCTGCACCTCCCCTGGGAGGTGTCCAGAGCTCCTCCAGTGTGCTCCAGACCTCTGCCATCTTGGAAACAGAGGTGCTGCTGGCACACTGGACTGCTCTGAGTGGCCAGTGCAACCAGGTGACGTCAGAGACTCCTTGTGATAGGCTCCTTCAGGTGCTGCTAGCCTATCCTCTCTCCTAGGTAGCCAAACCCTCTTTTCTGGCTATTTAGGGTCTCTGTCTCTGGGGAAACTTTAGATAACGAATGCAAGAGCTGAGCCGAGTTCCTCTGCATCTCTCTCTTCACCTTCTGATAAGGAATCGACTGCTGACCGCGCTGGAAGCCTGCAAAACTGCAACAAAGTAGCTAAGACGACTACTGCAACTCTGTAACGCTGATCCTGCTGCCTTCTCGACTGTTTTCCTGTTTGTGCATGCTGTGGGGGTAGTCTGCCTCCTCTCTGCACCAGAAGCTCCGAAGAAATCTCCCGTGGGTCGACGGAATCTTCCCCCTGCAACCGCAGGCACCAAAAAGCTGCATTACCGGTCCCTTGGGTCTCCTCTCAGCATGACGAGCGAGGTCCCACGAATCCAGCAACTCTGTCCAAGTGGCCCCCACAGTCCAGTGACTCTTCAGTCCAAGTTTGGTGGAGGTAAGTCCTTGCCTCACCTCGCTAGACTGCATTGCTGGGAACCGTGACTTTTGCAGCTACTCCGGCCTCTGTGCACTTCCGGCAGAAATCCTTTGTGCACAGTCCATCCTGGGTCCACGGCACTCTAACCTGCATTGCACGACCTCCTAAGTTGTTCTCCGGCGACGTGGGACTTCTTTGTGCGACTTCGGGTGAGCACCGTTTCACACATCCTTGTAGTGCCTGTTTCTGGCACTTCTCCGGGTGCTACCTGCTGCTAAGAGGGCTCCTGGTCTTGCTCGACGTCCCCTCTCTCTCCTGGTCCAATTTGCGACCTCCTGGTCCCTCCTGGACCACAGCAGCATCCAAAAACGCTAACCACACGATTTGCAGCTAGCAAGGCTAGTTGGCGTTCTTTCGGCTGGAAAATACTTCTGCACAACTCTACAAGGCGAGAGGGATCCGTCCTCCAAAGGGGAAGTCTCTAGTCCTTTTCGTTCCTGCAGAAACCTCAGATTCTTCTGTCCAGTAGAAGCTTCTTTGCACCCGCAGCTGGCATTTCCTGGGCATCTGCCCATCTCCGACTTGCTTGTGACTTTTGGACTTGGTCCCCTTGTTCCACAGGTACCCTAGATTGGAAATCCACAGTTGTTGCATTGTTGGTTTGTGTCTTTCCTGCATTATTCCTCTAACACGACTTCTTTGTCCTTAGGGGAACTTTAGTGCACTTTGCACTCACTTTTCAGGGTCTTGGGGAGGGTTATTTTTCTAACTCTCACTATTTTCTAATAGTCCCAGCGACCCTCTACAAGGTCACATAGGTTTGGGGTCCATTCGTGGTTCGCATTCCACTTTTGGAGTATATGGTTTGTGTTGCCCCTATCCCTATGTTTCCCCATTGCATCCTATTGTAACTATACATTGTTTGCACTGTTTTCTAAGACTATACTGCATATTTTTGCTATTGTGTATATATATCTTGTGTATATTTCCTATCCTCTCACTGAGGGTACACTCTAAGATACTTTGGCATATTGTCATAAAAATAAAGTACCTTTATTTTTAGTATAACTGTGTATTGTGTTTTCTTATGATATTGTGCAAGTGACACTTGTGGTACTGTAGTAGCTTCACACGTCTCCTAGTTCAGCCTAAGCTGCTCTGCTAAGCTACCATTATCTATCAGCCTAAGCTGCTAGACACCCTATACACTAATAAGGGATAACTGGGCCTGGTGCAAGGTGCAAGTACCCCTTGGTACTCACTACAAGCCAGTCCAGCCTCCTACATTGGTTGTGCAGCGGTGGGATAAGTGCTTTGAGACTACTTACCACTCTTGTCATTGTACTTTTCATAAGAGAAAAATATACAAAACAAGGTCAGTGTATATACACATAGCCAAAAAGTTTTGCATTTCCTCTTTTCACTCTTTTCTAAGTGCTGAAAAGTACTTCTAAACTTTCAAAAAGTTCTTAAAAGTTTTTTTTAAAAAATTCTGTCTTTCTAAAAAGTTCTGAAAACTTTTTTCTCTTTTTCTATCACTTTAACTCTCTCTAAAAATGTCTGGCACAGGCCAAAATGTTGATCTGTCCAAACTTGCATATGATCACCTTAGCTGGAAAGGAGCAAGGAGTCTCTGCATAGAGAGAGGTTTGAGTGTAGGGAAGAATCCTTCCTTGGAACTGTTACTTAACATGCTTAGAGAACAAGATAAGGCTATAGGTGCCCCATCTGTTGAAAAAGTACCTAATAGTTCCCAATCTGATTCAGGGACTCCCCCAGGAAAAGATTCAGGAAAGAAACTTCCTAGCCTGCCCATTACTAGACAGTCTAGCATAGTTGGTAATGATGATGAGCCACACCATACAAATAGTGTTGTCTCACATCATAGCAAAAGCATTTATTCTAACCATACTGGTAGTAATGTTTCTGTTAGCCAAGCTGTTAGGGTGGCTTCTGTAAGGGACAGGTCTCCTTCTGTTCATTCCCATCATATCTCTGTATCTAGGAATGTCCCTCCCACCAACCCTGATGACAGAATGTTAGAGAGGGAACTCAATAAGTTGAGGGTGGAACAAACCAGACTGAAGCTTAAAAAGCAACAGCTGGATTTGGATAGACAGTCTTTTGAACTAGAGAAGGAAAGACAGAAGTTGGGTTTAGAAACCCATGGTGGCAGCAGCAGTATTCCCCATAGTCATCCTGCAAAAGAGCATGATTCCAGGAATCTGCACAAGATAGTTCCCCCTTATAAGGAGGGGGATGACATTAACAAGTGGTTTGCTGCACTTGAGAGGGCCTGTGTTGTACAGGATGTCCCTCAAAGGCAGTGGGCTGCTATCCTATGGCTATCATTTAGTGGAAAGGGTAGGGATAGACTCCTTACTGTGAAAGAAAGTGATGCCAATAATTTTACAGTTCTTAAGAATGCACTCCTGGATGGTTATGGCTTAACCACTGAACAATACAGGATAAAGTTCAGAGAGACCAAAAAGGAGTCTTCACAAGACTGGGTTGATTTCATTGACCATTCAGTGAAGGCCTTGGAGGGGTGGTTACATGGCAGTAAAGTTACTGATTATGAAAGCCTGTATAACACAATCCTGAGAGAGCATATACTTAATAATTGTGTGTCTGATTTGTTGCACCAGTACCTGGTAGACTCTGATCTGACCTCTCCCCAAGAATTGGGAAAGAAGGCAGACAAATGGGTCAGAACAAGGGTGAACAGAAAAGTTCATACAGGGGGTGACAAAGATGGCAATAAGAAGAACGATGGTGAAAAATCTCAAGATAAGCATGGGGATAAGGGTAAAACCAAAGATCCCACTTCAAATCTTAAACACTCTTCAGAGGGTGGGGATAAAACAAATTCTTCCTCTTCTTCCCAACCTGCACACATTAAAAAGCCTTGGTGCTTTGTGTGTAAAAACAGAGGCCATAGGCCAGGGGATAAGTCCTGTCCAGGTAAACCCCCTGAGCCTACCACCACTAATACATCAAGCTCTAGTGCCCCTAGCAGTAGTAGTACTAGTGGTGGGACTACTGGCAACAGTCAAGCAAAGGGTGTAGTTGGGTTCACTTATGGGTCCATCATAGAAACTGGGGTAGTCAGTCCCAA
Organism: Pleurodeles waltl; assembly: GCF_031143425.1. NCBI lineage: Eukaryota > Metazoa > Chordata > Amphibia > Caudata > Salamandridae > Pleurodeles > Pleurodeles waltl. The sequence continues at coordinate 42,263,002 of NC_090451.1, forward strand.
GACAGTTTCTGTCACACCTAGTGGCATTGGCCTTGCCTCACTGGCTGCTTGTCCCCTTACAATGGATAAGTACAGGCAGACAGTTTCAATAAATGGTGTTGAGGCCTTGGCCTACAGGGACACAGGTGCCAGTATCACTTTGGTGACTGAAAACCTAGTGCACCCTGATCAACACATCATTGGACAACAGTATAAGATTATTGATGTCCATAACTCCACTAAGTTTCTTCCCTTAGCTATAATTCAGTTTAGTTGGGGTGGAGTTACTGGCCCTAAGCAGGTAGTGGTATCACCTAGCTTACCTGTAGACTGTCTCTTAGGTAATGACCTAGAGGCCTCAGGTTGGGCTGATGTAGAGTTTTATGCCCATGCAGCCATGCTGGGCATCCCAGAGGAATTGTTCCCTCTCATTTCTACTGAAATGAAAAAGCAAAGGAGAGAAGGCCTGAAAACTCAGGATCCCTCTCCAACAACAGGTAAAAAGGGTATCACAGTATCCCCTAACCACCCTACCATTCAGGATACCATTCCTGTGGTGGGAGAAACCTCTCCTGGGGTGGCACCTGTTCCAAGGGAATCATCAGTTGGCAAAACTGTAGTCCCTGAGGTAGAAGTACCTCTCTGTGGGATAACTAACATTGGTGTGAAAAAGAGCACCATTTTAGTTAACATGGAGCATCCCTCCAACCCTCCCAGAGAAACTTTAGTGCAGAAACCCTGCACTGCCTCACAACACTTAGGACAGCATCCCTGCCCTAGTGTGGAGCTCATAGGACAGCATCCCTGCCCTGCTCCAACTCAAGAGAAACAGCATCCCTGTTCTCTCTTACAGCCATATGGACAAAGTTTTTGCCCAGCTATGGCTTTTCTGAGACATCATCCCTGTCTGGCATTTCCATCACTACAAATAGGTTCAGTGGACAATTCCCACTGCTCTAAACTAAAACTTATTGATAGAAACTCTGAAAATACATCTTCACATTGTTGCTTAGCTAAAAAACTTCAAACAGGGTGGTTTACATCCCCACAGGGAAGTAACCATATAGTGGATGATAAAGGGAGTAACCAGTCTATTGCAGAGCTACTCTCTACTTATCACCACTTAGACAATAAAGTCTCAACTGGCCAAGGTTAGCCTTATTGTCCTTCGTTTGGGGGGCGGGGGGGGGGGTTGTGTGAGAAAGTAGCCTCTTTCTAGCCTTGTTACCCCCACTTTTGGCCTGTTTGTGAGTGTATGTCAGGGTGTTTTCACTGCCTCACTGGGATCCTGCCAGCCAGGGCCCAGTGCTCATAGTGAAAACCCTATGTTTTCAGTATGTTTGTTATGTGTCACTGGGACCCTGCTAGTCAGGACCCCATTGCTCATAAGTTTGTGGCCTATATGTGTGTGTTCCCTGTGTAGTGCCTAACTGTCTCACTGAGGCTCTGCTAACCAGAACCTCAGTGGTTATGCTCTCTCATTTCTTTCCAAATTGTCACTAACAGGCTAGTGACCATTTTTACCAATTTACATTGGCTTACTGGAACACCCTTATAATTCCCTAGTATATGGTACTGAGGTACCCAGGGTATTGGGGTTCCAGGAGATCCCTATGGGCTGCAGCATTTCTTTTGCCACCCATAGGGAGCTCTGACAATTCTTACACAGGCCTGCCACTGCAGCCTGAGTGAAATAACGTCCAAGTTATTTCACAGCCATTTTACACTGCACTTAAGTAACTTATAAGTCACCTATGTGTCTAACCTTTACCTGGTAAAGGTTAGGTGCAAAGTTACTTAGTGTGAGGGCACCCTGGCACTAGCCAAGGTGCCCCCACATTGTTCAGAGCCAATTCCCTGAACTTTGTGAGTGCGGGGACACCATTACACGCGTGCACTACATATAGGTCACTACCTATATGTAGCTTCACAATGGTAACTCCGAATATGGCCATGTAACATGTCATGTCTATGATCATGGAATTGCCCGCTCTATGCCATCCTGGCATAGTTGGCACAATCCCATGATCCCAGTGGTCTGTAGCACAGACCCTGGTACTGCCAAACTGCCCTTCCTGGGGTTTCACTGCAGCTGCTGCTGCTGCCAACCCCTCAGACAGGCATCTGCCCTCCTGGGGTCCAGCCAGGCCTGGCCCAGGATGGCAGAACAAAGAACTTCCTCTGAGAGAGGGTGTGACAGCCTCTCCCTTTGGAAAATGGTGTGAAGGCAGGGGAGGAGTAGCCTCCCCCAGCCTCTGGAAATGCTTTGTTGGGCACAGATGTGCCCAATTCTGCATAAGCCAGTCTACACCGGTTCAGGGGACCCCTTAGCCCTGCTCTGGCGCGAAACTGGACAAAGGAAAGGGGAGTGACCACTCCCCTGACCTGCACCTCCCCTGGGAGGTGTCCAGAGCTCCTCCAGTGTGCTCCAGACCTCTGCCATCTTGGAAACAGAGGTGCTGCTGGCACACTGGACTGCTCTGAGTGGCCAGTGCCACCAGGTGACGTCAGAGACTCCTTGTGATAGGCTCCTTCAGGTGTTGCTAGCCTATCCTCTCTCCTAGGTAGCCAAACCCTCTTTTCTGGCTATTTAGGGTCTCTGTCTCTGGGGAAACTTTAGATAACGAATGCAAGAGCTGAGCCGAGTTCCTCTGCATCTCTCTCTTCACCTTCTGATAAGGAATCGACTGCTGACCGCGCTGGAAGCCTGCAAAACTGCAACAAAGTAGCTAAGACGACTACTGCAACTCTGTAACGCTGATCCTGCCGCCTTCTCGACTGTTTTCCTGTTTGTGCATGCTGTGGGGGTAGTCTGCCTCCTCTCTGCACCAGAAGCTCCGAAGAAATCTCCCGTGGGTCGACGGAATCTTCCCCCTGCAACCGCAGGCACCAAAAAGCTGCATTACCGGTCCCTTGGGTGTCCTCTCAGCACGACGAGCGAGGTCCCACGAATCCAGCAACTCTGTCCAAGTGGCCCCCACAGTCCAGTGACTCTTCAGTCCAAGTTTGGTGGAGGTAAGTCCTTGCCTCACCTCGCTAGACTGCATTGCTGGGAACAGCGACTTTTGCAGCTACTCCGGCCTCCGTGCACTTCCGGTGGAAATCCTTTGTGCACAGTCCAGCCTGGGTCCACGGCACTCTAACCTGCATTGCACGACCTCCTAAGTTGTTCTCCGGCGACGTGGGACTTCTTTGTGCGACTTCGGGTGAGCACCGTTTCACGCATCCTCGTAGTGCCTGTTTCTGGCACTTCTCCGGGTGCTACCTGCTGCTAAGAGGGCTCCTGGTCTTGCTCGACGTCCCCTCTCTCTCCTGGTCCAATTTGCGACCTCCTGGTCCCTCCTGGGCCACAGCAGCATCCAAAAACGCTAACCGCACGATTTGCAGCTAGCAAGGCTTATTGGCATTCTTTCGGCGGGAAAACACTTCTGCACGACTCTACAAGGCGAGAGGGATCCGTCCTCCAAAGGGGAAGTCTCTAGCCCTTTTCGTTCCTGCAGAAACCTCAGCTTCTTCTGTCCAGTAGAAGCTTCTTTGCACCCGCAGCTGGCATTTCCTGGGCATCTGCCCATCTCCGACTTGCTTGTGACTTTTGGACTTGGTCCCCTTGTTCCACAGGTACCCTAGATTGGAAATCCACAGTTGTTGCATTGTTGGTTTGTGTCTTTCCTGCATTATTCCTCTAACACGACTTCTTTGTCCTTAGGGGAACTTTAGTGCACTTTGCACTCACTTTTCAGGGTCTTGGGGAGGGTTATTTTTCTAACTCTCACTATTTTCTAATAGTCCCAGCGACCCTCTACAAGGTCACATAGGTTTGGGGTCCATTCGTGGTTCGCATTCCACTTTTGGAGTATATGGTTTGTGTTGCCCCTATCCCTATGTTTCCCCATTGCATCCTATTGTAACTATACATTGTTTGCACTGTTTTCTAAGACTATACTGCATATTTTTGCTATTGTGTATATATATCTTGTGTATATTTCCTATCCTCTCACTGAGGGTACACTCTAAGATACTTTGGCATATTGTCATAAAAATAAAGTACCTTTATTTTTAGTATAACTGTGTATTGTGTTTTCTTATGATATTGTGCAAGTGACACTTGTGGTACTGTAGGAGCTTCACTCGTCTCCTAGTTCAGCCTAAGCTGCTCTGCTAAGCTACCATTATCTATCAGCCTATGCTGCTAGACACCCTATACACTAATAAGGGATAACTGGGCCTGGTGCAAGGTGCAAGTACCCCTAGGTACTCACTACAAGCCAGTCCAGCCTCCTACAACATGTACCCGGCCCTTGGGCTGAAGGGCCTACCAGAGGGTTGACTTAAAATGTCTAAGTGCAGTGACCAGGATATAAGACAAGCCTTATATCTGTGGTGAAAGGGTGCATGCACCCTTTCACGCAGGCTGCAATGGCAGACCTGCAGACACAGTTTGCATTGTCCTCCATAGGTGGCATAATACATGCTGCAACCCATGGGGAACTTCTGGTGTAATAATGCCCTGGTGTATTGCTTTTGCTTAAACTAAGAGGAAACAATGCCAAAGAATGCAGCACTCTTAGTCCGAGTAATTCATTTATTAAGGCACTTTCCAGATATCAGATAAAAGGCACATGAGTATATACAAATAAGCATATAACTCAAATGAAGTAAAGCGTGTGTATATGCAAGAATAATCACAGCAGTTAAGCAATCACAGACAAAATGTGGCACGCCTCAACAGTGAGTATATATATATATATATATATATATATATATATATATATATATATATAAAAGCTACATAATCAAGATTTAAAATGCATCACCATAGGGGGTTGATTCATCATCCTTGCCAGCCAGACTGAGGAACCCGGGATCAGCCAAGACAGGAAATCCCTAAATTGGTATCAAACAGTTCTTGGGAAGCACGTTTGCTCCACAGGTGAGCTCCTGTCTTGGTACCAAGTCTCTCCATCTTTCATACCTTAAACAAGCTCAAGGAGAGATTCCTAGAAAACCCCTGCCCTCTGTCATGAAATTAAACGCTGGCTGTACTTCTTCTGTGTCAAAAACATGCAAGAGAGTTGGCCAGACTCCACATACTTATTTCTGAGGCAGCGCCATACATTCCTCTAGTGAAAACATTCTCAGCCTTGTGCACTTGTATCTAGTCCACATCCCCCATAATATGTTCCGGCACCATATGAGAAGAGAAAAACAAGCTCTGTGTGGAATACAAGTTTTTGTGTGAAAGAACATCTGTGCTAACTGAAGCAGTGCACAAACTGGAATCAATGGTCAAACATGGAGTCGGTGGTTAAATATACATAGCATTACAATCTGCCCTTTGACCATTGACTCTCATAGCATACTGGTTTAAATTCACCTTTTTGGGTCATAGCATAGAAATTAAATTAGGTATGCAGCAACAAAACATTATTATGATACACATCACTATGATTATTCCACCTAAAATAGTACAAAACTGACCAAAATCAGGGGGCCAACTGAAGAACCTGTCCCACCACCCTTTGTCTACATTTTGTTTCAACCCCTTCACCAATTCATGCAAGGCTCCAATGAGAGACTGGATAGGTTAAAAATGATCTGATAGGTTAAAACAACGCATTCCTTCAAATTCTGAGCATCCCTTATTGTGATTCGAAAGCAAATAATCAATGGCGGCTCGATTCTGAAGAGCAGCTTTTCTAGTACCACGCATATATAGTTAACAGTTCTGCTAAAGCAATAGATGTGTGATTAATATTCTTAACCATCAAACGTGCTAGTTTGTTCATAAATTGAGTGTTATAAACATCTAATGCTGGAACTCCTACCATAGAAAGACCTAAGCTCATATAGTCTGCAGGAGCGTCTCGCGTGGCTGGGTGGGGTGAGGGGTGCTTTGCTCCCTGGCCGTGCTCGTCTTCCATCGCTGCTGCAGGCACAGGCTTGCAGCCTGCCCTGCGCCAATCCTGACATTGCTCAGAGCCACGTCCGGATTGGCTGGGAGTGCCCAGCCAGGGTGCTCCCAGGCAGACTGGGAACCTGTGCAGGCTCTCTCCAGCCCAGCAACTGTGTTGCTGGGCTGGAGAGAGCCCTGTGCGCATGTGTGTTTGGCCAGCCCAAGACGGCTGGCCAAACACACATGCGCTCTGAGGGGAGTGCGCTCGTCACCCCCAATTTCCTGCCCCTTTTACATGGAAAGGATATTAAACAAAGTCTATTATCCTTTCCATGTAAAAGGCTTTGCAGCGGTTGCTGCTAACGGGGGGGTGACGCTTCTCTGCCCATACGGAGGAGCCGCACCTGATAGTCTGATCTAGATAATAACTGAACTCCAGAGTCACAGTCTTCACTTAGTTGAACTGTTTCCCTTGTGTTTTGAGTATGTAATACTGAGTGAAATGGAAACATCATGAGTCCTAGCTGCAAGGACGCAAGGAGACCGCGAAGGAGGTCAGAGGAGGCAAGGGGCGGGACCTGAGCCCGCTGTAAAAGCTGTGTGCGTGCCCGCTTCGCAGGACACAAGGAGACCGTGAAGAAGGTCAGAGGAGGCAAGGGGTGGGTCCTGAGCCCCGCTGTAAAAGCTGTGTGTGCGCCCGATTCCCGGGACGCAAGGAGACCGCGAAGGAGGTCAGAGGAGGCAAGGGGCGGGACCTGAGCCCCGCTGTAAAAGCTGTGTGCGCGCCCGCTTCGCGGGAAGCGCCCGGACAAAGCCCGTGCCAAGGGTAGGCCCGTCATCGAACGTTAGAGGCTGGGCTGGGCCACCCCCTTTTCATCTTGCCGTGGATGGTGAGTTTTTTTGGTAATTACCTTTGTATTAGTGCCTGGAGACTTTTCTGCTTGAAGCCCTTGTTTCAAACTGTGTATCCTGCCGCTGCCCTCAGCGAGGAGCTACCATTTGCTAAATGGGGTGGAAAAAGGGCCAGCTATCTAGAGCCATGAGTGGTGGAGGGGGCAGGCAGGGTAATGTAAATACTACTTTGGACTCCTTTCTTGCGAGAGCGGTTGGGGTCGTGACCAAGGAAATTGACTTGGCGTAGAGGAGGCTATCTATGGAGATGGAGGATTGACGTCATGTCTCGTTAGTCAGTGATCTTTCAGTGGCCTCGGAGGAGGAGGGGGTGGTGGTCCATCATGGAGGAGAGCTGTGTGCTGTATTAGAGCGTTACCATGTGGAGAAATTAGGGGACTCTGGCGACCCAGGGCCTTCGAGAAGAAGCAAAAGGCTCTTGTTGTCTTCTCCTGTGGCCTGTTCTATGGATAAGTGCAGCCCTCCGCCAAGGAAGAAAAAGACACTGAAGAAATCTGTCCCTAAAACGAAAGTGTAAAGAAATGGCTCCCTGTTGCAGTTACCCCCCACTTTTTGCCTGATACTGATGCTGACTTGACTGAGAAGTGTGCTGGGACCCTGCTAACCAGGCCCCAACACCAGTGTTCTTTCACCTAAAATGTACCATTGTTTCCACAATTGGCACAACCCTGGCACCTAGGTAAGTCCCTTGTAACTGGTACCCCTGGTACCAAGGGCCCTGATGCCAGGGAAGGTCTCTAAGGGCTGCAGCATGTCTTATGCCACCCTAGGGACCCCTCACTCAGCACAGACACACTGCTTGCCAGCTTGTGTGTGCTGATGGGGAGAAAATGACTAAGTCGACATGGCACTCCCCTCAGGGTGCCATGCCAACCTCCCACTGCCTGTGGCATAGGTAAGTCACCCCTCTAGTAGGCCTTACAGCCCTAAGGCGGGGTGCACTATACCACAGGTGAGGGCATATGTGCATGAGCACTATGCCCCTACAGTGTCTAAGCAAAACCTTAGACATTGTAAGTGCAGGGTAGCCATAAGAGTATATGGGCTGGGAGTCTGTCAAAAACGAACTCCACAGCTCCATAATGGCTACACTGAATACTGGGAAGTTTAGTATCAAACTTCTCAGAATAATAAACCCACACTGATGCCAGTGTTGGATTTATTAAAAAATGCACACAGAGGGCATCTTAGAGATACCCCCTGTATTTTACCCAATTGTTCAGTGCAGGACTGACTGGTCTGTGCCAGCCTGCTGCTGAGAGACGAGTGTCTGACCTCATGCGGTGAGAGCCTTTGTGCTCTCTGAGGACAGAAACAAAGCCTGCTCTGGGTGGAGGTGCTTCACACCTCCCCCCTGCAGGAACTGTCACACCTAGCAGTGAGCTTCAAAGGCTCAAGCTTCGTGTTACAATGCCCCAGGGCACTCCAGCTAGTGGAGATGCCCGCCTCCTGGACCCAGCCCCCACTTTTGGCGGCAAGTCCAGGAGAGATAATGAGAAAAACAAGGAGGAGTCACTGGCCAGTCAGGACAGCCCCTAAGGTGTCCTGAGCTGAGGTGACTCTGACTTTTAGAAATCCTCCATCTTGTAGAAGGAGGATTCCCCCAATAGGGATAGGAATGTGACCCCCTCCCCTTGGGAGGAGGCACAAAGAGGGTGTACCCACCCTCAGGGCTAGTAGCCATTGGCTACTAACCCCCCAGACCTAAACACGCCCTTAAATTTAGTATTTAAGGGCTACCCTGAACCCTAGAAAATTAGATTCCTGCAAACTACAAGAAGAAGGACTGCCTAGCTGAAAACCCCTGCAGAGGAAGACCAGAAGACGACAACTGCCTTGGCTCCAGAAACTCACCGGCCTGTCTCCTGCCTTCCAAAGAACTCTGCTCCAGCGACGCCTTCCAAGGGACCAGCGACCTCTGAATCCTCTGAGGACTGCCCTGCTTCGAAAAAGACAAGAAACTCCCGAGGACAGCGGACCTGCTCCAAAAAGACTGCAACTTTGTTTCAAGGAGCAGCTTTAAAGACCCTGCAATTTCCCCGCCAGAAGCGTGAGACTTGCAACACTGCACCCGGCGACCCCGACTCGGCTGGTGGAGAACCAACACCTCAGGGAGGACCCCCGGACTACTCTACGACTGTGAGTACCAAAACCTGTCCCCCCTGAGCCCCCACAGCGCCGCCTGCAGAGGGAATCCCGAGGCTTCCCCTGACCGCGACTCTTTGAAACCTAAGTCCCGACGCCTGGAAAAGACTCTGCACCCGCAGCCCCCAGGACCTGAAGGACCGGACTTTCACTGCAGAAGTGACCCCCAGGAGTCCCTCTCCCTTGCCCAAGTGGAGGTTTCCCCGAGGAACCCCCCCCCTTGCCTGCCTGCAGCGCTGAAGAGATCCCTTGATCTCTCATTGACTAACATTGCGAACCCGACGCTTGTTCTATCACTGCACCCGGCCGCCCCCGCGCCGCTGAGGGTGAAATTTCTGTGTGGGCTTGTGTCCCCCCCGGTGCCCTACAAAACCCCCCTGGTCTGCCCTCCGAAGACGTGGGTACTTACCTGCAAGCAGACCGGAACCGGGGCACCCCCTTCTCTCCATTCTAGCCTATGCGTTTTGGGCACCACTTTGAACTCTGCACCTGACCGGCCCTGAGCTGCTGGTGTGGTGACTTTGGGGTTGCTCTGAACCCCCAACGGTGGGCTACCTTGGACCAAGAACTGAACCCTGTAAGTGTCTTACTTACCTGGTAAAACTAACCAAAACTTACCTCCCCCAGGAACTGTGAAAATTGCACTGTGTCCACTTTTAAAGTAGCTATTTGTGAATAACTTGAAAAGTATACATGCAATTGAAATGATTCAAAGTTCCTAATGTACTTACCTGCAATACCTTTCAAACAAGATATTACATGTTAAATTTGAACCTGTGGTTCTTAAAATAAACTAAGAAAAGATATTTTTCTATAACAAAACCTATTGGCTGGATTTGTCTCTGAGTGTGTGTACCTCATTTATTGTCTATGTGTATGTACAACAAATGCTTAACACTACTCCTTGGATAAGCCTACTGCTCGACCACACTACCACAAAATAGAGCATTAGTATTATCTATTTTTACCACTATTTTACCTCTAAGGGGAACCCTTGGACTCTGTGCATGCTATTCCTTACTTTGAAATAGCACATTCAGAGCCAACTTCCTACATTGGTGGATCAGCGGTGGGGTACAAGACTTTGCATTTGCTGGACTACTCAGCCAATACCTGATCACACGACAAATTCCAAAATTGTCATTAGAAATTGATTTTTGCAATTTGAAAAGTTTTCTAAATTCTTAAAAGACCTGCTAGGGCCTTGTGTTAGATCCTGTTTAGCATTTCTTTTAGAGTTTAAAAGTTTGGTAAAAGTTTGAATTAGATTCTAGAACCAGTTTTAGATTCGTAAAAAGTATTCCAACTTTTAGAAGCAAAATGTCTAGCACAGATGTGACTGTGGTGGAACTCGACACCACACCTTACCTCCATCTTAAGATGAGGGAGCTAAGGTCACTCTGTAAAATAAAGAAAATAACAATGGGCCCCAGACCTTCCAAACTACAGCTCCAGGAGCTGTTGGCAGAGTTTGCAAAGGCCAACCCCTCTGAGGATGGCAACACAGAGGATGAAGATAGTGACTTGGAGGGTGATTCCCCCCTACCAGTCCTATCTAGGGAAGGCAGGGCCTCTCAAGCCCTGACTCCAAAAATAGTAGTCAGAAATGCTGGCTCCCTCACAGGAGGGTCCAGCCTCTCTGAAATCACTGAAGGCAACTCCAGTGAAGAGGACATCCAGTTAGCCAGGATGGCCAAAAGATTGGCTTTGGAAAAAAAGATCCTAGCCATAGAAAGGGAAAGACAAGAGATGGGCCTAGGACCCATCAATGGTGGCAGCAACATAAATAGGGTCAGAGATTCTCCTGACATGTTGAAAATCCCTAAAGGGATTGTAACTAAATATGAAGATGGTGATGACATCACCAAATGGTTCACAGCTTTTGAGAGGGCTTGTGTAACCAGAAAAGTGAACAAATCTCACTGGGGTGCTCTCCTTTGGGAAACGTTCACAGGAAAGTGTAGGGATAGACTCCTCACACTCTCTGGAAAAGATGCAGAATCTTATGACCTCATGAAGGGTACCCTGATTGAGGGCTTTGGATTCTCCACTGAGGAGTATAGAATTAGATTCAGGGGGGCTCAAAAATCCTCGAGCCAGACCTGGGTTGATTATGTTGACTACTCAGTGAAAACACTGGATGGTTGGGTAACTGGAAATGAAGTGCATGACTATGTTGGGCTTTATAATTTGTTTATGAAAGAACACATTTTAAGTAACTGCTTCAATGAAAAGTTGCATCAGTATCTGGTAGACCTAGGTCCAATTTCCCCCCAAGAATTGGGAAAGAAGGCAGACCACTGGGTCAAGACTAGGGTAACCAAAACTTCCACTGGGGGTGACCAAAAGAAAGGGGTTACAAAGACTCCCCAGGAGAAAGTGGGTGACACTAGAAACAAAGAAAAAGAGTCCCCTGTAGGCCCCCAAAAACCAGACCAGGTGGGTGGGCCCCGAGACAACCCAAAACAAAGGTGGGTACCAGGGTAAGAGCTGGGATGCCACTAAGGCATGGTGCCATAACTGTAAACAGACAGGGCACCACACCAAGGACACTTCTTGTCCCAAAAACAAACCCCCTAGCAAAATCCCAGGGGTGACCAGTGTAGCCATTGGGGATGACTCCTCAGATGAGGAGGTCTTCATAGCCTTCAACTGGAAAAAGGGCCCAACAGGTGAGTTGGAGATTCCAGAGGGAAGTAGACACTTCCACCACCTACAGGTGAATGGAATCCCAGCCACTGCCCTGAGAGACACTTGTGCCAGTCACACTATTGTGCATGACCGGCTGGTGTTCTCAAACCAGTACATCCCAGGTGAGATGGCCAGAGTAAGAGTTAGCCCAGACAGGGTCACTGATAGGCCTGTGGCTTTTGTGCCCATAGAAGTGGGTGGGACTTTTAGCTGGAGAAGGGTGGTAGTCAGTACAGACCTCCCCCTTGATTGTCTCCTTGGAAATGACTACCCAGAGGTTAGTCAGAGCCCAAGAGAGGAACTGGTCCAGTGCCAGTCCTCTCCCAAGGATTCTGGAGTGCCTGCCTCTGCAGTAAATGCAAGTAGGCCCCAGAAGAAAAAGAAAAGGAAACAGAGTAGGAAAGGTGGCCAACCTTTAGCCAAGGTTCCAGCAAGCCAAGGAGATTCTGCTCCAGTAGGGGAGAACTCCAAAAGTGGCTCTGATAAAGTCCAACCTGACCCACAAGAAGTCCTGGCTAGTCAGGCAACTGTTAAGCCTGAGTGGGTGGCTCCTCAGCTAACAGAAGAAAGAGTGGAAGAAGGGTGTTTACTACAAGATGTGGTAACCCCCCACTCTAATACAGCAGACAGGCACCCTGAACCCAAAGAAGCCTGTAACTTAGCCCCTTCCCTTGTAGGTGAAGAGCTAAAGGTGTGGTTCTGGGCACTGACAGCTGTCAGTGGCCTCTGCTGGGTGTTAGCCTTTATGGCTGCACTATCCTTGGCATGGTGGTCTGACCCCATGCCAAATAACAAATTAGGCCCCCTGACCCTGTTGGTCATGGTGGGGTTACTCCAGCTCTGGGTAACCTCTTTGGGTAAGCTAGGGGTGACCCTGGCTAAGATAAGATTAGCAGAGGTGGATACCTCTAACCCCAAAATAGAGAGAATGGGTGAAGACATAAAAAGCACAGACAAGAGGCAGTTCAGACTAGGTCCTATCACTGTGGAAGTGGGTCAGTTCCCCAGAGGGAATGACCTGAACAGGAGGATGTAAGGCAGAGTAGGCCCTGCAACAAACCAGCCTATTTCCTCTACTCTTCCTCGCCTGACAGACTAGGAAGACTCTCCCAGCTTTGGCTGAGTCTCCTGGCCTGTGGGCTGGGGGGGGCTTGTGTAAAGAAATGGCTCCCTGTTGCACTTACCCCCCACTTTTTGCCTGATACTGATGCTGACTTGACTGAGAAGTGTGCTGGGACCCTGCTAACCAGGCCCCAACACCAGTGTTCTTTCACCTAAAATGTACCATTGTTTCCACAATTGGCACAACCCTGGCACCTAGGTAAGTCCCTTGTAACTGGTACCCCTGGTACCAAGGGCCCTGATGCCAGGGAAGGTCTCTAAGGGCTGCAGCATGTCTTATGCCACCCTAGGGACCCCTCACTCAGCACAGACACACTGCTTGTCAGCTTGTGTGTGCTGATGGGGAGAAAATGACTAAGTCGACATGGCACTCCCCTCAGGGTGCCATGCCAACCTCCCACTGCCTGTGGCATAGGTAAGTCACCCCTCTAGTAGGCCTTACAGCCCTAAGGCGGGGTGCACTATACCACAGGTGAGGGCATATGTGCATGAGCACTATGCCCATACAGTGTCTAAGCAAAACCTTAGACATTGTAAGTGCAGGGTAGCCATAAGAGTATATGGGCTGGGTGTCTGTCAAAAACGAACTCCACAGCTCCATAATGGCTACACTGAATACTGGGAAGTTTAGTATCAAACTTCTCAGAATAATAAACCCACACTGATGCCAGTGTTGGATTTATTAAAAAATGCACACAGAGGGCATCTTAGAGATACCCCCTGTATTTTACCCAATTGTTCAGTGCAGGACTGACTGGTCTGTGCCAGCCTGCTGCTGAGAGACGAGTGTCTGACCTCATGCGGTGAGAGCCTTTGTGCTCTCTGAGGACAGAAACAAAGCCTGCTCTGGGTGGAGGTGCTTCACACCTCCCCCCTGCAGGAACTGTCACAGCTAGCAGTGAGCTTCAAAGGCTCAAGCTTCGTGTTACAATGCCCCAGGGCACTCCAGCTAGTGGAGATGCCCGCCTCCTGGACCCAGCCCCCACTTTTGGCGGCAAGTCCAGGAGAGATAATGATAAAAACAAGGAGGAGTCACTGGCCAGTCAGGACAGCCCCTAAGGTGTCCTGAGCTGAGGTGATTCTGACTTTTAGAAATCCTCCATCTTGTAGAAGGAGGATTCCCCCAATAGGGATAGGAATGTGACCCCCTCCCCTTGGGAGGAGGCACAAAGAGGGTGTACCCACCCTCAGGGCTAGTAGCCATTGGCTACTAACCCCCCAGACCTAAACACGCCCTTAAATTTAGTATTTAAGGGCTACCCTGAACCCTAGAAAATTAGATTCCTGCAAACTACAAGAAGAAGGACTGCCTAGCTGAAAACCCCTGCAGAGGAAGACCAGAAGACGACAACTGCCTTGGCTCCAGAAACTCACCGGCCTGTCTCCTGCCTTCCAAAGAACTCTGCTCCCGCAACGCCTTCCAAGGGACCAGCGACCTCTGAATCCTCTGAGGACTGCCCTGCTTCAAAAAAGACAAGAAACTCCCGAGGACAGCGGACCTGCTCCAAAAAGACTGCAACTTTGTTTCAAGGAGCAGCTTTAAAGACCCTGCAATCTCCCCGCCAGAAGCGTGAGACTTGCAACACTGCACCCGGCGACCCCGACTCGGCTGGTGGAGAACCAACACCTCAGGGAGGACCCCCGGACTACTCTACGACTGTGAGTACCAAAACCTGTCCCCCCTGAGCCCCCACAGCGCCGCCTGCAGAGGGAATCCCGAGGCTTCCCCTGACCGCGACTCTTTGAAACCTAAGTCCCGACGCCTGGAAAAGACTCTGCACCCGCAGCCCCCAGGACCTGAAGGACCGGACTTTCACTGCAGAAGTGACCCCCAGGAGTCCCTCTCCCTTGCCCAGGTGGAGGTTTCCCCGAGGAACCCCCCCCTTGCCTGCCTGCAGCGCTGAAGAGATCCCTTGATCTCTCATTGACTAACATTGCGAACCCGACGCTTGTTCTATCACTGCACCCGGCCGCCCCCGCGCCGCTGAGGGTGAAATTTCTGTGTGGGCTTGTGTCCCCCCCGGTGCCCTACAAAACCCCCCTGGTCTGCCCTCCGAAGACGTGGGTACTTACCTGCAAGCAGACCGGAACCGGGGCACCCCCTTCTCTCCATTCTAGCCTATGCGTTTTGGGCACCACTTTGAACTCTGCACCTGACCGGCCCTGAGCTGCTGGTGTGGTGACTTTGGGGTTGCTCTGAACCCCCAACGGTGGGCTACCTTGGACCAAGAACTGAACCCTGTAAGTGTCTTACTTACCTGGTAAAACTAACCAAAACTTACCTCCCCCAGGAACTGTGAAAATTGCACTGTGTCCACTTTTAAAGTAGCTATTTGTGAATAACTTGAAAAGTATACATGCAATTGAAATGATTCAAAGTTCCTAATGTACTTACCTGCAATACCTTTCAAACAAGATATTACATGTTAAATTTGAACCTGTGGTTCTTAAAATAAACTAAGAAAAGATATTTTTCTATAACAAAACCTATTGGCTGGATTTGTCTCTGAGTGTGTGTACCTCATTTATTGTCTATGTGTATGTACAACAAATGCTTAACACTACTCCTTGGATAAGCCTACTGCTCGACCACACTACCACAAAATAGAGCATTAGTATTATCTATTTTTACCACTATTTTACCTCTAAGGGGAACCCTTGGACTCTGTGCATGCTATTCCTTACTTTGAAATAGCACATACAGAGCCAACTTCCTACAGAAAGCTTCTCTTGTGGATAGTTCCAAGGAGTTATATGGTGGTACAAAATCCAGCGAGCCAATGGGCTGTGATGCAACCATTCTTTTGCTAAAGCTTAAGGAGATGATTGAGGGTTTTCTGTCACCTGTGATGGCAAAACTATTGGTGATAGAAAAAGCAGTTACTCGGCTAGGTGAATGAAGAAGCCACAGGAGCCATTCTATGGGGGGTGTAAGGCCCTGTGTTGTGCGTCTCATCCTAGTGTGGATGAGAATTTACAGGAGGAAAATGCGGGGCCCCTGGGAAGTTTGCCTCAGCATCTGGATAACCCGTCAAGTTCTGGGGGCCAAGGTGCCTGTATTCAGTCTGTGTTGGCCCCAACTACCGCCCCACCAATGGGCAGCGGGGCCTTGAATGGTTCTAGCCTCGGAAGGCAACCTGACCATGGTTCTGTGGTGGTTGGGGGGGCTTGCCCACAGCTGATTGGGAAGTCAAATCAGAATCCGTTGAGTCAAAAGTCTTCATTGGCCCGTCTGGATCTCCCCCCGGCATGTGGCCCTTATGTGGTAGTACTGACTAATGTTCTGCTCTGGCCCTTGGGGTAACAGAATCTATGGCTCAATTAAAAAATAAGACTGGTTATTGGTTGAGCAAAAACTGCAATTCTTCATGTAAGGATCTTGAAGATGTCTTGTTTGTTCGAAGAATTGACTAGATTGGTCCGAGGAAAAAAGAAGGGGTCGAGGATTGTGTTATTATAAATGTCAGATACCCGGGCCTGGCTCAACGGCTTCTCTTCTCATATAGTCAGGCCTTTTCAAGGGCAGAACCAATTGGTATGGCCCCCCTGGGATATTTTTACAATCATGTGCGACTGGGCGCTGATCCCTCTCCCGACATTGGCAGGTCTCCCCCCCACTTCGGCCAGAATGCCGTGCGGCCAATTTGCAGGAGAACAGATCACAATATAAACTCGGACCTGGCAGGGGTGGATTGACAATGCACTAAGTCTGTGATTGCGTTGGAGGGGGTGGGCTCGAAGTGTGATCTTATTTCTTGGAATATTGCGGGGTATGATGCCAAGATATCCAACCAGGATTGGGTAAGGTGTGTGGCTGACTATGGTATTATAATGCTACAGGAAACATGGTCTGAGGGGCTGGCTGCTTGGGATGGATATGATAGATTCACCATCCCAAAAGCTCAGTCCCTCGGAGGTCGTTCGAAAGGGGGCCTGGTTACCTCAATACGTTTCTCCAAGATAGTGGCTGCCTTCCAAATTAACTGTAACCATCAGGGTATATTGCCTGTTTGGGTAATTTTTTCTAATAATTTTAATGTTTTGTTGGTTAAATTTTATAATGCTGTATGGGACAGGGGGTGTCAAATTGGGATTCTTTTCTCCATTCTCCAGGTGTTGAAACATAGAATGGAGGAGGTGGGGTTGGAATTTTGTGCCATTGTATCTGGAGATTTTAATGCTAAGCTGGGCCGCCTCAGTACAATGGTAAATCCCTTCGACTACGACTGTGGGGACTACTTGGTGGCTGACATTCAGGATGTGAGAGGTAGGGCTTTGATTAAGGAACTTAGGAAGTTGGGCCTTTTGAACTTCCGGGACACTGAAGTAGTAGATTTTCACCAGCTCCCAACACTTGTGGGTAGAGGGTCTGGCACCACAATTGACTACATTTTCGTGTCTCCGTCATTGAAAAATCTGATAATTGGTGGAGAGGTGCTTGGAGAATGTATGAGTGATCATAACCCCCTCACAGTGTAATTTAAACTTCCAGGGGCTCTAAGTAAATTAGGGCGGGCGGTCCTGCAACAGTGAAGATAAGAGACCAGGGTAGGCGACTTGGTTGGAAACAGGGAGATGCCCAACAAGTTATTGACAGGGTGGTGGGGGGAAACGTACGCTTGTTTATGGATATACTTTTGAGAGAGACTCCGAGCCCAAAAGAAGTGACGGTTGCAATAGCTGAAGTAAACATAGAAGTTAGAGACTGTTTATTTTCGATAGACAGTCATCCCAACAAGCGCAGAGGTAAGGCTTGTTACGATGCCAGGGCAAATATGAAAACGGTCCTCAAGCAATATCCCAGAGATAGGCCCGCTGTGAAAGCAGCAAGGATTGAGTACAAAAGGGCTCTGAGGGAAAGTAAGGATAGATTTAAAGCAAAGGCCTGGGTAGAGTTGGAGCGCGCCACAGTCCTGAAGGATCCTGGTTTATTCTGGAAGGTGGTGAATAGAGGTTCTTTTGCCACAGAGACATCCGAGGGTTTGGGTTGCAATATTGCCCCGGAGGTTTGGGTAAATTATTTCTGTAGAATTTTTGAGGGAATCCCTCTAAGAAATAATTGGGAAAAAGAGTGTTTGGTGGTTCCCAATTTAACGATCAGGTTTTCACTCCGGGAAGTTATTGATGCACTCCAGGGCAGAGCTAGTAATAACGCCCCGGGCCCAGACTCCATTCCCATGGATTTGTACAAATCTTGCCCTCAGTTGTGGGCACCTGTTCTTTTAAATGTTCTTAATGCGACAGTTACTGTGGGAATTCCTGCCTCTTGGAGAAGGGCTTGTATTATTCCAGTTTTTAAAAAAGGGGATCGGAATGACCCGAAGTCCTATTGCCCTATTTCCCTACTTGACTCTTCTGGGAAGATTCTGGGGCGGATCATCTTAAGGCGTATTGAGGCTTGGATGGTAGAAAAGGAAATTTTGAGACGGGATCAGTATGGCTTTAGGGAAGGTCTTGGCACACGTGAGCAGTGCCTTAATCTTCTGATGATGATTGGGAAATATACGCAAGCTAGGAAGGGCACCCTCTATCTTGCCTTTATGGACCTTAGTTGTGCCTTTGATAAGGTAAATCGGTCCTTATTGTGGGAAAGGTTAAGTCAGTTAGGGATGGATCCTGATATTGTGGAACTGCTCCACTACCTCCACTCAGGATTGGTTGCCAATGTGAGGGTGGGAACAAATGGGGAATGTTCAGAGACTTTTAGGCTCACCAAGGGCGTTCGCCAGGGGTGTGTGTTGGCCCCTACTCTGTTCCTCTTATATACTAATGGATGGTCAGATTTCTTGGTGGAGCACTGTAGGGATGTCCCAAAGGTGAATGGCACTAGTGTCCCGGTGTTGACATATGCGGATGATGCGGTCCTTATGGCCCGCACCATGAATAGTCTTCGTAAAGCTGTTAGAGCCTACGCATCTTATATGTCAGGCTTGGGCCTAGAGATAAACTATAAGAAATCGCATTTTATGGTATGTGGTAAACCTTTGAGCAGTGTTGGGGAGCTAAAGGTTGAGGATCAAACTATTAGTAGGGTCAATTAATTCCCATACTTAGGGGTAATCTTTGATGACAAAGGCTCATGGAAACCTTCTATTGCTAGAAGGAGTATGCTCTTCCATGCCTCAGTTGGTGCCACTTTGGATTTTGTTGTAAGAGTAGGAAGCAAACCCATTAAGCCTCTGCTTGAAATCTATAGGCGTAAATGTCTCCCTGTCCTGTTGTATGGTGCAGCACTTTGGGGGTATATGGATACCCGAGTGCCCATTATGGAAGAAAATCATTTTTGTAGAAGACTATTGGGCGTTGGTCAAAATACCTCTGGCTTTTGCTTGCATCTAGAACTAGATCTTGAATGTGTGCAAGATACTATTCAGTTGGCTCCCCTTTTGTTATGGATTTCCATTTGGAGAAATGAATTTGCTATTTTTAATAGAGAGATTTTAAGGGATTGTTTGGCCTGCGATAATTTAAAATGCATTCCCTGGCTGATGTACATAAGAAAGGTAGCACAGGAGTTGGGGCGGCCGGATTTGTTTTACTCTCCCCAGGGTCTGACTAGCCAGGATCAAAATTGGGTGAAGGAGAATTTCTTAAGAATTCGGAGGGTTGAAAGAGAGGGAAAGGAACTAGGGAAACAAGCGGTCAGGGATTTTATTATGTTAAAGATGGGGGTGGGTCCTGAGCCCTTTCTCCTAGTAATAAATGACCTGAGGGAAATGACTCTTATTACTCGATTCCGTTTGGGGGTCATCAGAATTAATCTCTATTAATCTCTGCTTTCCGTTAGGTCAGTATGGTGAAAAATCTATCAGACCGTGTCCCTGCAGACCTTGTCCCATTTTACATTATTCTGTGTTTTTTACGCACCTTTTAGAAGACGTTTTTTATTACCCCTGCTGAGGCCAAAGGGATTTGTGCAATTTCGTCCTGCTTTTATGTGGCTGCAAATGGCCTCAGATGCATTGGTATGGAGAGGTTTGGGATTGTTTTTGAGGGAGCCATTACTTGGCGTAATAACCTAGAGTTTTTTTAAGGGACGTTTTAGATTATTATCTTTGAAAATGACGTTTGATCTGTTTTTAAATTATGATTACTGTTATTTTATTGTTCTATTGATATTATGGTTATTTATTGTTGTTTATGTAATTTAAGGGTTGAATTATTTCATACCGAATAAAGTCTTCTAGAGTCCTAGCTGCGTAAAAGCACATGGTGCTCCAATTATATTTGCTGGGATGTATGTATAAGTGATATTTCCACAAGAAAATAACCATCCAACAGGTAATTTGACATTCTTAATATGACTAGCAGCAGACACTATATTCTTGCAAGACATGCTGTTATTTATATTTTTGCAGGTTTTGTCAGTTTGTCTCTGACAGAACACTTGTTGTTCCCACGGGATCTCTTGCGGGGGAACCGTTGTCACTTCAAGGTGCATTTGAATGCACTTTTCCGATCTTTTTAGTGTCACATGTTAGATTATAACAAACTTCGCCTGAAGTGACATTGTAAGCAACAATGAGTGTTAGGTTGTTCCATTTATTATTGGTAGTTTCTTGGCAAAAACGACAGTACTCATAGAGAGATAGATGAGTTAATACATCACTTTCCTCCACTGCCCCGTCAGCGTTGGTACTGTTGAATATTTGCAGCAAGACACTGGCAGGAGTCGGTATAGTAACTAGGCAGATGGAAAGACATCAGTGGTGCTTTTCATACTTGTCATGCAGAAATCCGATCTCTTAAGCACAGTTTGTACTGAGTAGATCCAGAAATTTTCCGGCTGGTCGATTGGCGCTGTTGGTCAGTCACTTCGGAGCTGGGGGGGCTTTCGGTTCTTCCTGACTGCACTCGGACATGCTCCACACAGCGCAGTCAGCACAAAGACACCTCGTAGTGTGATCTGTTAAAGAGACGAGTATGATCATTCTCGCAAATAACATTTATCAGCTGGTACATGTTCCCACTTTTCTTGTTCTCGTTTTATGACTAACAAAATGTATTTTCCTTTCGCCATGATTTCTGCTGGTTCAGGGGGATGATTTACCTTAGCACCGGTATTCTTGTCAGTGGAGCCAAAGCCTCCCTCTCCACGCACAGTAAGAAGGGCTGAGGCAGTCCCCTTTCTGACTTTTCCCCCATACACTGGAATAATTACGATTTGGGCAATTCAATCTCCAGTTTGTATTATCAAATTAGCGTCTCCATTGTTCAGTTATAGCACTTTAATTTCGCCCTGGTAGTCTGCATTGATCACTTCCCCTATGACCTGAATATCCTTGCGTGCCAGTCAAGAGGGGCAATCAATCCGAAATGCTCTGGGGGAATCTGTATCCCAACACCTGTTTCAATAAGTCCTAGATCTCGTGGGTTCAGTTTGTAAATGTTCAGAGCATGCAAATCAAGACTTGCAGATTCTGGTGTTGCTTGATACGGAGCAAGAGCTCCTGTCTTTTCCCAATTCATAATAGTATTAGTCGCTACATGAGGTTGTATCTGTAAGGATGGGGTCAAGATTTTTCATTCCAAACATTCCCAAGTTCGGAGTTACAATTATGTAGCTGGACATAGTGAACAGTACACTTGCAAAATGTCGTTCCTGCACTAATGAAGTCCAGGAAAATGGAGCTGGAGTTCGTGAGGCACCTCTGCTCATGCAGGGGTGCCCTCACACAGGAAGGTCTGGGCTAGGAGGGCATGCCATAGGGATGACTTACAGTGGCCTGGTGCAGTGACCTGAAGTGAAAGGATGCATGCACCTTTCATTGCGGGCTGCAATGGCAGGCCTGCAGACACATTTTACATGGGCTCCCATGAGTGGCATAATACATGCTGCAGCCCATGGGGAACCCCTGGTGCCCCAATGCCCTGGGAACCTGGGTACCTTATACTAGGGACTTATATTGAGGTACCAGTATGCCAAATGTGGGGTGTGTGAAGTCCCAAGCAACCAAATGTAGATGGAGACAGCAAGTCACTGGGGTCCTGGTTAGCAGGATCCCAGTAAACACAGTCAAAACACACTGACATCAGGCAAAAAGTGGGGGTAACCATTCCAAAAAAGGGTACTTTCCTACATAACCCACCCTCCACAAACAAAGGACAATAAGGAAAACCTTGTCCAGTTGAGTCTTCATTGTCTAAGTGGAAATATCTGTTGAGTCCATCTGAATTGGAGTGGTTACTCCCAGGTCTGTGTTCCACTTTATAGTCCATTCCCTATAGGGATATGGACCAACTTAAAAGTTTGGGATTTTCACCATTCATTTACTTTAACCATAGAAGGGGCCTGTGGTCTGTTTGAACAAGGAAGTGAGTGCCAAATAAGTATGGCCTCAACTTCTTCAAAGCCCAAACCACAGCAAAGGCCTCTCTTTCCATGGCCGATCAACACTTTTCCCTAGGGGTCAACCTTCTGCTTATAAAAGCTACAAGTTGGTCCTGCCCTCTGTATTCAGTTATGACAGTACTGCGCCCACCCCTACCTCAGAAGCATCTGTCTGAACTATGAAATGCTTGGAGTAGTCAGGTCTTCTTAAAATAGGAGCAGAGCACATGGCCTGTGTAAGGTCCCCAAAAGCTTTTTGGCAGCTAGTTGTCCACAAAAAGTTTTTGGGGCATCTTTTTGGAGGTGAGGTCATTAAGGGGGAGTAGAATGGAGCCATAGTCCTTAATGAACCTCCTATAGTACCCAGTGACCTGGGTTTGGGTAGCAGGGGCAGTGCAATAGAAAATAGTTTGTAGTTTCCCCTGTAGTGGCTGAATCTGGCATCCACCTACTAGGTGTTCCAGATATACCACTTTCCCCTTCCCTATCTGGCACTTAGAGGCCTTGATAGTGAGGCCTACATTTTGCAGGGCCTCCAAAACATTCCACAGGTGGACCAGGTGATCCTCTCAGGTGGGGCTAAAGACAGCTATATCATCATGATAAGCTGCACTGAAGCCTTTCAATCCTTGGAGAACTGTATACAGCAGCCTTTGGAATGTGGCAGGTGCATTTTTCAACCCAAAGAGCATCACAGTGAAGTAATAGTGCCCACCAATGGTAGAAAATGCTGTTTTAGGTTTAGCCTCCCGTGATAGCTTGATCTGCCAATAGCCAGCAGTCAGATCAAAGGTGCTGAGATACTTAGCAGATGCCAGTGTATCTATAAGCTCACCTGCCCTGGGGATAGGATGAATATCTGTTCTAGTAACAGTGTTGAGACCCTGTAGTCCAGTGGTTCCCAACCTGTGGTCCGGGGACCCCTGGGGGTCCGCGAACCCACCTCAGGGGGTCCGCGACTGCTTAGAAAGTAAAATAATATTAGCAGAATAGGTCGACAGGTTTTAGTAATGACTCAGTGGAGGGGTCCCTGGATTCCAATAATGATTCAGTGGGGGTCCCTGGGTTCCGGTGATGATAAAGTGGGGGTCCACAGAAGTGAAAAGGTTGGGAACCACTGCTGTAGTCTATACAATACCTTGTTTCCCTTTTTCCATACTGGGAGTGGGGTTTTGGGCCAAGTACCACAGGACTAGCCCAAGGGCTGTCTGAGGGCTCTATGACTCCTAGGTCCAGCATCTTCTGAACTTTACACTTGATGCAGTCTCTGACATGATGAGGCTGCCTGTAAATTTTGCTCTTAACATGCAAGCTGTCCCCTGGGTCAATGGTGCGTTCACACCATGTGGTCTGTTATAGAGAGTATCTGAATGACGAGCTACAACAATTTACCTGTAGGAAGGATGATCCTCAGGTATAGTATCACTATAGATAACAATAATCATAGTGTTGTATGTCATGGACGAACAAGGACATATGAAAGCACAATACCGCTGAACATTAGATAAGAAATTAGTGTATTCTGTCCACACAAAATGATTTTATTCAATAAATGTACAAAATGTTAAAACACATAAAACCAATTACAGAGAAGACAATCAACAATATACCTAACTCAGACATACCGCAATCATACCAAACTGAGGATAACCTAAAGGAAGAAATAAAACAAACAGAATTACAAGAAGAAGGACTCAGATGGCCCTGATATGAACGGAGAAATACAATAACAATAATAAATGTAATAAACATAATACAACAATCTATTTCCTATCAATTAAGAAAAAGGAAAAAATACAAATCTAGCAGAGTTGAAATAACAATCTACACTCTGGTACTGCCAGGGTCTTATAATAGAAAAAGGGCGAATAACAATGATGAAGTTATTCAATCAATAGAATACAGTAGGAACTGGAGACCTACGCGCGTTTCAGTGTTCCTCTATTATTGAGGTCACCTTCATCAGGGCCGTTCCAAATATTACAGTCTAGTGTTGGTATAATCCTCACAGCCGAACGTCTTGATCGTCACTTGTGCCCAGTTCTGGATACATGTGGAAGATATAAACGTAGTATCTGTTATATCACCCTGATGTTAGGGCTGATATAAAGTTGTTCCATTTTCCAAGGAAATTCGTCAAGATAACCTTTGTTGTCAATAGGGGAAAAAAGTTCTGTAGTACAGCTGTGCAGGGCAAACAAGCGGATTTCAGTTTAAAGTTTTTTGAAGCGCCTCCATGCTAATATAAGGCCTGATGAGGATTCCAAGGCAAGTGCTTCGATAGAAAGGCTATGGGGGGAGTAGCTTAGCATGTAGTCGTTAGTCACCATGTGGTCTGACCAGGAGTCAGGGAGAACAGTTCTGAGAACTGTCCTAGGAGGTTTCTGCAGTCCTCTTTTTGTGACTCAGAGAGGCAGTCAGCAAGCACTACCCCATCAACTGAGCCATCAGCTGCACTGTGGGAGAAGAGGTCAGGAAGAGGGTCACTCTCTTCTTCCTGTACCTCATCAGTTGCCATGAGCAGAGTCATATTAGACCTATCATAGTAGGGCTTAAGGCGATTCACATAAAGCACCCTAAGGGGGCTTCTGGGAGTGCCAAGGTCTACCAAGTAGGTGATCTCACCCTTCTTTTGCCCTACTGTGTGGGACCAACTCCACTTGTCCTGGAGTGCCCTGGGAGCCACAGGCTCCAGGACCCACACTTTCTGCCCTGGTTGGTACACAGTCAGCACAGCCTTCTGGTCATGCCATTGTTTGTGCAACTCCTAGCTGGCCTGAAGTTCTTTAGTGGCCCTCTTTATGTATTCAGCCATCCTTAATCTGAGGCCAAGCATATAATCCACAATTTCGTGCTTGGGAGGCTTGAGAGGTTGCTCCCAGCCTTCTCAAACAAGAGCAAGGGGAGTCCTAACAGAAGTTCAAATGGGAAGTAGCCAACACACTTCTGAGGGGCCTTCCTATAGGCGAAGGGAAGGAATGGAAACAGGACATCCCATCACCTTCTGAGTTTTTCAGAGACTCCATTTATCATACCCTTGAGAGTTTTGTAAAACCTCTCAACTAAGCAATTTGTTTGGGGGTATTACGGATTGGTGAACTTGTAAGTAATACCACACTCTTTCCACACATGGCTTTCAGGTAAGCAGATGTGAAGTTTGCACCCCTATCTGATACCACCACTTTAGGAAACCCCACTCTTGAAAAGATACCAAGAAGGGCTTTGCAACTGCAGGAGCTGTAGTGGTCCTAAGAGGAATGGCCTCTGGGTACCTGGTGGCATGGTCTATTACCACCAGTATGAATCTGTTCCCAGCTGCAGTTGGAGGGTCCAGGTGGGCAACAATATCCACCCCAACTCTCTCAAAGGGTACCCCAACCACTGAAAGTGGCATTAGGGGGTCTTTGGATGCCACCTGTCTTGCCACTGGCTTGACAGGTGACACAGGAGCGACAAAACTCCTTTGTGTCTTCAGACATGTGGGGCCAGGGAAAGTGAGGGACAAGCCTGTCCCAAGTCTTGCTTTGCCCCAGGTGACCTGCCAGGGGAATATCAGGTGACAACGTCAGCAGAAATTCCCTATACTTCAGAGGGACCACCAATCTCCTGGTGGCACCACGTTTGGGATCTCTTTACTCTGAATATAGGAGACTGTCTTCCCAATAGACCTTATAGGTGCCACTGATATCCCCTGCCTTTTGTGCTGCAGCTTGCTGCCTCAAGCTCTCCAGTGTGGGACAAGTCTGTTGTTCCCTATTGAATTCCTCCCTGGCGGGCCCTCCCCTGCACCTAAGAGCTCAGCTGTGTCAGCTTGCAGCTCCTCTGGTGTAGGTTCCACCAAATTAGTGGATTCTTCTCCCTCCGGAGTTGAATCCTCATTGGAGGCAGGGGCAGCCTTTGGTTTAGGAAGCTCTAGGGCCATTGTTCCAAGCTCCAAGGATCCTTGCTATTTTTGCTTCTTGTCCTGTGCTCTTGTGAGGGCAAATATATGCCCTGGGATGCCCAGCATGGCTGCATGGGCCTCCAGTTCCACTTCCGCCTAGGCTGAGGTCTCCAAGTCATTTCCTATTGGACACTCTATAGGTAGGTCTGAGGAGACCACAACTTATTTAGGGCCAGTAACCCCCACCCAGCTGAAATCAATAACTGCCATGGGGAGGCACATAGTGTTACTATGAGCATCAGCCACTTTGTAAGTGTGACCAAGTAGGTGTTGCTCAGGGGAATCCAATTTTTCAGTCACCATAGTGACACTGGCACCTGTGTCCCTGTAGGCCTCAGCCTCAACACCATTTATCAAGGGATGCTGCCTGTACTTGCCCATGTTAAGGGGACAGGCAGAAAAGGTGGCAAGATCAGTGCCCCCATCAGAGACTAGCACTGCCTCAGTGGCCCTCTAATCAGTCCATACCCCACTCCAGTCCCTAAGGTGAGCCCATCTTCACTCTTGGACTGACTACTGTTAGTAGTCCCACCACTACTGCTATTGCTAGGGGCACTAGGAGTAGAAGTGGAGTTAATAGGGGTGGAAGGTTTGGAGCCTTTCTTAGGACAGGAGCTGTCCCCTGCCCTATGGCCTATGTTTCTGCAAACACAGCACCAAGACTTTTTGAAGTTAAAGAAAGAGGAAGATGAAGATGAAGAGGATTTATTCCCACCCCCAGAGGAGTTTTGTCGGCCTGATGAAGACTCTTTACTTTTATCTTTGTCCCCACCCTTATCCTGATGCTTATCTGCTTCCTTCTGTTTGTGGTCACCCCCTGTGTGTCTTCCTACTCCCCTTGGTTCGGACCCACTTGTCTGCCTTCTTTCCCAATTCTTGGGGAGAGGTCAAATCAGAGTCCACCAGGTACTGATGCAGCTGATCAGATACTCAGTTATTCAAAATGTGCTCTATTAGAATTAGGTTATACAAGCCCTGATAATCACTAACTTTTCTCCCATGCAACCAGCCTTGCAGAGCTTTTACAGAACAGTCCATAAAATCTACTCAATCTTGAGAGGACTCTTTCCTGGTCTCTTTGAACTTGATCCTATACTGTTCAGTAGTCATACCAAACTCATCTAACAGTGCTGTTTTTAAAACTGTGTAATTGTCTGCATCGTCTGCTTCTTCCTCCTCCTCCTCCTGGTTGCAAGCATGGTCCTGTCAGCCTGGAGAAGTAGGCACAGAAGCAGACTCTTATGGGGATTTCTACCTGTCTTTGGTTTTCTCTCAGCAGGGATCTCCCGCAACTCTTGGAAAGTTAGACCCGCTGTAGGAAGTTGGCTCTGTATGTACTATTTCAAAGTAAGAAATAGCATGCACAGAGTCCAAGGGTTCCTCTTAGAGGTAAGATAGTGGCAAAAAGAGATCATTCTAATGCTCTATTTTGTGGTAGTGTGGTCGAGCAGTAGGCTTATCAGAGGGTAGTGTTAAGCATTTGTTGTACACACACAGGCAATAAATGAGGAACACACACTCAGAGACAATTCCAGGCAAATAGGTTTTTGTATAGAAAAATATATTTTCTTAATTTATTTTAAGAACCACAGGTTCAAGATTTACAAACAATACTTTAAATGAAAGGTATTTCCCTCAGGTATCTTAGGAACTTTGAATTATCACAATAGCATGTACGGTCTTGGCAAAAATGGCAATAAGCTATTTTAAAAGTGGACACAATGCAAAAATCAACCGTTCCTGGGGAGGTAAGAAAATGTTAAGTTCACAGGTAAGTAAGACACTTACAGGGTTCAAAGTTGGGTCCAAAGTAGCCCACCATTGGGGGTTCAAGGCAATCCCAAAGTTACCACACCAGCAGCTCAGGGCCGGTCAGGTGCAGAGGTCAAAGTGGTGCCCAAAACACATAGGCTTCAATAGAAATAAGGGTGCCCCGGTTCCAGTCTGCCAGCAGGTAAGTACCTGCGACTTCGGAGGGCAGACCAGGGGTGTTTTGTAGGGCACCGGGGGAGACACAAGCAGGCACAGAAAGTACACCCTCAGCTGCACAGGGGCGGCCGGGTGCAGAGTGCAAACAGGCGTCGGGTTTTCAATAGGAATCAATGGGAGACCCGGGGGTCTCTTCAACGATGCAGGCAGGCACAGGATGGGCTCCTCGGGATGGCCACCACCTGGGCTAGGCAGAGGGTCGCCTGGGGGGGTTGCTCCTGCACTGGAGTTCGGTTCCTTTAGGTCCTGGGGGCTGCGGGTGCAGTGTGGTTTCCAGGCGTTAGGTTCCTTGAAGCAGGCAGTCGTGGTCAGGGGGAGCCTCTGGATTTCCTCTGCGGGCGTCGCTGTAGGGGCTCAGGGGGGTCAACTCTGGCTACTCACGGGCTCGCAGTCGCCGGGGAGTCCTCCCTGTAGAGTTAGTTTTCTGCAGGTTAAGCCGGGGGCGTCGGGTTCAGAGTGGGAAGTCTCACGCTTCCGGCAGGAAACATGTGGCCTTTAAAAGTTGCCTCTATGTTGCAAAGTTGCAGTTTTGTTGAACAGGGCCGCTGTTCTCGGGAGCTTCTTGGTCCTTTTAGATGCAGGGCATTCCTCTGAGGCTTCAGAGGTCGCTGGTCCCTGTGGGATGCGTCGCTGTTGCAGTTTTTCTTGAAGTGGGGAGACAGGCCGGTAGGGCTGGGGCCAAAGCAGTCGCCGTCTCCGTCTTCTCTGCAGGGCTTCAGGTCAGCAGTCCTTCTTTGTCTTCAGGTTGCAGGAATCTCTCTTCCTCGGTTCTGGGAGCCCCTAAATACTCAATTTAGGGGGGTGTTTAGGTCAGGGAGGGCAGTAGCCAATGACTACTGGCCCTGAGGGTGGCTACACCCTCTTTGTGCCTCCTCCCTGTGGGGAGGGGGGCACATCCCTAATCCTATTGGGGGAATCCTCCATCTGCAAGATGGAAGATTTCTAAAAGTAAGAGTCACCTCAGCTCAGGACACCTTAGGGGCTGTCCTGATTGGGGAGTGACTCCTCCTTGTTTTTCTCATTATCTCCTCCAGCCTTGCCGCCAAAAGTGGGGGCAGTGGCCGGAGAGGCCGGCATCTCCACTAGCTGGGATGCCCTGTGGCACTGTAACAAAGGGGGTGAGCCTTTGAGGCTCACTGCCAGGTGTTACAGTTCCTGCAGGGGGAGGTGAGAAGCACCTCCACCCAGCACAGGCTTTGTTCCTGGCCACAGGGTGAAAAAGGCACTCTCTCCATGTGGCCAGCAACATGTCTGATGTGTGGCAGGCTGGCAAAAACTAGTCAGCCCACACTAGAGTTGGGTATCTTTTCAGGGGGCATCTCTAAGATGCCCTCTGGGTGTATTTTTACAATAAAGTGCACACTGGCATCAGTGTGCATTTATTGTGCTGAGAAGTTTGATACCAAACTTCCCAGTTTTCAGTGTAGCCATTATGGTGCTGTGGGGTTTGTGTTTGACAGACTCCCAGACCATATACTCTTAGGGCTACCCTGCACTTACAATGTCTAAGGTTTTGCTTAGACACTGTAGGGGCATAGTGCTCATGCACCTATGCCCTCGCCTGTGGTATAGTGCACCCTGCCTTAGGGCTGTAAGGCCTGCTAGAGGGGTGACTTATCTATGCCATAGGCAGTGTGAGGTTGGCATGGCACCCTGAGGGGAGTGCCATGTCGACTTAGTCATTTTCTCCCCACCAGCACACATAAGCTGGCAAGCAGTGTGTATGTGCTGAGTGAGGGGTCCCTAGGGTGGCATAAGACATGCTGCAGCCCTTAGAGACCTTTCCTGGCATCAGGGCCCTTGGTACCAGGGGTACTAGTTACAAGGGACTTACCTGGGTGCCAGGGTTGTGACAATTGTGGAGACAAAGGTACAGTTTAGGGAAAGAACACTGGCGCTGGGGCCTGGTTATCAGGGTCCCAGCACACTTTCAAATCATAACTTGGCATCAGCAAAGGCAAAAGGTCAGGGGGTAACCATGCCAAGGATGCATTTCCTTACACCCACATACTGTGAGTCCAGGGCCTGAGAGGTGTGATCTACTGAGGATATGATGTCTAGCTGGAGTGGTGTAGGTGACCCTAACTACTCTACCCACTAGGCTTCCAAAGATGTTTGGAGCAAGGGCTATGCTAGACCCCTAGCTTTCCCAAACTTATGAGACTAGATTCCTGATACTAAGTGCAGTGTGTACCCATGTAGGAGGCTGGCCCTCTATGTAGTGTGCAAAACTAGGCACACTCTGCAGGGGGTCCAGGCAACCAGATGTAAAAATTAGACCACCTAATGCTCCAATTTTTAAAGTAGCTGGTCGAGCAGTTAGGCTAATCCAGGAGATGTGCTAAGAATTTGTTGTACTCACAAATCCAATCATGCACCACACACACTCAATGAATTACTCAAGACCAGAATTTATAAAAAATACTTCTTGCTTTTATATAATTTTTAAGACCAAGATCTTTAAGATACGTTAAGTACTTTTTGAGATATGTCTTTCCAAATTTTCACTAAAGTTAGTCTTTCTATGTGTAATTACGCACCATAGGAATCATTATGCAGTCACTTTAAAAAATAAATTAAAAAATCATACAGTTGGGATACCAGTCTCTTCTTTTGCAAGATGGTCGAAGCAGTCAGTGGGCACACTGTGCCATTTGGAGAGCTTCGGGCGGCTCCCGGTTCCGGTGGGACCAGAGCTGGAAAGTCTTGTGGCACAGGCACTGGGCCACTTGGCGGGGCCAACTGGAAAAGGAGCTGGTTTGCAGATTTAAAGGTGATGTCTTTGGGTTCCCTTGGGCTGCTGAAGGTTCAAGGGATTAGGGACCTGGGGCACACAGCAGATTCTGTGATGCAGGGTTCAGGGCGAAGGATGCAGAGTGAGTTGGAGGTCTTGGATGCTGTGCGCAATGGAACCTTTTGGAGCTGGAGGTAAGTTTTCCTCTGCGGGCCGTGCAGGACGACAAGGGCGCTCTGGTGGGAGGTCCAGGGAGGCACTGAAGTCCCTCGACTGGGGCTTCCTCCTGGTCCAGTTGCAGCTCTGGGTGAGCTGTTTATGGTGGTGTCCGACGTGCACTGACCAGTACCTGGGGTATTGGCACAACTCGGCCACAGGAGGGCGCTGTGCCATCAAAGTTGACACACGTGTAGGTCTTCTCTGGTCTGTCGTTGGTGTGACATCGGGTCTGGCTGCAACTTTTGGTTGCAGAGATATCATCCAGTTGGTGAAGTGACCTTCACCGGTTTGTTGGTTCCTTGTAGGTTTCTTTGGTTTCTTGAGTAGTGCCTCCACTCAGGAGGGAGATCTCAGGCTATTTAGAAAGCCTGGAGGTCCTCAGGGTCTTTTGAGGTTGGTCCAGTGGTCAGCTCTTCCACAGCGGCGATTGTAGAGACTGTGGTGCAGCAAGCAGGGGACTTGGAGCCTCGTCAGGTGCAGCAGATCCTCTGTTCTCGTCCTGTCAGGTTCTTTAGTGCTGTCTTCTTTTCTTCCTGATGAATCTGATTTCTTGGTCACGGGGAGTCCACTAAATACTGAATTTAGAGGTGTGAGAGAATAGCCTCTTTCTAGCATGGTTACCCTCATTTTTGGCCTGTTTGTCAGTGTTTTTGACTGTGTCACTGGGATCCTGCTAGCCAGGACCCCAGTGCTTATGGTTTGTGGCCTACTCGTCAGTGTGCTTCACTGTTTTTCTCAGTGTGCTTGACTGTGTCACTGGGATCCTGCTAACCAGGACCACAGTGCTTAAGTTCCCAAATCTGTCACTACATACTGGTAAACCAGTATTTCATCCTAAATTGGCACACTGGTGTCCCCTTATAAGTCCCTAATATAGGGTACCTAGGTACCTAGGGCATTGGGGTTCCACTGGATCCCTATGGGCTGCAGCATTACTTTTGGCACTCATAGGGAGCCCATGCAAAGGCTTCTGGAGGATTGCCATTGCAGCCTGCGTGAAACAGTGCATGCACCTTTTCACAGCCATTTTTACTGCACCTTGTCAATTATAAGTCACCTATATTTTGAAGGCTGGGTGCAAAGTACCTGTGTGTGAGGGCACCCCTGCACTAGTAGAGGTGCCCCCATGTCGTCCAGGACCATTTTCCCGGACTTCGCGAGTGCGGGGACACCATTTTACGCGTGGCCTGGATATAGGTCAATACTTATATCCAGCTTCACAATGGTAAACCCAAATATGGCCATGTAAGGTGTCTAACACCTGGGAATTGTGCACCAATACTGATTGCAGTATTGGTTGCACAATCCCATGCACTCTGGGGGCTCCACGGTGGACCTCCAGTACTGCCATACCAGCCTTCTGAGGTTTTCCAGTTTCCAGTCAGCCCCAGCTGCTGCCACCTCACAGACAGGTTTCTGCCCTCCTGGGGCTTGAGCAGCTCAATTCCAGAAAGGCAGAACAAATCATATCCTTTGGGAAAGAGGTATTACACCCTCTCCTTTTGGAAATAGGTGTTACAGGCATGGGAGAGGTAGCCTCGTAGAGCCTCTGGAAATGCTTTGAAGGGCACAGATGGTGCCCTCCTTGCATAATCCAGTCTACACCAGTTCAGGGACCCCCAGTCCCTGCTCTGGCACAAAACTGGACAAGGGAAAGGGGAGTGACCACTCCTCTATCCATCACCACGTAGTGCCCAGAGCTCCTCCAGAGTGTCCCTGGGTTTTGCCATCTTGGATTCTAAGGTGGTGGGGCACTATGGGGGCACCTGAGAGGCCAATGTCAGCAGGTGATGTCAGAGCCCTCCCCTGATAGCTGCTTACCTGGTTAGGTGACCAATCCCCCTTTCAGGGCTATTTAGGGTCTCTCCTCTGGGTGATTCAGATTGCAAGACTCACGCATGACTCCTCTGCATACTTTACTTCATCTTCTACCAACAGAACAGCAGCTGAACTCTCCAGGAACTCTACAAACTGCAACAAAGAAGCAAAGATTACTTCTGCAACCTTGTAACTTCAGCTCCTGCCAGGAACTGCAACAGTTTCCAGGTCGTGCATCCTCGGAGGACTGCCTGTCTTCAACCTGCACCAGAAGAACCGAAGTAATCTCCCGTGGAGTGACGGAGTCACTTCCCTGCTTCAGCAGGCACCTCTCTACCGCAAGGACCGATGGCATGGGTCCCCTCTCCAGACAACGAACATGGATCCAGCAACACGGGTGGTAGACTAAAGTGACCCCGACAGTCCCAACATCCAGCTGTCCAACTTTGCCTCCCCACGCAAGACAGTACCCCCATGCATCGCGTGACTTGTAGCTGCCAAGGCTTATTTGCAACCTTCCAAGAAGTTCTTCGTGCACAGCACAGCTTAGGCCCCCAGCACTCCATCCTGTGCCGCACAACTTCCTGAGTGGTTCTCCGGCGGCATGGGAGTCCTTTGTGTTGTGCTGCCTGTGCAGTGGGACTCCTGTGAGCACCGCCTGGTCTTCTGGGGGCTCTTTGAGTTGCTGAGAGCCTCCCCGTCTCACCCTCCTGTGTAGAGGCCACCAGGTTCCTCCTGGTCCTGGGCAGCGCCATCTTCGGCCAACTGTGAGTTTTGCATGTGCCAAGGCTTGTTGGCAGAAACCAGCAACACAAACCAGACTGCAATCACCCTTCCAGCGTGGGACATCTTCTGCACCAACCAGGAACCTGCATCTGTCTTCTTGGGTGCATAACTGACTTTGTTCTTCCTTTGCACCTTCGTCCGGGTTAGCAGGGGCTCCTGTTCCCCCTGGACTCTTCAGTGCTTCTTGTACTTTGTCCCCTTCTTCAACAGGTCTTCAGGTCCAGGAATCCATAGTTGGTGTCTTGCAGTCTCTTCTGGTTCTACTATCACAACTTCTTGTGTGTCTCAGGAAACTTAGTGTGATTTACTGTTTTGCTGGGTTCTATTACTTACCTTTGGTGTTTTCTTACACTCCCAGTGCCCCTCTACACACTACACATGCCTAGGTGGGAAAACGACTTTCACATTCCACTATTTTAGTATATGGTTTGTGTTCCCCCTAGGCCCATTGCTACCTATTGTGATTTTCACTATTTGCACTGTTTTCTAACTGTTTACTTACCTGTTTTTGGATACTAGTGTATTTATTGTGTATATTACGTACTACCTAAGGGAGTATAGTCTCTAAGGTATTTTTGGAATTTGTGTCACCAAAATAAAGTTCCTTTATTTTTGTGACACTGAGTATTTTCTTTCATGTGTGACTACAGTGGTATTGCAACAGCTTTGCATGGCTCCTAGTTCAGCCTTGGCTGCTAAGCTACAGCTACTCCTAGACAGCTTGGCTGCTAGACACTGACTACATTTCACTAATAAGGGATAACTGGACCTGATGTAAGGTGTAAGTACCTGTGGTACCCACTACAAACCAGGCCAGCCTCTGTAGTGAAATATGTGTTTTTGACCACTGACTTTGTGGTGCACCACTTTGCATCTGGATTAGCTGTCTAGTGTTCACCAGTTGCAAATTACATTTTGTCTTAAGTTTAGCTGCCTATTGACTTTATCATAGTGTTAGACACTGCCATGTTAAAGGTTGACTGTATTTTTAATTCCACATTGTAAATTGTGCTTGTTTTCGTATTCTTTCTCACCGAAGAGCTAGGACATATCACCGAACAGCTACTTCATAATATGGAGGAGGTAGGGAGTCAGCACGATAAGAATGTACCAGACTGATGTTTTTTAGTGCAAGTAGGGAACGTTTGGCCTTGAGAGAGACAATTTGGGAAACTGGCCAGTTCCAACCTGTTTCTTTCAACTCTGACCTACATTACCCAGCATGTTTGCATATTTATTTTTTATGGGAGGGGTTTTTCCAGAAAGCCCTTCACCGGTTCTTTGGTTCTTTAAGATATAAAAAGGTGGCCCTGCTCAGTAGCGGTGAAATTTCCAAGACCTCGGTCAGGATTAGATGTCAAAGGTCTGACATTTTTCCCATGACGGTAGATATCTCTTTCTCGCAGTTGAACGGGGTCATCTTCTTGCTGGCATGAGAAAGATGAAGCATCTGACAGGCCCTACAGTGATTAATTTTTACTTCATTCTTTGCTTTGCCTAATCATAACCACATATATTTGCTGTGTACATTGCAGTTGAGAATCATTTTGGTATATTTTCCTTTCATTGCTGTGACTATTTTTAAACCTGTTCTTTCAATCTACTAAACTCCTTTTTTAGGAACCTCGTGGTGAAATAATAATAAATGTCTTCTTTGAACTGTGGGAAGGGTCACTTCCTTAGACCTCATTGGCTATTTTCCTGCCATCCAACATGGAGGAAAATTAAATGGGGGTCCACTCTGCCTCCAAGCCCCTAGGGCTGGTGCATGCTAAGTGAGACCCCTCCTCTTACCCTCTGTGTGGTTTCCCACCTTTGCTCCTGCCAAAAGTGGGGGTTGACAAAGGGGAAGCCATCTGCTGCTAGCAGCAGGCCTGAGGGCTCGAGTTTCAAGGGCTGAAGCACATTTCTGAGGGAGGGGGTGTTAGCTCCTCCACCCAGAAAGGGCATTGTTTTGCAAACCAGAGAGCCATGGCTAAACCCCAGGTTTTTATATTGGCTGTCTGAAAGTGGCATGCTGTATGGAATCAGTCAGCAACTATGCTAGTTAGGTTCGCTTTTGCAGGGGGCACCTCTAAATTATGCTATTGGGTGGTATAGACCACTTGGTACATTTAGGGATAAATCCAATACTGGTACCAATTTGGATTTATCATCCTGAGTTGTTTGCTAACAAACAACCCAAGTTGCAGAGTGGCCATCATGTAACTGGGGAACTCATGTTTGACCAGTGTTCAGTACATGTACTTAAAATGGCTGCAGTGTTCACTCATTGTGTCCCAGGTTTGGTAAGGACACAATGGGGGCATATTGCTCATGCAGCTATGCCCTCACATATAGGTGGTCATTATGACATTGGCAGTGAGTGATAAAGTGGGGGTGATACCGCCAACAGGCTGGCGGTAATTTCCGCCAAATTATAACCATGGTGGTGATAACTCCCATAGACAGCCAATCACCTCTGACCACGGTGGTAGCCATCAACAGCCAGGCGGAAGACAAGGTACCGCCCACGATATTATGACACAGCACACCGCCACTATTTCTGGGGCGGTACCAATACCATCAAAAGCCTGGCGGAAACACAACACAGAAGACCAAAGACTCACCATTAGAGACACAGAGAAGATCAACGCCGCCATGGAAACGGAACTGCAGGTCTTCCCAATGCTTTTCTATACCGTGCTCCACCTGGAACACCAACGACGACGGTGAGTACAGTCGCATAGCACACAAGGGAGGGATGGAGGAAAAGGAGAGTGATACACACACACACAAGACACACCATTCACACACACACCATATACACAACCAGCTGCAGACGAAAAACAATGTCACAGGACACATGTCATAACAATGCAAGGACAACAGTAAGGCAGAAATGAAAATTTATTTGCATGACAACAACCACAATTAGTACCGAAGTGACAAATATTACATGAACCATTGTCCAGAAAGGGACATTGCCCAGTCCAAAGTACAAAAGGCCCACATGGCCACAGGGCAGCGTCCAAGCCCCACCTTGATCCTGACATTCACTGCACCAAACTGTGCATTGGCAACATGTTGGAAGTGGGCAGGCACCACAGGGGGAAGGTGGATGGGGGGCATCTTAGCTGAAGTGGGGAACTCGCCTACTGCTTCGGGAGGGGGCTCCATGCCCATTTCCCAATGCTGGGGAGTGCAAGGTCACAGTCTCTGAAGTGGAGAACTCACCCAATGCTTCTGCAGGGGGCTCGTTGTCCAACAGTCCCTGGAGGGTGGACTACATGCCCTCTGATGGAAGTGAGGGCTGCATTGTGTCTGCTGGGGAGGTGTCCCCTGGCCAGCCTCTGCTGGAGGTGAGGGGTTCTTGCCTTTCATTGGTGGATGAGTGGGAACCATTACTGTCATTGGTGGTTAAGTGGGAACCACTGCTGTTATTGGTGGTTGAATGGCAACTGCTGCTGTCATTGGTGGTTGAGTGGGAACTGTAGGAAAGTAGCCTCTTTCAAGCCTTGTTACCCCCACCTTTGGCCTGTTAGTGAGTATATGTCAGGGTGTTTTTACTGTCTCACTGGGACCCTGCTAGCCAGGACCCCAGTGCTCATAGTGAAAAACCTATTTGTCTGTGTTTTATATGTCTCACTGGGACCCTGCTAGCCAGGACCCCAGTGCTCATAGTTTGTGGCCAGAATGTGTTCCCAGTGTGGTGCCTAACTGTGTCACTGAGGCTCTGCTAACCGCAACCTCAGTGCTTATGTTCTGTCTGTCTTTAAAATTGTCACTCCAGGCTAGTAACCATTTTTACCAATTTTGATTGGCACACTGGAACACCCTTATAATTCCCTAGTATATGGTACCTAGGTACCCAGGGTATTGGGGTTCCAGGAGATCCCTTTGGGCTGCAGCATTTCTTTTGCCACCCATAGG
Organism: Pleurodeles waltl; assembly: GCF_031143425.1. NCBI lineage: Eukaryota > Metazoa > Chordata > Amphibia > Caudata > Salamandridae > Pleurodeles > Pleurodeles waltl. The sequence goes on from NC_090451.1 coordinate 42,300,476, forward strand.
GAGCTCAGACAATTCTTACACAGGTCTGCCACTGCAGCCTGAGTGAAATAACATCCACGTTATTTCACAGCCATTTTACACTGCACTTAAGTAACTTATAAGTCACCTAGATGTCTAACCCTCACTTAGTGAAGGTTAGGTGCAAAGTTACTAAGTGTGAGGGCACCCTAGCACCAGCCAAGGTGTCCCCACATAGTTCAGGGCAATTTCCCCAGACTTTGTGAGTAGGGGGACACCATTACACGCATGCACTACATAAAGGTCAATACCTATATGTAGCTTCACAATGGTAACTCCGAATATGGCCATGTAACATGCCTAAGATCCTGGAATTGTCCCCCCATGCCAAATCTAGTATTGGGGTGCCAATCCCATGCATCCCCGGGGCTCTAGCATGGAACCTGGGTACTGCCAAACCAGCTCTCTGGGTTTTTCGCTGCAGCTACCGCTGCCGCCAACCCACAGACAGGCTTCTGCCCTCCTGGGGTCTGGGCAGCCCAGTCCCAGGAAGGCAGAACAAAGGATTTCCTCTGAGAGTGGGTGTTACACCCTCTCCCTTTGGAAATAGGTGTTAAGGGCTGGGGAGGAGTAGCCTCCCCCAGCCTCTGGAAATGCTTTGAAGGGCACAGATGGTGCCCTTCTTGCATAAGCCAGTCTACACCGGTTCGGGGAACCCCAGCCTCTGCTCTAGCGCGAAACTGGACAATGCAAAGGGGAGTGACCACTCCCCTGTCCATCACCACCCCAGGGGTGGTGCCCAAAGCTCCTCCAGTGTGTCCCAGAACTCTGCCATTTTGAATGCAGAGGTGTGAGGGCACAATGGAGGCCTCTGAGTGGCCAGTGCCAGTAGGTGACGTCAGAGACCCCTCCTGATAGGTGCTTACCTGACTAGGTGGCCAATCCTCCACTGAGGGCTATTTATGGTCTCTCCTGTGGGCTTCTCTTCAGATAACGAATGCAAGAGCTCACCAGAGTTCCTCTGCATCTCCCTCTTTGACTTCTGCCAAGGATCAACCGCTGACTGCTCCAGGACGCCTGCAAAACCGCAACAAATTAGCAAGACGACTACCAGCAACATTGTAGCGCCTAATCGTGCCAGCTTTCTCGACTGTTTCCTGGTGGTGCATGCTCTGAGGGCTGTCTGCCTTCACCCTGCACTGGAAGCCAAGAAGAAATCTCCCGTGGGTTGACAGAATCTTCCTCCTGCTAATGCAGGCACCAAACTTCTGCATCACCGGTCCTCTGGGTCCCCTCTCATCTTGACGAGCATGGTCCCTGGAACACAGGAGCTGGGTCCAAGTGACCCCGACAGTCCAATGGTCCTCTGTCCAAATTTGGTGGAGTTAAGTCCTTGCCTCCCCACGCCAGACAGTAATCCTGTGTACTGTGTGAGCTGTAGCTGCTAGGGCTTCTGTGCACTTTTGCAAGGAATCCTTCATGCACAGCATAGACAAGTTCCCCAGCACTCCATCCTGCATTGCTCAACTCGCTGAGTTGCTCACCAGCTTTGTGGGACCCTCCTTTGTAGTGTTGAGACGACCACCGTGCTCAGATTTCTTGAACCCCTGTTTAAGTGCTTCTGTGAGTGCTGCCTGCTTCTGCGTGGGCTCTCTGTGTTTCTGAGTACCCCCTCTGTCTCCTCCTCCAAGGGGCGACCTCCTGGTCCTCCCTGGGCCCGGGCAGCACCCATTTTCTTCACCCACGACCTTTGCAGCTAGCAAGGCTTGTTTGCGGTCTTTCTGCATGGAAAAAGCTCTGCATTCTCCAGCACACCGTGGGACATCTTCTGTGCAAAGGAGAAGTTCCTGGCATCTTCCATTATTGCAGAATCTTCAGCTTCTTCCACCCGGAGGCAGCCATTTTGCACCTTCATCCGGGGTTTAGTGGGCTCCTGCCCCCCCGGACACTTTTGTGACTCTTGGACTTGGTCCCCTTCCTTTGCAGGTCCTCACGTCCAGGAATCCGTCTTCAGTGCTTTACAGTCAGTTGTTGTCTTTGCAGAATCTCCTATCACGATTTTAGTGTGTTTCTGGGGAAGTAGAGTAACTTTACTCCTACTTTTCAGGGTCTTGGGGTTGGGTATCTTGGACACCCTTAGTGTTTTCTTATACTCCCAGCGTCCCTCTACACACTACACTAGGCCTGGGGTCCCTAAGTGGTTCGCATTCCACTTCCTTAGTATATGGTTTGTTTTGCCCCTAGGCCTAATGCATCCTATTGTATTCTACAGTGTTTGCACTACTTTTCTAACTGTTTACTTACCTGATTTTGGTTTGTGTGTATATTTTGTGTATTTTACTTACCTCCTAAGGGAGTGTATCCTCTGAGATATTTCTGACACATTGTCACGAAAATAAAGTACCTTTATTTTTTAGTAACTCTGAGTATTGTGATTCTTATGATATAGTGCTATATGATCTAAGTGGTATAGTAGGAGCTTTGCATGTCTCCTAGTTCAGCCTAAACTGCTTTGCTATAGCTACTTCTATCAGCCTAAGCTGCTAGATTACTACTAATCTACTAACAAGGGATAACTGGACCTGGCACACGGTGTAAGTACCATCAGGTACCCACTATAAGCCAGGCCAACCTCCTACAGGAACCTTACCCTTCCTGGCTGGTGGAGTTGGATCCTTCCCTTTCCTGGATGGTGGAGTGGGATCCTTCCCTTTCCTGGCTGGTGGAGTGGGATCCATCCCTTTCCTGGCTGGTGGAGTGGGATCCTTCAATTTTCTGGCTGGTAGAGTGGGATCCTTCCCTTTCCTGGCTGGTGGAGTGAGATCTTTCACTTTCCTGGCTGGTGGAGTGGGATGCTTCACTTTCTTGCCTCCACGACTATGAGGTGCCTCCACTGTCCCCGTGGACTGTTTGGCTGAGGTGTTGGGCTGCTTTTTACGGGCAGGACAGGGGGGTGGAGGAGATGGGAAGAGGTCGAGTTGGGCATGGAAAAGCTTCTTAGGGACGTTGGAGCAGGAAAAGGGAGGAGGGATGGGAGTGGAGGTTGAGGGAGTGGTTGTTGGAGGAGTATGTCTGCTGTGTTTGGGTGAAGGTGCATGGGCAGTGTGCTGATGTGAGGTGGATGGCCGTTGAGTGCCTGCGTTTGTGTCCCTTAGGAGGTGGGGACAGACAGGGTGGGAGAGGACACAGCGGACGAGTGGATGGATGTTGTGGAGATGTCTGCTAGTGAGGTGTGTGCTGCTTGGTGTGGTGATGGTGGTGCTGGCTGTTGAAGCACTGCATGCAGGTGTGAGTGAGGATGTGACTGTGAGGGAGGAGGAGTAGGAGGGCGAGGCAGTGGCGGCAGTGGATGTTGTTGTGTGTGCAACTGTCTGGTGTTTGTGTGAGTTCTTGTGGCCTGAAGTGTGCTGCCTGTGTTTGACTGTGCTACTCTTGTCTGATGTTTTGTGTGCATGCTTGTCTGTATGTGTGCATGGGATAGGTTGGGGTTGAGGAGACTGGGACCGGGAAGTGGTAGTTGGGGGGGGGGCGGTAGGAACAGGGACAATGGCTGCCATCAGAGAGGAGGCCAGAGCCTGGAACGATCTCTGTTGGGACGCCAATCCACTGTGGATGCCCTCCAGGAATGCACACGTCCTGCAGGGGTCTCTGACGTCACCTGCTGAGGGTGCATTTCTGCAGTCTTCAACTAACCGTGGACTCTTCTTTTGCACCCTCTTCTGGGTTGGCAGGGGCTCCTGTCATTCCTGGAACTTCTATTGACTTCTGGACTTGGTCTCCTTCCCTTGCAGGTCTTCAGGTCCAGGAATCCACCATTTGTTGTTTGCAGTCTTGCTTGGTTCTTGCAATAACTCTAATCACAAGGTGTAGTGTGTCCTAAGGAAACTTGCAGTAATTTACTCCTACTTTCCTGGGCTCTGGGGTAGGGTAATTTACTTACCTTTACTGTATTCTTACTCTCCCAGCAATTTTCTACACACTACACTTATCTAGGGGGGAATTTGTGATTCGCATTCCACTTTCTTAGTATATGGTTTGTGTTGCCCCTAGACTTATTCTCTCCCATTGTATTCTATAGCATTTCCTATTGTTTGCACTGTCCTATGTCTAATTACTTACCTTATTTTGGTGCCTAGTGTATATATTGTGTATAATACTTACCTCCAGAAGGAGTATTGCCTCTCAGATATTTTTGGCCTTGTGTCACCCAAATAAACTACCTTTACTTTTGGTAACACTGAGTTTTGTCTTTACTTGTGTATAGGTACTGTGTAACTATAAATGGTATTGCAGGAGCTTTGCATTTCTCCTAGTTCAGCCTAAGCTGCTCTGGTATAGCTACCTCTATCAGCCTAAGCTGCTAGAACATTGCTACATTTCACTAATAAGGGATAACTGGACCTGATATAAGTACCCAAGGTACCCACTACAAACCAGGCCAGCCTCCTACAAGCACTTACACACATGAAAGAACCACACAGTGTTAAAAATAAAGGTACTTTAACATGGTAACACAAATAACAAAATACTGTATGGGCACTACCCCAATTGGAGGTAAGTAAACACACTATTATGCACACATTAGTCAGTGATTAGCAGAAAAGTAATAGAAAACAGTGAAAGTAATAGACAATACTGAAGGTCCTGGGAGGGACCAAACTACATACTAAGTAAATGGAATCAGGCCCCCACCTAAGGAAGTGGAATCGGTACAGGGGAGCTGAGGGAACTAGGAAACCCACAAGGTAAGTACCAGAGTGCCCCACAGTGACTAGGAGAAAAGAGGTAAGTATCTGGCTTTTCCCAAACCCACCAAAAGGACTTCAGAAGAGGATAATGCAAGACCCAGACAAGACTGAAAGAAACCAAAGGTCGGTCCTGGAAGAGGAAGCCCTGTAAAGGAAGGGGACCAAGCCCAGTTCATGTTAGAGAGTCCGGTCGTGGCAGGAGCCACTACCCACTTGTCTGTGGATGCAGGACCAGGTCAATGATGAACGAAGACAGTCAGCAGTGCAGCACCAGAGGTCCTGAAGTGATGCAGTCGACGTCCCATGTCGGAAGAAGGATTGCAGTCGGTCAGTGGTGTGGAAAAACCACTAACAAGCCTAGGCAAAGGCAAATGTCTTGAAAGAAGAAATGCAGAGCTACCGGGGACCAGCAAGGTCCAGGGGGACTCAACCTATGGAAGGGAGTCCCAGGTGACCCGCACCAGTGAGGAAAGTCACAGGAAATGTAGGTAGCCCCCAGAGGCGACCCACAGACAGTAAGCACAAGAATTGCGGCGAGGCCCACGCAGCACACCTAGAAAGGAGTCCCACGTCGCTGGAGAAGCACACAGAGGAAGAGTGCTGGGGCTACTTGGAGCCTGAAGATCCCTTGGAAAAGGTGCCAACAAGCCTTGGTAGCTGCAAGAGATGCAGTGCACAGGGTACTGTCCTGCGTGGAGAGGCAAGGAATTACCATCTCCAAAGTTGGACAGCTGGTAGAGAGGACCGAGGGAACCACTCCAGTCCACCACCCATGATGCAGGATCCACGCAGCTCTGGAGAGGGGTTCCATGCAGCCGGCTGTTGTTGCAGTTGGTGCCTGCGGATGCAGGGGAGTAACTCCTTCACTTCAAGGGAGTTTCCTTCTTGCTTCCCATGCAGACTGAAGACTTGTTGCCCTCAGAAGATGCACAGCCGGGGGAATGTTGCAGTTGCTGGAAGGAGCAGTGGAAACAATGTTGCAAGCAGAGTCGTAGCTGTTGATGCTGATTGTCGGTCCTGGAAGGGTCCAATTGCAACTCCAGTGGCCAGAAGGTGAAGTAAACAATACAGAGCAGTCATGCTGGAATCTTGCACGTCGAATCTGAGGGCCCACCCAAGAGTGAGACCCTAAATAGCCCAAAAAGGGGGATTGGTCACCTAGCAGGGTGACCATCTATCAAGAGGGGGCTGTGATGTCACCTGACTTTCCTAACCAGTCAGATGCTCCCAGAGGCCTCTGCCCATCTTGTTTCTAAGATGGCAGAATCAGGTGCCCACCTGGCAGAGCTCTGTGCACCTCCCTAGGGGAGGGGCTGGACAGAGGGGTGGCCACTCACCCTGTCCTTTGTGCAGTTTTGCACCAGAGCAGGAACCGGGGGTTCCTCAACTGCTGCAAACCAGATTATGCAAGGAGGGCACCAAATGTGCTCTTAGAAGCTCTGGTGGTGCTCAGAGACCATCTCACCCCTAGACATCTAATACACAGGAGGAGGTGGTCACGCCTCTCCCTTGCAGGAAATCCTTTGTTCTGCCTCCCAGGCCAGAGCAAGGCTCGCCAGCAGGAGGGCAGAACAGTGTCTGGGGTCAGCAGCACTGTGGACTGGCAGCTATACCCGATAAGGCTGCAGAGGCAGAACTGAGGGTCCTCTAAGGAACCACCAGAGTACATGGTATCATGCACCTAGCCCTGGAATTGGTGTAGTTGCATGATTCCAACATGTTTGATAACAAAGATGCCTAGGTTCAGAGAAGCCATTATGTAGTTGGACCACTCGTGTTGACCAGTGTTTACTATATACCTTAAGATGGCTTCCCCGCACTTACAGAGTCCAGGAAATTTGGCCTGGGGTCTGTAGGGGCAACCTGCTCATGCAGGGGTACCCTCACACTTAGGGACATTCACCCTACCCTTGGGCTGAATGGCCTACAAGAGGAGTGACTTACAATTTCTAAGTGAAGTGACCAGGATATAAGGCAAGTCTGTGGTGAAAGAGTGCATGCACCATTTCACGCAGGCTACAATGGCAGACCTGCAGACACAGTTTGCATGGGCCCCCATGGGTGGCATAATACATGCTGCAGCCCATGGGGGACCCCTGGTGTACCAATGCCCTTGGTACCTAAGTACCATATACGAGGGACTTACATAGGTGCATCAGTATGCCAATCATGGGTGTAAAAAGTTTACCAGCAACCAAATTTAGATGCGAGAGCACAGATACTGGGGTCCTGGATAGCAGGATCTCAGTGAACTATAGTCCAAACACACTGACATCAGGCAAAAGTGAGGATAACTTTGCTAGAAAGATGGCACTTTCCTACACCAGAAATCTTTCCCTCTTCAAAGACGGCCCTCACAGGATTAGTGGAGGTACAGAATCCAGACTATTATTGTAGTGAGCACTTTATATTTATAGCAATGTAAGTAGCTCACTCTTTGATCACCTCCAATTGGAAATCTTCAGTCGCCCCTAGGGTGAATGAGTGGGAAGGAAGCCTGGTGTCACGTAAAAGTTAATCACATGGACGAGTATGTTAGGAAATGGAAATCTTGGGCCTGAGATCTGTAGCGACAACAATGCTCGGACTAGCATGTCACTTTATGGATTCGAAAACGCTTTAAAGAAGACTGAGCATTTGGATGAAACAACGTTTTTGTAAATAAGAAATTTTGTATGTATGTATTTGTGCTGCATGGTTATTTTAATGGGGTAAACCAATGTGAATAGCTTGCTGGCTGGAGTATTCAACTGTTTTTAAAAACTTTTTGCCGTGTTTTGAGTAGGATGCACTGCTAATCCTAGAGTAAGTATTTTCAAAGTTGCTGGGGATCTAGATTTGGTCCTTTTTGTATTAGGAAGTTAATTAAGGTATACTAGAGATTATTGTATTGAGATTTTATTTTGAATGTATGGGGGTTCAGAGAGGTACCCATATGTCAGATCGTCTTGGTTAGTATGTGGTGGTTTAAGATTTACCTTATGTGATAAACAGCCAGTATTGTATCTTGGAATGAATTTATCTTCCCTGGAATGTTCTATTAAAATGAATAAGAAGATATTAAAAAAAAAAAGTAATTCCACATCTCCTCTCTGCATTCCCATCCCTGCATCCACCTGCTGTTTTCTGACAGGTGACCCTCAGATAGTCAAACTTTCAAGCGGGTCAGCCCTCATATGTCCCAGTGCAGTGTTCCGAGAGGCTTTTTGTTCCGGAGACACCAGGTTTGTTGGGAATTAGTGATAGTTCTTGGTTCTTCAGGAAACAATTGGGAAGTGGCTGTGGCCAGTTTCTTTTTCCCCATAATTTATAGTGTGTTAAGGCCGAAGATATTGATGTACAATACGTATGGCTGTTGATCATGGCCTGTGAGCAGGAGTCCTATAGTATGGACTGTGATTTCACAGCAATGCTGGGCATGGTGGTAACAGGATCTGTTGGGTCAGCCATGGCTAAGACCTTCCAGAAATGCAGGAGGCCTGTACGGTAACACCTCAGGGGTCGGAAGTCACTCCTGCTCTCACAAGCCCAGCAGGTGGTTCTCATTTGAAACTTTCCTTCACGTTGGCTAAGAAATGTTCATTCCCTGTGTTATCTTATGAGTTACAAGGAAGAATTGTGTCTGGGTTTTTGAAATGTGTATGGCGTATTTATCCTTTTTGTACTATGATTCTTAAACTATGTATTGTTATTGTTTTAAGTTTTGCGGCCACCACTATCCAAACATATCAGCCGTCCTACTCTCCAACCCTCAAAGATATATAAGTTGTTCTGCCCCTCACATTCCAAACTGAACAGGACAAAGCAGAAACGTATTATACGTAATATAAGATCATCCACAAATTGTGGCATAACCTAGCCTGTTATGTCCACACACCTAATCAGCACCAAGTAATCATTGTTATTCCTTTCCCTGAATAGCAGTCAGACGCGATAACATAGACAATTGTAGGTTTCACCCCGGTTGCAATACCACAGTAATCATGAGTAGCGCACACACCTGCCAATGGTGCCTAAGCACAGATATAAATACACTGCACCCCCAAATACACACTAGCCAATTAATACACACAGCCCATCGTCCCCAACTAGTAAACTCAGGGTCTTCAGAAGTTAAGTTGCCCCTTCCCCCGCCCCCCGCTCTCTCCCGTCCATCTTAGGGTTCGCCCTGAACTAGAACTCTTGCAGGCATCGAAACCTCCGCACGAAAGATAGTATCAAACGCGCGAACTAGCAATGCCTGTAAGTACAGACATAAAAGCGCGGATCTAGCGGTGTACGAAAGTTATTGGTTGTTTGTTAAATCTAATAAATAAGCGCCCAGCAAACTATTGTAACTGTAAACATCCTATCACTGCTGCTAAATGGATGCATCGAAATGTTTGATTTTATTGAAAATTTAATAAAAATGTTAAAAAAAAAAAATTGTTATTCCTTTTTCCTAAACTGTGAGAGGTAGAACCACATCTGAAAAGATAAGTATCGTAAGGATACCTAAAGTGCCTCAAATGGAGTCCGACCAACATTCAAGCCTGGGCAAGGTAGGGTGTGGGAATTCTGAAAGCAGCATCAGTTAGCGGGCAGAAGCCAATAAAAGCCTGGGAATGTCTCTTGGAGCGTCTGGTGGCAAGGTACCCGGACAACAGTTTGCATAAAGGTACCAGTGTCATGCATGATAGGACCACTAACTGGCCAAGATCGATTCGCCGTGTTCAATCTCGGATCAGTAGAGCTCTCCAGCAACTACAGCGCCTACCGCAGTATCCCTCGTTGTTAAAGTGCCTCCGAACTGATTGCAAGAGGTATGAAGCGCTATGGGCCAAGCTTCTCTACTCCTTCAAACAAAATGTTGGTAAGAAATTTTGGAAGCTAATCAACAAGCTGATAAGGACCCCAAGGGGCAAACAACGCCAGCATAAGCAAAGAAGAATGGGTGACGTTTCTGAAAGCGCATTGTTAGGGATCCAGATGTTTCTTCCGCCGCAGGACTCTGGACAGGGCCATGCAAATTGGCACTTAATAAAAACAACAACAATGATGACTTAAGCATTTTGGAATATTCAGCTGCCTCACTGGTAAGAGTTCTCGAGAACACACGTACCAACTGTGCACCCAGTGGAATACGTCCAGCCCTCATTAAAGAAAACATAATGATCTGGGCACGTGTCTTGGCCTTGATGTTTAATCACATACTGTGGGCCAAGAGCATCCCAAAAAGCTGGAGAGGGTCAGTCATCCATCCTCTTTTTAAAGGGCTGGCAGCTGCTTTCCCAAGTAATTACCGACTTATAGCCTTGTTAGATGTGGAACTTAAATACTTCTCAACTTTAGTCCTGCAAGAACTCTTGTACTGGGCGACAGGACTAGAAGGTTGCCAAACGGGATTCACCAAAAAGCAAGGGACTCTTTCTAATCGGATGGCTGTGGCCCTCCTCATCATAAAAAGGGCGAGTGATACCCATACACCACTATTCATGTGTTTTGTAGATTTTAAGGCAGCTTTTGACCTCGTCCCCCAGGATAATCTTTGGGAAAAGTTACAACGCTGGAGGATTCCACAAAAACATTTGAGGGCAATTTGGTTGCTATACACAAAAGCCTGGGTTAAGAGCAAGGCAAGGGATGGGCACCGCCTTTCTAGAGAGGTCAGCAACTCTCTAGGATTGAAGCAGGGGTGTGTGCCAGCCCTGCTCCTGTCCAACTCGTTTATCTCAGATCTCCCATCGCCCCTTGTCGAGCTGGTGTCACATGCACCAACTCCTGGCATCCAACCGTTCGATAACGTCCTATATGCAAAAGATCTTCTGCTGTTAAGTAACACCCAAGTAGGCCTACAAAGATTGATCAACAGACTTGCTGAGCACTCGGCCAAAAATCAACTAGAAATCAACCTTAAAAAGACCAAAGTAATACCCTTAAATCGCCAAATCTCCAAACAGGGAAATGGTATATCAATGGGTCTACGATCGAAGAAACAGCAACCAACACATACTTGGGGTTTAAACTGGACCCGACGGCCTCCTATGCTGCACAAAAGAGCCATCATTATTTGGAAAATAAATGAGCTACATTTTGCGTTTTCTAATTCAAGGAAAAGCCTGTGATGGCACAATCTAAAAGCACTGATCACGGTGATAAAATCAAAACGGATTCCCACTATATCCTACAGAGGCAAGATAATGCTAGATGAAGATGCAGACATCTTGGAGAAGCTTATAATATGAACATATAAACGGGTGTTTCAGCTCCTGAAGTCTGCCTTCCCTGCCCAAGAAAGACTTGCATTTTATCTGGCAAAACAATCTCTAGCCAGACAAGGGGTGTGAGAAGCTGGCTCTCAATGTAGTGCACTAAAATGAAGCACACTGTGCAGAGAGTCCAGTGGATCCCCAATTGGTATTACAGAGGTAACAGTACATAGGACTAATGCTCTATTTGCGGTGGTGCGGGCGAGCAGTTAGGCTTATCAGAGTGTAGTGCTAAGCATTTGTGGTACTCACAGAGGCAATAAATGAGGCACACACGCAAAGAATAAATCTAAGACCAATTTGGAAAAATAACTCTTTATATATGTTTTGTGGGAAGCTGCCCTGGTGCGTGGTGGGTACAGGAGGTACTTACACCATACACCAGGTCCAGGTATCCCCTATTAGCGTAAGCAGTGCCTAGAAGCCAGACCCTAACAGGTAGGTTTGTGGACACAACTTTCTTTGGACCAGTAATTCCCCCTCACCCCCACCGCTGAAATCAACAACTGCCATGGGGTGGCATACAGTGTTGTTATGAGCATCAGTCACTTGATACTGGTGACCACGTAGGTCTTGCTCAGGGGACACCAGTTTTTCAGTCACCATAGTGACACTGGCCCTGTAGGCCTCTGCCTGAAGACCATTTGTCAAGGACAGCTGCCTGTGTTTATCCATGTTAAGGGGACAGGCAGCAAGGGTGGCAAGATCAGTGCCACCATCAGAGACTAACAGTCTCTGTTGTCTCCCCAACCAAAGCAGCCCCCACTACACTTTCTAAAGTGAGCCCTGCTACACCCTTGAACTGACTACTGTTAGCAGTCCCACCACTACTGCTATTGCTAGGGGCTCTAGAATTAGAAGTTGGTTTGTAGTGGTGGTTGGCTTGGTGCCTTTCTTAGGGCAGGAGCTGTCTCCTGGCCTATGGCCTTTGCTTTTCCAAACATAGCCCCAAGGCTTTTTAACACAAGAGGAAGAGGTTTTAGTCCCACCCCCAGAATGCTGGGCATCCCGGGCATATATTTGCCCTGACCACAGCACAGGCCAAGAGGCAAAAAGATAAAGGAAACTTGGAGCCTGAAACAATGGCCCAAATGCTTCCAAAACCCAAGGGTAGGAACGGCAAAAAGGTGCCCCCTACCACAACCTCCAGTGAAGATTCCCCCTTTGAGGAGGAGGAATCTACTCCCTTGGCAGAACCTACACCCGAGGAGCTGAAAGCTGATGAGCTCTTAGATGCAGGGGGGCTGCCAGGGAGGAATTCAGTATGGCACAAAAGACCTGTCCCACACTGGAAGGGCTTGAGGCAGCAAGCTGTCCTTCAAGAACTAGGGGATGTCAGTGGCACCCAAAAGGTGTACTGGGAAGACAACCTCTTGTATTCAGAGCCTGGGGAACCCAAACCTGGTGCCACCAGGAGATTGGTAGTACCTCTTGTAGGAGGCTGTTCTGGTGTGTGGAGGGTACCTATGGTACTTACACCTTATACCAGTTTCAGGTATCCCTTTTTAGTGTAGTGTAGTCAGTGTCTATAAACCAGGCTCTCTCGAGGTGCTGTGGATGAGCAGCCAAGGCTTATCTTGGAGACATGCAAAGCTCATGCAATACCACTGAAGTTACACAGCACTCACACACATGAAAGAAAATACTCAGTGTTACAAAAATAAAGGTACTTTCTTTTGGTGACACAAATACCAAAAATACCATAGAGACTATACTCCCTTATGAGGTAAGTCATACACAAATTATATACACTACTATGCAGAGATAGGCATAAAAACAGTGCAATTAGTGAAAATCACAATAGTTAGAAATGGGCCTAGGGGGAGCACAAACCATATACTAAGAAAGTGAAATGCAAAAGTCGGTCCCCCATCTAGGCAAGTGTAGTGTGTAGAGGAGAGCTGGAAGTACTAGAAACACCCAAAGGTAAGTACCACAGCCCACCCCAGAGCCCAGGAAAACAGGAGTGAATCACAGTAAGTTTCCCAGAACACACAGAGAAACGACAAGAAGAATTGTGCAAAACCTAGAAGAGACTGCAAGACACCAACAATGGATTCCTGGACAAGAAGGCCTGTGGAAGAAGGGGACCAAGTCCAAGAAGCACAGAAGAGTCCAGGGAGAACAGGAGCCCCTGTTAACCTGGATGGAGGTGCAAAAGGAGAACCACCAGTGAAGAAGAAAATTCAGCACTGCACAGAAGGAGACGAAGTTGGGCTCCTGGATGGTGCAAATGATGTCCCATGCCGGATGGGGGACTGCAGTCGGGTTTGCATCCTCGGAGTCCGCCAACAAGCCTTGGCACACACAAAGCTTGCGGTTAGCGGAAAATAGCAATGCCCGGGACCAGGAAGGACCAGGTGGATCCTATCCCAGGAGGGAGAGTCAGAGGGGGCCCTCAGTAACTCAGAAAGCCCACAGAAGACAGGCAGAGCACAGAGGAGTCTCACAGCATGGGAACAAGAAAGTTGTAAAAGAGGCCCATGCAACACTACAACAAAGGCTCCCACGCCACTGGAGAACCACTCGGGAAGCTGTGGGTTGCCGGATAGGGTGCTGGGGGCCAGAGCTTCAAGAAGCACAAAGGATTTGGAGGAAGGATGCCAACAAGCCTTGGCAGCTGCAAAAGACGCGGTGCATGGGGGTACTGTCTTGCGTGGGGAGGCAAGGTCTTACCTCCACCAAAGTGGGACAGTTGTAAGAGAGGACTGTTGGGACCACTCCAGTCCACCACCTGTGATGCAGGATCCATGCAGCTCAGCAGGAGAGGGGATCCACGTAGCCGGTCGTCGCCGCAGTTGGTGCCTGCAGAAGCAGGGGAGTGACTCCTTCACCCTAAGGGAGATTCCTTCTCTCTTCTGATGCAGGCTGAAGACGGGCTGTCTTCAGAGGATGCACTACCGGGAAACAGTTGCAGTTGCTGACAGGAGCCGGAGATACAATGTTGCAGAAGGCGTCTTGCTTCTTTGTCACAGCTTGTGGGGTTCCTGGAGGGTCCATATGCCGTTTTTGCAGTGACAAGTCTAAGCAGAGGATGCAGAGGCTGCTGGCAGGAGTCTTTCAATCTGAATCTGAGGAACCACCCAAAGGAAGGACCCTAAATAGTTCAGAAAGGGGGACTGGTCGCCTAACCAGGCAAGCACCTATCAGGGGAGGGCCCTGACGTCATCTCCTGGCACTGGCCACTCAGATGCTCCCAGAGTTCCCTCCTTACCTTAAATCCAAGATAGCAAAACCCAGGGACCCTCTGGAGGAGCTCTGAGCACCACCAGTGGGATGGTGATGGACAGGGGAGTGGTCACTCCCCTTTCTTTTGTCCAGTTTTGCGCCAGAGCAGGGCCTGGGAGTCCCTGAACTGGTTTATGCAAGGAGGGCGCCAAATCTGCCCTTCAAAGCATTTCCAGTGGCTTGGGGAGGCTACCCCTCCCAAGCCTCTAACACCTATTTCCAAAGGGAGAGGGTGTAACACCCCACTCCCAAAGGAAATCCTTTGTTCTGCCTTCCCGGGCTCCAGCTTTTCAAGCAACAGGGGGACAAAAACCTGTCTGTGAGGTGGCAGCAGCTTGGGCTGTCTGGAAAACCAAAGAAGGTTGGAATGGCAATACTGTGGTCCTCTAAGGAGCCCCCAGAGTGCATAGAATCATACATCCAATGCTTGCAAAAGCCTGGGGGTATGATTCCAAAATGTTTGATACCAAACGTTCAGAGTTACCATTATGTAGCTGGACATAGGTAGTGACCTATGTCCAAAACATGCGTAAAATGGCATCCCTGCACTCACGAAGTCTGGGGAAATGGTCCAGGAGGTTGTGGGGGCACCTCGGCTAGTGGAGGGATGCCTTCACACACAGGTACTTTGAGCCCTGCCCTCAGGGCTGGAGGGCCTGCTCTAGGAGTGACTTGTAAGCGACCTGGTGCAGTGAAAATGGCAGTAAGAGGGTGCTTGCACCTTTTCACACAGGCTGCAATGGAAGTTCTGCAGAAGCCGTTGCATGGGCTCCCTATGAGTGGCAAAATATATGCTGCAGCCCATAGGGATCCCCTGGAACCCCAATGCCCTGGGTACCTACGTACCATATACTAGCGACTTATAAGGGGCACCAGTATGCCAATTGAGGGTGAAATAGAGTTTTGGGAGAGAGAGCACAATCACTGGGGTCCTGGTTAGCAAGATCCCAGTGAACACAGTCAAGCACACTGACATCAGGCACAAAATGGGGGTAACCATGCCAAGAAAAAGGGTACTTTTCCACACATCCCCTTCAAATGAGTGACAAGAAGGGTAACCTTGCCCAGATGAGTCTTCCTTGTCTAAGTGGAAATATCTTGAGAGTCCATCTGCATTGGAGTGGTTACTCCCAGGACTATGTTTCACTGTAAAGTTTATACCCTGTAGGGAAATTGACCACCTCAACAATTTTGGGGTTTCTCCTTTCATCTGCTTAAGCCAGAAGAGAGGTTTGTGGTCTGTCTGAACAATGAAGTGAGTACCAAAGATGTATGGTCTCAACTTCTTCAAGGCCCAGACCACAACAAAGGCCTCCCTCTCTATGGCAGACCAATACGTTTCTCTGGGGGTTAACCTTCTGCTAATAAAAGCTACTGGTTGATCCTGGCCCTCTGTATTAAGCTGTGAAAGGACTGCCCTCACCCCTACCTCTGAAGCATCAGTCTGAACTATGAACGTCTTGGAGTATTTTGTGCTCTTTAGAACAGGTGCAGGGCAAATGGCCTGTTTAAGTTCCTCAAACACTTATTGACAGCTGGCTGTCCATACTACCTTCTTAGCATTTTTGTGGAGGTGAGGTTATTGAGAGGGGCAACAATGGAGCCATAGTTCTTAATGAACCTCCTGTAATACCCAGTGAGACCTAGACAGGCACTGAACTGGGTCTGTGTGGTAGGGGGAGTCCAATCCAAAATGGCTTGAATCTTCCCATGTAGTGGCTGAATCTGTTCCCCACCTACTAGGTGTCCCAGATAAACCACTTTCCTCTGCCCTAACTGGCACTTTGAAGTCTTGATAGCAAGGCCTGCTTTTTGCAGAGCCTCCACAACATTCCATAGGTGGACCAGATGGTCATCCCAGGTGGATATGCTGCACTGAAGGCTTCCAGACCTTGGAGGACTATATTCACAGGCCCCAGGACCCACACTTTCTGCCCTGGTTGGTACACAGTCAGGACAGCTGGTCATGCCAGTGCTTTTCCAATTCTTGGCTTGCCTGAAGGTTTTTACTGGCCTTCTTAATATACTCGGCCATTCTTGATCTGAGGCCAAGTACAAAATCCACTATATCTTGTTTAGGGGGCTTCAAGGGTTGATCCAAACCCTCCTTCACAAGAGCTAATGGACCCCTAACAGGGTGACCAAAGAGGAGTTCAAAGGGGCTGTAGCCCACTCCTTTTTGGGGTACCTCCCGGTGGGCAAAGAGGAGGCATGGTTACAGGACATCCTATCTCCTCCTGAGTTTTTCAGAGAGTCCCATAATCATGCCTTTGAGTGTTTAGTTAAAACGCTCAACCAACTTGTTTGGGGATTGAAAGGTGTAGTGAATCTGTATATTACACGACACTCTTTCCACATTGCTTTCAAGTATGCAGACATTAAATGGCTACCCCTGTCTGATACAACCTCTTTTGGGAAATCCACAGTGGAAAAGATTCCCAGTAGGGCGTTGGTCACTGCAGGAGCTGTAGTGGTCCTAAGAGGTGTGGCTTCTGGATACCTGGTGGCATGGTCTACCACCACCAGTATGAATCTGTTTCTAGAAGCTGTGGGAGGGTCAATGGGGCCAACAATATCAACCCCTACCTTTTCAAATGGGATCCCAACCACTGGCAGAGGGATTAAGGGGGCCTTTGGAGTGCCACCTGTCTTGCCACTGCCTTGACACGTGACACAGGAGCAACAAAACTCCTTAGTATCTTCTGACATGCGAGGCCAGTGAAAGTGAGGGACCAGTCTGTCTCATGTTTTACTTTGCCCCAGATGTCCAGCAAGGGGAATTTCATGTGCCAAAGTCAACAAGAACTCTCTGTATTGCAGAGGGATGACCAATCTTCTGGTGGCACCAGGCTTGGGCACCTTAGCTTCTGAATACAGGAGTTAGTTTTCACAGTACACCCTGCTTCTTCTTTCACAGCTTGCTGTCTCAGACTCTCAAGTGTGGGACAAGTCTGTTGAGCCACACTTAACTCCTCCCTGGCAGGCCCCCCTGCACCTAAGAGTTCAGCTGTGTCAGCTTAAAGTTCTTCAGGTGTACGTTCTGTCCAAGGAGCTGACTCCTCCTCCTCAAAGGGGGAATCTTCAGTGGAGGTAGGGGTATGGGATAATTTCTTACCCTTCCTAGCCCTGCTTTTGGGAAGCTCTTGGTCCATATTTTCAGGATATGAGTTTCCCTGTGATTTTTGGCCTGAACCCTTGTTAAAGTAAAGATATGCCTAGGAATGCCCAGCATGGCTGCATGGGCCTCCAACTCCAAGTCATTTCCTAGTAGACACACTACAGGTAGGTCTGTTTGACAAAAAAAGGGGCAAATGATAGCCTTTAAACTTTACTGTTCTTCTCTAATATCCATATTTAATATAGGACGATACAAGCCCCGGTAGTTCTTTCATAAATGTACAAATCTCCGCCCCCTTTGCTATTAACTAGTTTCCTGTTCTTAAAACATCCTTCCAGCATGGCCACCGGCACCACCAAACTGCAACTAGCATCATCCGTGCTAATAAAACAAAGGTAGGACAATAGGTTCAGGCCTCAGTCAAGATGGCATTGGACTAACACACCAAGTTTCATACAAGGGTATTAGCCCAGGATTTCCCTTACCATTAAGAGACAGTACCGCATCTGCAGAATCGGTAAGCGATCGGCAAAATGGACATGAGCTTTTCTTTTGGGGTCATTTATTATTTAACGAAGATGGGCAAGGCTAGTCCCGTTTTTTTAGTTTCTTTCATTCCCTTACTTGGGATTAGCGCGTATGAAAGCACAGTACAAACAAATGCTTTACTAATGGCTCAATAATGTTATCATAAATCAATTGGAGTCACCTACTATTTAACCAAAAAGGGCACAGTCTGCTCCGATTTTTTATTTTCTCATGTAGGATTATCTTGTTTGCAAGCTCAGTATATACTAATGCTTTACTAATGGTCAACAACGTCATTATGAATCCTGGATGTTTTTGAATTAATTTTAAATGACAGTTAATTCAATAAGAAAAATGTTTGTCCTGACCTTTACTTCTTCAAGCAGGATTAGCGTGTATGAATGCCCAGTATACACAAATACCTTACTATGGTTCAACAACGTTAAACATTAATCATGGATGCTTTCCAATTAATTTGAATACATTGAATAATGTTTATGTACCTGTCTAAGTTAACTGAACATCGCTGAAAAATAATTTACCTATTCAGCTCTCCATTAACATATTGTCAGACTAGACAACAATTGTATACATTTCTCTCATATATATATATAGACTGAGAATATTGCCCAGACTGTATGGATCACCTAGATGATTGCCATTTGGTATGTTATGCTTCTGACCTCGACCACTTTATCTGCATGCAGTAACGGAATAATTCTATTGCATGCGGTAATACACCGATTGAAATAAATACTACTCACCTGGACTATCTACATACTGTGCCAGCATCTGTTCTACCTATCACGTGTTCTTAATCTACATGTGCCACCAATGACACTGGAGAAATAACTCACCTTGGGATTTTCCTATGCATCTATATATCTCTCTATAAGGCTCACGAGAGGTGTTATACTATACCTATCTTTTCTTTTCTTTTTGTTTCACTTTTCACTGGATGCACAAGGAACATAAAGGGACTTCTCCATTTCCACTGACATCACAGGTTATGCAGGAGAATGAAACCACTCTTTCCAACAGTCCTTAGTAACTGATTACCCTGTTATTATAATTACAGCCTTGAAAAAGCTCCAGATTGATGCACCATAGGGGGTGAAACACGTGTTGGCTTACAGTGGCTCTTTTACGCATAGGTGCATTAATAAACAAAAGTTTGGATTCATCACTCTTGACTCGATGTGTCAATTCTACATATTAAACCAACATATGTAATTAGAAGGGACCTTCACGCATTGGATATTCAGTGGGTCTATCATTCATTTATAGCCTCAGTTCTGTGGACACTACAACTTTTTTAGAACCATGGGGTGGCTCACAGTATTGTTGTGGGCGTCAACCACTTGGTACTGATGATCGAGTAGGTGTTGCTCAGGGGCCACCAGTTTTTCAGTAAGCATGGTGATACTGGCACCTGTGTCCCTGTAGGTCTCAACTTAAACACCATTTATTAGGGGTTGTTCTTGTATTTATCCATATTAATAGGACAAGCAACAAGGGTGGCAAGGTTAATGCCACCATCAGAGACTAAAACAGCCTCAGTGGTTTCCCTAACTAAACCAGCCCCCACTACACTTCCCAGAGGTAGCCCTGCTACACCCTTGGATTGACTATTTGTAGTATTAGTTTTCCCACCACCATTGCTATTGCTATTGCATTAGTTGGAGCAGTGGGGATAGTGGTGGTGGGAGGTTTGGTGCTTTTCTTAGGGCAAGAGCTGTCTCCTGCCCTATGGCCTTTGTTTCTACAAATATAGCACCAGGCTTTTTATTCTTACTGTGATGAGAAGAGGATTTAGACCCACCCCCAGAAGAGTTTTGTGGGCCTGATGAAGACTCTTTACGTCTATCTTTTTCCCCACCTTTGTCATGAGACTTACCATCCTTGTTCTTGTCACCCCCTGTATGAGCTTTTCTGCTCACCCTTGTTCTGACCCATTTGTCTGCCTTCTTTCCTATTTCTTGGGGAGAGGTCAGATCTGAGTCTACCAAGTACTGGTGTAACAAGTCAGACACACAATTATTCAAAATATGCTCTTAGTAACAGATTATACAAGCCCTCGTAGTCAGACAATTTGCTGCCATGTACCCAGCCTTCTAAAGCTTTAACAGAGCAGTCTACAAAATCAACCCAATCCTATGAGGCCTCTTTTCTGGTCTTCCTGAACTTGATCCTATATTGTTCAGTGGTGAGACCAAAACCTTCTATGAGTGCTGATCTTAGAACATTGTGGTTGTCTGCATCTTCCCCTCTGACAGTGAGAAGTCTATCCCTCCCCTTGTCAGAGAAGGACAACCAGAGAATAGCAGCCAACTGCCTTTGAGGGGTGCTCTGAACTTTACAGGCCCTCTCAAGTGCAGCAAACCACTTACAGATGTCATCCCCCACCTTCTATGAGGGAACAATTTTGTGCAAGTTTCTGGAATCTATAGCGTCCTCCCTGACTCTATAATCCCTGAAACTGTTGCTGCTGCCACCATGGGGTGCCTACCCCCAACCCCTGCCTTTCCCTCTTCACTGCCAAGGGCTCTCTAGTTAGGGCTAGCTGTTGCTGCTACAGCCTCAGCCTGGCCTCCTCCAGGCTTAGCTTTCTAAACTCTCTATCTATATTGTAGGAAACTACCATCTTTCTTGGCATGTTACCCCCAATTGTACCTGTATGTCCGTATGTTTTTGCCTGTCTCACTGGGATCCTGCTGGCCAGGACCCCAGTGCTCATAGTTTATGGCCTAATATGTGTGTCTGTATAGTGCTTAACTGTGTCACTGATGCTCTGCAAATCAGAACCTCAGTGCTTATGCTCTCTCTGCTTCTAAATTAGTCACTATAGGCTAGTGACTTAATTTACCAATTCCAATTGGCACAAAGGACCCCCCCTAATAAGTCTCTAGTATATGGTACCTAGATACCCAGGGCATTGGGGCTCCAGGAGATCCTTATGTGCTGCAGCATTTCTTTTGCCACCCATAGGGAGCTCAGACAAACCCTTGCACAGGCCTGCCATTGCAGCCTGCGTGAAATAACGCACATGTTATTTCACAGCCATTTTCACTGCACTTAAGTAACTTATAAGTCACTGATATGTCTAATCTTCACTTGCTGAAGGTTAGGTGCAAAGTTAATATGTGTGAGGGCACCCTGGCAGTAGCAAAGTTGCCCCCACATAGTTCAGGGCCATTTCCTGGAACTTTGTGAGTGCGGGGACGCCATTACACTCGTGCATTATACAGGTCAACACCTATATGTAGCTTCACAATGGTAACTCTGAATATGGCCATGTAACATGTCTATGATCATGGAATTGTTCCCCCATTCCAAATCTGGTATTGGGGAGCCAATTCCATGCATCCTGGCAGCTCCACTGTGGACCCCCAGTACTGCCCAACCAGCTCTCTGAGGCTTGCACTGCAGCTACAGCTGCTGCCACCTCACAGACAGGGTTCTGCCCTCCTGGGGTCTGAGCAGCCCAGTCCCAGGAAGGCAGAACAAACCATTTCCTCTGAGAGCAGGGTGTTACACCCTCTCCATTTGAAAATAGGTGTTAGAGGCTGGGGAGTGGCTATGAAATAATGTGTGCACTATTTCACGCAGGCTGCAATGGCCGTCCTGTGAAAGGGTTTGTCTGAGCTCCTTATGGGTGGCAAAAGAAATGCTGCAGCCCATAAGGATCTCCTGGAACCCCAATGCCCTGGGTACCTAGGAACCATATACTATGGACTTATAAGGGGGGTCCAGTATACATAAAACACTACTACATTTCACTAATAAGGGATAATTGGATCTGGTATAAGGTGTAAGTATCCAAGGTACCTAATGCAAACCAGGCCAGCCTCCTACATTGGTGGTGCAGCGGGGGATAAGTACTTGCAATTGCTTTACTACTTAGTTACCTGTGCTTTTCACAAGAAAAGCTTGCTCCAACACTTAGAGCATATATAATATATACCTAGAAACAATTTTCTAACTTTCTTAAAAGTTCTTTAAATTTTGCAAAAGATTTTACAAAGTTGTGAAAAATGTTCTTCCTTTCTCTAAAAAGTTAGCTCTGTTATTATACTAACTTTTTACTCACTTTCCTAATTTTTTTCTTTCAATATGTCTTCTGTATGAGCTACCCCTAGAGTTTCAAGACTACCTATGAGAATCTAAACTTTAAAAGTGTGAGGGGTCTCTGTATTGAAAGAAGTTTAGGGATTGGGAAGAACCCAAATAAGGAGTTCCTCCTAAATCTTCTCCTCCAAGACGACCAGGGACTCAGCACTGATCCAGATCAGACAGGGGAAGAGGTAGAGAATGAGTCCAACCAGGAAGGCTCAGAGGAGCAGAATGACAATCCTGGGGAGGGTACTTCCACAGACCTATCTGTCAACAAGCCCCCTAGTATAACTGGTAGTGGGAAGGGTTCACACACAAGTATGGCTCCCTTCACCCCTAGAGGCCAGGTCACTAGAGTGGCCCCTGTTAGAGATAGGTTTGCCTCTGCACACTCTCATGATACCTCTGTTTCAGAGGCTTCGCATAATTCTAACCCTGAGGACCAGTCCCTAGATAGGGAACTCAGAAAGCTGAGGTTAGGGGAGGCCAGACTGAGGCTGATGCAGCAACAGTTGGCCTTAGACAGGGAATCCCTGGCTTTGGAGAAAGAGAGGCAAAGTTTAGGGTTAGTTCCCCATGGTGGCAGCAGCAGTTTTAGAAATACTAATGTTAGGGAACCTTCATTTGATTCTAGAAATCTGCACAAAGTTGCCCCTCGTTACAAAGGATGGTGATGACATCTATAAGTGGGTTGCTGCACTAGAGAGGGCCTATAAAGTTGAGTCGCTCATGTACAGTGGGCTGCTATCCTTTGGGTATCCTTCTCTGGCAAGGGGAGAGACAGACTTATGGTGCAGATAATTACCAAATTCTTAAAGGTGCACTCTTAGATGGTCTGGGCTTAACCATTGAACAATACAGAATTAAGTTCAGAGAGACCAGAAAGGAGTAATCACAGGACTGGACACTTTGTAGACTGTTCTGTGAAGGCCCTAGAAGGTTGGTTAAATGGCAGTAAGGTGACTGACTATGAAAACCTATATATTACTTGATTCTGAGAGAGCATATCTTGAATAATTGTGTGTCTGACTTGTTGCATCAGTATCTTGTGAACTCAGATCTGACCTCTCCCTAAGAATTGGGAAAAAAGGCAGACAAATGGGTCAGAACAAGGGTGAGCAGAAAAGCTCATACAGGGGCTGACAAGGACAGCAAAAAGAAAGATGGTGAAAAATCGCAGGACAAGCATGGGGATAAAAGTAAACACAAAGGGGGTCATTCTGACCTCGGCGGTAAAAGGCGCTTACCGCCGGTCAGAAGACCGCCATAACACCGCTGCGGCCGCGGTAAACCGCCACGGTCATTCTGACCCACTACTTGAAAACCTCCAAAAACCCGACATCCACAAAAGTCCGCCACACCAAAGGTCAGCGAAAAAATGGCGATGACCAAACCTCCACCGTCACGCCAACAGAAATACGCCCATGCCATTACGACCCACGAATCCACGTGGCGGTCTTTCAACCGCGGTATTCCATTGGCGGTACACACCGCCGCGCTCAAAATACACACACCTTTACAAAACATCCCCACATTGGACAATTTGAAACACACACACCTGAGACACATATACACACCACTCCCACACACCCAATACAAAATAAAACACACACCCACATCACCCACAAACCCCTACGACCACAATTGCGAATCAAGGACAGAGAGAGACAGCACTGCTTAGAGTAGACCATCACACAGAGGCAAATCACAACATCACCCACACAATTACCACGCACAAAACACCATACACCACCACACACATTACACTCCACAACACATACACCACCCCTCACCTCATCCACACCACCCCATGGCACCCCAAAGACACCCCAGGTTCTCTGACGCAGAACTCAGGGTCATGGTGGAGGAAATAGTCCGTGTAGAGCCCCAGCTATTCGGGGCACAGGTGCAGCACACCACAATAGCTAGGAAGATGGAGCTATGGCAAAGGATAGTGGACAGGGTCAACGCGATGGGACAGCATCCACGCAATCGGGATGACATCAGGAAGCGATGGAACGACCTACGGGGGAAGGTGCGTTCCATGGTATCAAGGCACAACATAGCGGTGCAGAAGACTGGCGGCGGACCCCCACCTACTCCCCCAGAATTTACAGCATGGGAGGAGGAAGTCTTGCACATCCTGCATCCTGAGGGCCTCGCAGGAGTATCTGGAGGAATGGACTCTGGTAAGTCAAATCTTAACTACTACTTCCCACCCCCACCCCACCTGCATGCCAGCACATACCCCCACCCTTACCCCCACCCCATCACACCAACTCCTTGCAAAAGGCTCACCATCACAACCCACCCATCCCAACACCAAGCCCTGCATGCGACCACAAAGCATGGACACCCATCACCAAAGCATGCCCACTGCACACACACATCACCCCCACAAGCCACCCTCACAAAAGCCCCCACAAGGGAATGCCTGCACTTGGGTACACGGACACCCACCCATCACACGAAATGCCACACACAGAAGCTATAACCATACCTTAATACCCCTGCAGGACCCGAACGCCACCACACCGCCACGGAGGGTCCAGAGATGTCCATCCCACCCCCAGATGAGGCCCCCAGCGATGACAGCAGCTCTGTCTCCCTGGACCCAGATGACCAGCCCGGCCCATCGGGGACCTCTGGACAGTCGGTTCCCCACAGACAGCCACAGGCTACAGCAGACCTAACCCCCTCTGGGAACACCAGCACAGCTCCCACCCAGCGGGCTCATGCCTCTGTCTCCAGGACACGTCAATCAGCGGTGTGTCCGCCACTACAGGGCACCCAGGTTGACCCACCACCCCAACAACCACAGGGACCTGGGGGCAGTGGTAGTGGGCACACCGTCCAGGGGACAGAGGCCCAGGGAAACAGGGGAACTGGGAGGGCTGCTGTGCGACAGGGGGGGGACAGGCCCAGGGAACCCACTCTCCAAGAGGCCCTCTCCTCCATCAGGGGAGCATACCACCACTCCCAGGAGACGATGGCGACGGTACTGGCCAGGTTCCAGGAGATCCAGGCACAGCAGGAGGAACGGTACATGGGGTTCAGAGAAGAACTGAGGAACATTGGTTCCGCAATGGGGACCATCGTCCTGGCCCTTAACCAGATAGTCACCACATTGCGGGACCATGTGGCACCACAAAGGGCCCCTGTCACTAGCCAGGACCAGGAACAGGCTACCACATCCGCCGGCGCTAGTGGACAGGAGGCCCCCACACAACGACAGTCCACCAGAACCCCACCTCCTGCTGAAGAACAACCACCCCGCAAGCGGAACCTGAGATCTCACAAGAAGACAGAGTAGGATGCCAAGACCCCCGCCAGCAAAGGATACCCCCTGATGTCATCCCACTGTCCCACATTGTCACCCTGTCCAACCTTAAACTGCCCCTGCTCCATCCTTTCACAGGCATATGGACAATGCACCTGTGAAACTGAGAACTGGACTCTGCCATGGACATTACTCCACCCCCACCCATCACCGTCTTACAATCATGTACCTATATGTAGCACTTGAAATAAATCACTCATTGCACTTAAAATAACAGGAGTCTGCTTGTATTTTTCACAAATGTATTACACATAACGGTGCAATTATGTTCAGTTACATTGTGATGACAACATACCAATGTCAATAAGCTTTAGTCCATGGGCAAACAAAGCAGTAGTCACACAGTCGGTCATACAGCTCTGAAAAGGGAAGGGAAAGTCACAATTAACTTAAAAGGAACTGGGGGGAAACACAGACAGTAGAGACGCAGGAGGCCTTAAGTAAATGTGAAATGGCGTGGTTGATCCTTACCTGTGTGCTACTGAAAATATTGTTGTATCACTGTATCCCTGTTGTCTGTGTCATCCCCGTCGTCTTCCTCCTCTTCACTCTCCACAGGCTCCACAGCTGATACAACACCACCATCTGGACCATCCTCCTGCACAAAAGGCACCTGGCGTCGCAAAGCAAGATTGTGAAGCATACAGCAGGCCACGATGATATGGCACACCTTCTTTGGTGAGTACATTAGGGATCCACCAGTCATATGTAGGCACCTAAACCTGGCTTTCAGGATGCCGAAGGTCCTTTCTATGATCCTCCTAGTTCGCCCATGGGCCTCATTGTACCGTTCCTCTGCCCTGGTCCGGGGATTCCTCACTGGGGTCAATAGCCAGGAGAGGTTGGGGTAACCAGAGTCACCCAATAACCACACACGGTGTCTCTGTAGCTGTTCCATCATATAAGGGATGCTGCTATTTCTCATAACATACGCGTCATGCACTGACCCAGGGAACTTGGCATTTACATGGGAGATGTACTGGTCTGCCAAACAGACCACCTGGACATTCATCGAATGATAACTTTTTCTGTTTCTGTACACCTGCTCACTTCCACTGGGGGGAACCAAAGCCACATGGGTCCCATCAATGGCACCAATGATGTTGGGGATATGTCCAAGGGCATAGAAATCACCCTTCACTGTAGCCAAATCATCCTCCTCAGGGAAAACAATGTAGCTCCGCATGTATTTCATCAGGGCAGACAACACTCTGGACAAAACCTTAGAAAACATAGGCTGAGACATCCCTGATGACATGGCCACTGTTGTCTGAAAAGACCCACTTGCCAAAAAATGGAGTACTGACAGAACCTGCACCAGAGGGGGAATCCCTGTGGGTTGGCGGATGGGGGACATCAGGTCTGGCTCCAGCTGGGCACACAGTTCATGTATAGTGGCTCTGTCAAGTCTGTATCTAAGTATAATATGTTGTTCTTCCATTGTCGACAGGTCCACCAGCGGTCGGTACACAGGAGGATTTATCCTTCTCCTCGCAAGTCCCAGCGGACGGTGCCTAGGAAGGACAACATGGAGCACAGAGTCAAGCAACCCACAGGTTCGTTCACACAGCTTGCACAGTACACGAATCGCTATGCATTGAAAGGCTTGTATGAGTGGCAATGCAAGGCCTAGGCCTGTGTGACGCAGTAGAAATTATGCCATGTGGGCCCTGGAAATGGCGGCTGCCTGACCTGTGAAGTGTGACAGTGGGATGTGAGGTCAATGCGCTGGCGTGGCACACCGTGGCGGTAGGCGGTCGAAGACCGCGGTGCGAAGCCGCATTGGCTAACATTGCACCCTATGGGTTTCATGAGCCAATGACAATGTGCGCCGGCGGTCGCGGTACGCACCGCCGCGGGCTAGACCGCCATTTTCTATCTGATTAATCACTCGAGACCTGATCATCCACAGGAGAGGACCTATACTGCAAGTGCTGCTGTGACCTCGGACTGGGAGATACTATGGCTGCTGCGACTGGGGAAAGGGCCCCTGCCTTCACTTCTGAGGAATTGGAGAAACTTGTTGATGGGGTCCTCCCCCAGTAAGCGCTACTCTACGGTCCTCCAGACCAACAGGTTAGTACACAGGGTGCACGCTGAATGGGCTATGCCTGTGTTGAGTGGGGTGGATGTAAGATGGTGGGGAGGGGAGCGAATGAGGAGTGCAAGGCACGACAGATGAGAGCATGTGCCACATGGCAAGGTTGGGGAGGGGGGGCCCCTCACATCGACCATGCAGAAAAGTGATTATATTTCCTTTCCCACCCTGTACATGTCAAATAGGTCAGCGCCCATCAGAAGATCGACATTTGGCGTGCCATCGCCAAGGACGTCCGGGCCCTGGGGGCCCACTACAGACGGGGCACCCACTGCCGAAAGAGGTGGGAGGACATCCGCCGCGGGACCAGAAAGACCGCCGAGTCTCTGCTGGGGATGGCCTCCCAACGTAGGAGGGGTGCCAGCCGTCAATTGACCCCCCTGATGTCCCGGGTCCTGGCGGTGGCCTACCCCGATTTGGATGGGCGCGTGAGGACATCACAGCAGACACAAGGGGGTGAGTATCAGCACATTCTGCTATCTTTGCGCGCAGTGGAGGTGTCTGGGTTGGGGAGGAGGGCTGTGGGTAACTCAAGGCCAGGGCGCTTTCTGTAGGCTAGTCCCCTCTGTTAGGCATGGCCCTGTGCCCCCGCCCCCCACCTCTGTAGGGTGCCAAGTACAGCTATCCATGGTCCTGCATCACCCATGTGTGCATTTGTCGTCCATAGACCTGTAGGCCTAGTCACAAGAACTGAGTAGTGTACCCCGATTGCGCAGCGTAGTGCAGGGGGCTTCTGTGTCTGTCCTCTCCGCCAACGGTGTTGCCAATGCATGCACTCAACCTGTCTTCATTTCTCCCCCCCCACCCATTTTCTTTTTCTTCCTGTGCATGTGTGCATTAGCATCATCAGGCAGAGGAGAATTGGCATCGGCGCACGAGGGAGCTGCATCTCACATGGCCCCGGAGGGCCATGCAACCGACTCCGAGTTCACCAGTGAGACGGAGGGCGAGGGGAGCTCCACAACGGGGACCCGTGGAGACGTCAGCGACACCGACACCGACATGTCCTCGGAAGGGAGCTCCCTTGCGGTGGCGGCAACATCCGTGCCCACCGCCACAACAGTTACAGCCGCCACCCAGCGCACCAGCCCCGCCCTCCCAGCAGCCCCTCAGCCTTCGCTCCGTGCCCGCTCACCCAGGAAGGTGGGCATCTCCTTCGCCCCAGGCACCTCAGGCCCTGCCCCAGTTACCCCTGCTGCCCTCAGTGAGGAGGTCATTGACCTCCTCCAGACCATCATTGTTGGGCAGTCTACCCTTTTGAATGTCATCCAGGGTGTAGAAAGGGAGGTGCATCGGAGCAATGCATACCTGGAGGGCATTCATTCGGGTCAGGCTGCCCATCAGCGATCGTTCAACGCTCTGGCCTCAGCACTGACGGCAGCCATTGTCCCTGTCTCCAGCCTCCCTCTTCTAACTCCCTCCACCCAGTCCCAGTCTCCTGTTCCTCAGCCTATCCCATCCACACCATCAGACCAGCCTGCACACACCTCAACACCCAAGGGCAGCTCATCCAGACATAAGCACCACAGATCCCACAAGCATTCACACAAACAACATCCAGATGCAGACATGCCAACAGTCACTACCACCTCTGTGTCCCCCTCCTCCTCGTCTCCCTCCTCCCTCCCTGTGACGTCTCCACTCACACCTGCATGCACATCACCATCAGCCAGTACTTCCATCACCAGCACACCCTCCATTACAGTCAGCACACGTGCAGTCACCACCCCCACTGCCATTTACACGTCCCCTGTGTCCTCTCCCACTGTGTCTGTCACCCCCTCTTCCAAGACACACAAACGCAGGCACCCACCCACCCAACAGCCATCCACCTCACGACAGCCTCCAGCCCAAGCACCTGCACCCAAAGACAGCACACTTGACTCTCCTACAACCATATCCTCTTCCTCCACTCCCATACCCACCTTCCCATTGCTCCTAAAAAACTTTTCCTCTCCAAAATTAACCTCTTTGCATCACCTGACCCATCCCCTCCATCTGGTAAGAGTCCAAAGAGCACCTCAGCCACCACCAGCCCTGCATCTAGTATCACCATAGTGCAGGGCTATTGGAGTCCACCAGCTCCTAGGGAAGGAACATCGGCCAGCAGCAAGGGGACAGCCAGCCCACCCCCTGGGAAGAGGACAAGAAAAATTAAGGGCCGGCGCGAAAAGCCTGAGACGGCTGCCACCAAGGAGAGTGGCCTTGCCCCGTCACCTGCCACATCATCTAAGGGAGGCAAGGGCCAGAGAGCTGCAGCGAAGGAGGGCAAGGGCAGCAGGGAGGAGAAGACATGCAGCAGGCGAGCGCACCAGGAGGGCCCCACCAGCCCCATACCGGGTGTGACGGACGACACCCACGGGCCCAAGACTCCAACACAGGAGGGCCCCGCTACCGCAAGGTCGGAGGGCGACTAAGCGGGGAGTCTTGGCCAGGTCTGGCTCCCTTGAAAAACAGGACAAGCACTGCTGAACAGGGCCCCGCCGTGAAGAGCACCGCTGAACAGGGCCCCGCCGTGAAGAGCACCGCTGAACAGGGCCCCGCCAAGACAGTCACCGCTGAACAGGGCCCCGCCGTGAAGAGCACCGCTGAACAGGGCCCCGCCGAGAGCACCGCTGAACAGGGCCCCGCCGTGAAGAGCACCGCTGAACAGGGCCCCGCCGTGAAGAGCACCGCTGAACAGGGCCCCGCCAAGACAGGCACCGCTGAACAGGGCCCCGCCGTGAAGAGCACCGCTGAACAGGGCCCCGCCGTGAAGAGCACCGCTGAACACGGCCCCGCCAAGACAGGCACCGCTGAACAGGGCCCCGCCGTCTCAAGCACCGCTCCGCTGGGCCCTTCCTGTGAAGCACCGCTCCGCTGGGCCCTTCATCTCAAGCACCGCTCCGCTGGGCCCTTCCTGTCAAGCACCGCTCCGCTGGGCACCGCCATCTCAAGCACCGCTCCGCTGGGCCCTTCATCTCAAGCACCGCTCCGCTGGGCCCTTCATCTCAAGCACCGCTCCGCTGGGCCCTTCCTGTCAAGCACCGCTCCGCTGGGCCCTTCATCTCAAGCACCGCTCCGCTGGGCCCTTCATCTCAGGCACCGCTCCGCTGGGCCCTTCATCTCAAGCACCGCTCCGCTGGGCCCTTCATCTCAAGCACCGCTCCGCTGGGCCCTTCATCTCAAGCACCCCTCCGCTGGGCCCTTCATCTCAAGCACCGCTCCGCTGGGCCCTTCATCTCAAGCACCGCTCCGCTGGGCCCTTCATCTCAAGCACCGCTCCGCTGGCCCCTTCATCTCAAGCACCGCTCCGCTGGGCCCTTCATCTCAGGCACCGCTCCGCTGGGCCCTTCATCTCAAGGACCGCTCCGCTGGGCACCGCCGTCTCAAGCACCGCTGGTCCATTGACAGTGCCGGTTCTGTGTCGAGCAGGTGTTCACGAAGCACTCTGGGCACCATGCCTCCTCCAATACCAGTGGAGTCGGTTATCCATCTGATGGACTGTGGCTTTGCACTCCCCAGGATAATGCAGTGGGCAACCCTCCCACTGTAGAGACTTGTGAGACTGTGGCTTTGCACTCCCCAGGATAATGCAGTGGGCAAACCACCCACTGTAGAGACTTGTGAGACTGTGGCTTTGCACTCCCCAGGATGGTACAGTGGGCATGGAGGCCCCTCGTGGATCTGGCGTCGTGGACTCATGTGGCTGAGGTGCCCCCCTTTCCCTTCCTCCTGAGGTGCCTGTTGTTTTATCATCTGATGCCCCTGCAGTGTTCTCTCCAATGGTATCCGGTCTCCTGTGTGGGCTTTGCCCATGTGTTTGTACACATTGGCCCACGGACTATGGATATTTAACGAACTGTGCAGGACTTATTGACTATGTTGATACTTTGCACTATGTTCATTATTTCTTTTGTATATTTCATATGGCATATTTACCATGACTTCAATGAACCTATTTTATACATAAATTTAAAACTTCATTTTAATTATGTCTTTTCATTCTTCCAGGGGGTTTGGGGGGTGTCACTCTGACTTGTTGCTCTGCATTGGTGTGTAGGTATTGGGGGGGTGGGGTGGGGGGTGGGTGTATCGCGTATGTGTGTGCACGTAAGCTTTCCTCCTCCCCCCTCCCCTGTGTCGTAGGTGCAGTACTCACCGTTGTCGTCTGCGCCGGCGTTCGTACTCGTGGTAGATGAGCAGGTAGACAATAGCTGGTAGGATGTTTAATTCGGGTTCCATGCTGTCCAGATTCCTCGTGGAGTGTGTGGAGGTGAGCGTTTTCCCGTTCGTAGTCTGTTTCCGCCTTGTTTTTATCGGCGGGGCAATTAGACATAGGATAGTACAAACAATAGGAAATGCTATAGAATGCAATGGGAGAAAATAGGTCTAGGGGCAACACAAACCATATACTAAGAAAGTGGAATGCGAATCACAAATTCCCCCCTACACAAGTGTAGTGTGTGCAGCATCGCTGGGACAGTAAGAATACAGTAAAGGTAAGTAAATTATCCCACCCCAGAAAAGCAGGAGTAAAGTACTGCAAGTTTCCTTAGGACACACTACACCTTGTGATTGGGATTTTGCAGTAACTGTAAGGAAATGCCTCCTTGGCATGGTTACCACCTGACTTTTTGCCTTTGCTGATGCCAAGTTATGATTTGAAAGTGTGCTGGGACCCTGCTAACCAGGCCCCAGCACCAGTGTTCTTCCCCTAAACTGTACCTTTGTCTCCACAATTGGCACAACCCTGGCACCCAGGTAAGTCCCTTGTAACTGGTACCCCTGGTACCAAGGGCCCTGATGCCAGGGAAGGTCTCTAAGGGCTGCAGCATGTCTTATGCCACCGTGGGGACCCCTCACTCAGCACATACACACTGCTTGCCAGCTTGTGTGTGCTGGTGGGGAGAAAATGACTACGTCGACATGGCACTCCCCTCAGAGTGCCATGCCAACCTCACACTGCCTATGGCATAGATAAGTCACCCCTTTAGCAGGCCTCACATCCCTTAGGCAGGGTGCACTATACCACAGGTGAGGGCATAGGCCCATGAGCACTATGCCCCTACAATGTCTAAGCAAAACCTTAGACATTGTAAGTGCAGGGTAGCCATAAGAGTATATGGTCTGGGAGTCTGTCAAACACGAACTCCACAGCACCATATTGGCTACACTGAAAACTGTGAAGTTTGGTATCAAACTTCTCAGCACAATAAATGCACACTGATGCCAGTGTGCACTTTATTGTAAAAATACACCCAGAGGGCATCTTAGAGATGCCCCCTGAAAACATACCCGACTCCATTGTGGGCTGACTAGTTTTTGCTAGCCTGCCACACACCAGACATGTTGCTGGCCACATAGGGAGAGTGCCTTTGTCACTCTGTAGCCAGGAACAAAGCCTGTACTGGGTGAAGGTGCTTCTCACCTCCCCCTGCAGGAACTGTAACACTTGGCGGTGAGCCTCAAAGGCTCACCCCCTTTGTTACAGCGCCACAGGGCATCCCAGCTAGTGGAGATGCCCGCCCCTCCGGCCACTGCCCCCACTTTTGGCGGCAAGGCTGGAGGAGATAAGGAGAAAAACAAGGAGGAGTCACTCCCCAGTCAGGACAGCCCCTAAGATGTCCTGAGCTGAGGTGACTCTTACTTTTAAAAATCCTCCATCTTGCAGATGGAGGATTCCCCCAATAGGATTAGGGATGTGCCCCCTCACCACAGGGAGGAGGCACAAAGAGGGTGTAGCCACCCTCAGGGCCAGTAGCCATTGGCTACTACCCTCCCAGACCTAACACACCCCTAAATTGAGTATTATGGGGCACCCCAGAACCTAGGAAAGTAGATTCCTGCAACCTGAAGACGAAGAAGGACTGCTGACCTGAAGCCCTGCAGAGAAGACGGAGACACCAACTGCTTTGGCCCCAGCCCTACCGGCCTGTCTACCCACTTCAAGAAAAACTGCAACAGCGATGCATCCCCCAGGGTCCAGCGACCTCTTAAGCCTCAGAGGACTACCCTGCATCTAAAAGGACCAAGAAGCTCCCGAGAACAGCGGCCCTGTTCAACAAACCTGCAACTTTGCAACAAAGAAGCAACTTTTAAAGACCACACGTTTCCCGACGGAAGCAATACCTGACTGGACAAACTTATCCAGTCACCAACGCTGACAATCAGACTAAAGTACATCCCATGGCTATGGTAACTTTAGAATGGGAAGGGGTCACTGGCCTGAAACAGGTGGTAGTCTCCTCTGCTATCCCAGTAGACTGTTTGCTTGGAAATGACCTGGAGTCCTCAGCATGGGCTGAGGTAGAACTCAAAACCCATGCAGCCATGCTGGGTATCCCTGAACTGGTGTGTGTCAAGACAAGGGCACAGTGCAAGGCCCAGGGTGAAAAAGAGGTGTTGGAGCCTGGAATAATGGCCCAACCCTCCAAGAGAAAAGGAAAGAAGACTGGGGAACCAGCTTCAACACAGCAAAAGAAAAAGAACCCCTCTTCCCAGGAAGAATTTCTGCCCTCTGAGGGAACTGAGCCCATGGAGTTGGAACCTTATCAGGTTAAACTCTTAGGCCCAGGGGGAACTACACGGGAACAGCTGTGTAAGGGGCAAGAAACCTGTCCCTCTCTTGAAGGCCTTAGCCAGCAAGCTGCTGAAGGGACCAAAGGAAACATCAGTGAAACACATAGGGCCTGATTCTAACTTTGGAGGACGGTGTTAAACCGTCCCAAAAGTGGCGGATATACCACCTACCGTATTACGAGTTCCATAGGATATAATGGACTCGTAATACGGAAGGTGGTATATCCGCCACTTTTGGGACGGTTTAACACCGTCCTCCAAAGTTAGAATCAGGCCCATAGAGTCTATTGGGAAGATGGACTCCTTTACACGGAGGCAAGAGATCCCAAACCTGGTGCCACTAGGAGAGTGGTAGTGCCTCAGGAGTTTAGAGAGTTCATCCTGACCTTAGCCCATGATATTCCACTTGCGGGGCATTTGGGACAAACCAAGACTTGAGAGAGGTTAGTCAACCATTTCTATTGGCCCAACATGTCCCAGAAAGTAAAGGAGTTTTGTGCCTCCTGTGCCACCTGTCAAGCCAGTGGTAAGACAGGTGGCCATCCAAAGGCCCCTCTCATTCAACTTCCAGTGGTGGGGGTCCCCTTTGAAAGAGTGGAAGTGGATATAGTGGGTCCACTTGAACCTCCCATAGCCTCAGGGAACCAGTATATCCTAGTAGTAGTGGATCATGCTACTAGGTACCCTGAAGCAATTCCCCTTAGGTCCACTACTGCCCCTGCAGTAGCCAAAGCACTCATTGGTATCTTTACCAGAGTGAGATTTCCTAAGGAGGTGGTTTCTGACAGAGGTACCAACTTCATGTCAGCATACCTTAAACGCATGTGGAATGAGTGTGGGGTGACTTACAAATTCACCACACCATACCATCCACAAACCAATGGTCTTGTGGAAAGATTCAACAAGACATTGAAGGGCATGATCATGGGGCTCCCTGAAAAGCTCAAAAGGAGATGGGATGTCCTCTTGCCATGTCTGCTTTTCGCCTACAGAGAGGTGCCTCAGAAGGGAGTAGGGTTTTCCCCCTTTGAACTTCTGTTTGGCCATCCTGTAAGGGGACCACTAGCTCTTCTGAAAGAAGGCTGGGAGAGACCTCTTCATGAGCCTAAGCAAGATATAGTAGACTATGTACTAGGCCTACGTTCCAGGATGGCAGAGTACGTGGAAAAGGCAAGTAAAAACCTTGAGGCCAGCCAACAACTCCAGAAGATGCGGTATGACCAAAAGGCTGACATGGTTGAGTTTCAGCTAGGGCAGAAAGTCTGGGTTCTGGAGCCTGTGGCTCCCAGGGCACTTCAGGACAGATGGAGTGGCCCTTACCCAGTGCTAGAGAGAAAGAGTCAGGTCACCTACCTGGTAGACCTAGGCACTAGCAGGACCCCCAAAAGGGTGATCCATGTGAACCGCCTCAAACTCTTTCATGACAGGGCAGATGTAAACATGTTAATGGTTACAGATGAGGACCAGGAAGCTGAAAGTGAACCTTTCCCTGATCTCCTCTCCACTGACCCTAAAGATGGCTCAGTAGATGGGGTGATTTATTCAGACACCCTCTCTGGCCAGCAGCAAGTTGACTGTAAGAAAGTCTGACAACAGTTTGCTGAGCTCTTTTCCCTAACCCCTGGTCAGACACACCTGTGTACCCATGATGTGGACACAGGAGACAGCATGCCTGTCAAAACATTTTTTTTAGACAGTCTGACCAAGTTAAGGAAAGCATCAAAGTGGAAGTCCACAAGATGCTGGAATTGGGAGTCATTGAGCACTCTGACAGCCCCTGGACTAGCCCAGTAGTCTTAGTCCCCAAACCTCACACCAAAGATGGCAAGAGAGAGATGACGTTTTGTGTGGACTACAGAGGACTTAGGGGGTCATTCCGACCCCGGCGGTCATGGACCGCCGGGGCCGGGGATGCGGGAGCACCGCCAACAGGCTGGCGGTGCCCCGCAGGGCATTCTGACCGCGGCTGTTTGGCCGCGGTCAGACCAGGAAAACCGGCGGTCTCCCGCCGGTTTTCCGCTGCCCTGGGAATCCCCCATGGCGGCGCAGCTTGCTGCGTCGCCATGGGGGATTCCGACCCCCTCACCGCCATCCTGTTCCTGGCGGTTCCGACCGCCAGGAACAGGATGGCAGTGAGGGGTGTCATGGGGCCCCTGGGGGCCCCTGCAGTGCCCATGCCATTTTAAGAGGGCCCCACTTTGAATTCCAGTGTCTGCTCAGCAGACACTGGAATTCGCGACGGGTGCAACTGCACCCGTCGCACCTTCCCACTCCGCCGGCTCCATTCGGAGCCGGCTTCCTCGTGGGAAGGGGTTTCCCGCTGGGCTGGCGGGCGGCCTTCTGGCGGTCGCCCACCAGCCCAGCGGGAAAGCCAGAATGGCCTCCGCGGTCTTTCGACCTCCAGGCGGGCGCCTCCCGCCGCCCGCCGGGGTCTGAATGACCCCATTAATTCTGTCACCAAGACAGATGCCCATCCCATTCCAAGGGCAGATGAGTTAATTGATAAATTGGGTGCTGCCAAATACTTGAGTACCTTTGACTTGACAGCAGGGTACTGGCAAATAAAAATGGCACCAGGAGCAAAAGAAAAGACAGCATTCTCTACACCTGATGGGCACTATCAGTTTACTGTAATGCCCTTTGGCTTAAAGAATGCCCCTGCCACCTTCCAAAGGTTGGTGAATCAAGTCCTTGCTGGCTTGGAGTCCTTTAGTGAAGCTCATCTTGATGATATTGCTGTCTTTAGCTCCAGCTGGCAGGATCACCTGGTCCACCTGAAGAAGGTTTTGCAGGCCCTGCAAACAGCAGGCCTCTCTATCAAGGCATCCAAGTGCCAGATAGGGCAGGGTACTGTGGTTTACTTGGGACACCTTGTAGGTGGAGGCCAAGTTCAGCCACTCTAGCCTAAGATCCAGACTATTCTGGACTGGGTAGCTCCAAAAACCCAGACTCAAGTCAGGGCATTCCTTGGCTTGACTGGTTACTATAGGAGGTTTGTGAAGGGATATGGATCCATAGTGACACCCCTCACAGAACTTACCTCTAAGAAAATGCCCAAGAAGGTAAACTGGACTATAGAATGCCAACAGGCCTTTGACACCCTGAAACAAGCTATGTGCACAGCACCAGTTCTAAAAGCTCCAGATTACCCCAAGCAGTTCATTGTGCAGACAGATGCCTCTGAACATGGGATAGGGGCAGTTTTGTCCCAAACAAATGATGATGGCCTTGACCAGCCTGTTGCTTTCATTAGCAGGAGGTTACTCCCCAGGGAGCAGCGTTGGAGTGCCATTGAGAGGGAGGCCTTTGCTGTGGTTTGGTCCCTGAAGAAGCTGAGACCATACCTCTTTGGTACTCACTTTGTAGTTCAAACTGAACACAGACCTCTCAGATGGCTAATACAAATGAAAGGTAAAAATCCAAAACTGTTGAGGTGGTCCATCTCCCTACAGGGAATAGACTTTATATTGGAACACAGACCTGGGACTGCCCATGCAAATGCAGATGGCCTTTCCAGGTTCTTCCACTTAGAAAATGAAGACTCTCTTGGGAAAGGTTAGTCTCATCCTCTTTCGTTTGGGGGTGGGTTGTGTAAGGAAATGCCTCCTTGGCATGGTTACCCCCTGACTTTTTGGCTTTGCTGATGTCAAGTTATGATTTGAAAGTGTGCTGGGACCCTGCTAACCAGGCCCCAGCACCAGTGTTCTTTCCCTAAACTGTACCTTTTTCTCCACAATTGGCACAACCCTGGCACCCAGGTAAGTCCCTTGTAACTGGTACCCCTGGTACCAAGGGCCCTGATGCCAGGGAAGGTCTCTAAGGGCTGCAGCATGTCTTATGCCACCGTGGGGACCCCTCACTCAGCACATACACACTGCTTGCCAGCTTGTGTGTGCTGGTGGGTAGAAAATGACTACGTCGACATGGCACTCCCCTCAGAGTGCAATGCCAACCTCACACTGCCTATGGTATAGATAAGACACCCCTCTAGCAGGCCTTACAGCCCTTAGGCAGGGTGCACTATACCACAGGTGAGGGCATAGGTGCATGAGCACTATGCCCCTACAGTGTCTAAGCAAAACCTTAGACATTGTAAGTGCAGGGTAGCCATAAGAGTATATGGTCTGGGAGTCTGTCATACATGAACTCCACAGCACCATAATGGCTACACTGAAAACTGTGAAGTTTGGTATCAAACTTCTCAGCACAATAAATGCACACTGATGCCAGTGTGCACGTTATTGTAAAAATACACCCAGAGGGCATCTTAGAGATGCCCCCTGAAAACATACCCGACTCCAGTGTGGGCTGACTAGTTTTTGCCAGCCTGCCACACACCAGACATGTTGCTGGCCACATGGGGAGAGTGCCTTTGTCACTCTGTGGCCAGGAACAAAGCCTGTACTGGGTGGAGGTGCTTCTCACCTCCCCCTGCAGGAACTGTAACACCTGGCGGTGAGCCTCAAAGGCTCACCCCCTTTGTTACAGCGCCACAGGGCATCCCAGCTAGTGGAGATGCCCGCCCCTCCGGCCACTGCCCCCACTTTTGGCGGCAAGGCTGGAGGAGATAATGAGAAAAACAAGGAATCACTTCCCAGTCAGGACAGCCCCTAAGGTGTCCTGAGCTGAGGTGACACTTACTTTTAGAAATCCTCCATCTTGCAGATGGAGGATTCCCCCAATAGGATTAGGGATGTGCTCCCCTCCCCACAGGGAGGAGGCACAAAGAGGGTGTAGCCACCCTCAGGGCCAGTAGCCATTGGCTACTGCCCTCCCAGACCTAAACACACCCCTAAATTGAGTATTTAGGGGCTCCCAGAACCAAGGAAGATAGATTCCTGCAACCTAAAGAAGAAAAAGGATTGCTGACCTGAAGCCCTGCAGTGAAGACGAAGATGATGACTGATTTGGCCCAAGCCCCACCGGCCTATCTCCCTACTTCGAAGAAAACTGCAACAGCGACGCATCCAACAGGGTCCAGCAACCTCTGAAGCCTCAGAGGACTACCCTGCATCTAAAGGACCAAGAAGCTCCCGAGAACAGCGGCCCTGTTCAAGAGACTGCAACTCTTTGCAACAAAGAAGCAACTTTTAAAGACCACACGTTTCCCGCCGGAAGCGTGAGACTTTCCACTCTGCACCCGACACCCCCGGCTCGACCTGCGGAAAACTAACTCTACAGGGAGGACTCCCCGGCGACTGCGAGCCCGTGAGTAGCCAGAGTTGAACCCCCTGAACCCCCACGGCGACGCCTGCAGAGGAAATCCAGAGGCTCCCCCTGACCACGACTGCCTGCTTCAAGGAACCCGACGCCTGGAAACCACACTGCATCCGCAATCCCCAGGACCTGAAGGAACGGAACTCCAGTGCAGGAGCGACCCCCTGCCTAGCCCAGGTGGTGGCTACCCCGAGGAGCCCGCCCTGTGTCTGCCTGCATCGTTGAAGAGACCCTTGGGTCTCCCCATTGATTCCTATTGAAAACCTGACGCCTGTTTGCACTCTGCACCCGGCCGCCCCTGTGCCGCTGAGGGTGTACTTTCTGTGCCTGCTTGTGTCCCCCTTGGTGCCCTACAAAACCCCCTGGTCTGCCCTCCAAAGTTGCGGGTACTTACCTACTAGCAGACTGGAACCGGGGCACCCCTATTTCCATTGAAGCCTATGGCCCTCATTACGACTCTGGCGGGCGGCGGAGGCCGCCCGTCAGAATTCCGCCCTCCGTAATACCGCTCCGCGGTCAGAAGACCGCGGAGGGTATTATGAGTTTTTCCCTGGGCTGGCGGGCGGTCTCCAAAAGACCGCCCGCCAGCCCAGGGAAAAACTCCCTTCCCACGAGGATGCCGGCTCGTAATAGAGCCGGCGGAGTGGGAAGGTGCGACGGGTGCATTTGCACCCGTCGCGTATTTCACTGTCTGCCAAGCAGACAGTGAAATACTTGTAGGGGCCCTCTTACGGGGGCCCCTGCAGTGCCCATGCCACTGGCATGGGCACTGCAGGGGCCCCCAGGGGCCCCGCGACTCCCCCTCCCGCCATCCGGTTCCCGGCGGGAGAACCGCCAGGAACTGGATGGCGGGAGGGGGAGTCGGAATCCCCAAGCCGGCGCAGCAAGCTGCGCCAGCTTGGAGGATTCCTGGGGGCAGCGGGAAACCGGCGGGAGACCGCCGGTTTCCCTTTACTGACCGCGGCTAAGCCGCCGCGGTC
Organism: Pleurodeles waltl; assembly: GCF_031143425.1. Taxonomy (NCBI): domain Eukaryota; kingdom Metazoa; phylum Chordata; class Amphibia; order Caudata; family Salamandridae; genus Pleurodeles; species Pleurodeles waltl. Next base: position 42,340,613 of record NC_090451.1, read on the forward strand.
AGAATGCCCCGAGGGGCACCGCCGGCCTGTCGGCGGTGCTCCCGCGTGCCGCGGCCCTGGCGGTTCTATACCGCCAGGGTCGTAATGAGGGCCTATGTGTTTTGGGCACCACTTTGACCTCTGCACCTGACCGGCCCTGAGCTGCTGGTGTGGTAACTTTGGGTTGACTTGAACCCCCAACGGTGGGCTACCTTGGACCCAACTTTGAACCGTGTAAGTGTTTTACTTACCTGTGAACTTAACATTTACTTACCTCCCCCAGGAACTGTTGATTTTTGCAGTGTCCACTTTTAAAATAGCTTATTGCCATTTTTGCCAAAACTGTACATGATATTGTGATAATTCAAAGTTCCTAGAATACCTAAGCGAAATACCTTTCATTTAAAGTATTGTTTGTAAATCTTGAACCTGTGGTTCTTAAAATAAACTAAAAAAATATATTTTTCTATACAAAAACCTATTGGCCTGTAATTGTCTTTGAGTGTGTGTTCCTCATTTATTGCCTGTGTGTGTACAACAAATGCTTAACACTACCCTCTGATAAGCCTACTGCTCGACCACACTACCACAAAATAGAGCATTAGAATTATCTCTTTTTGCCACTATCTTACCTCTAAGGGGAACCCTTGGACTCTGTGCATGCTATTTCTTACTTTGAAATAGTACATACAGAGCCAACTTCCTACAATATTGCTTATATTCAAAGTTCATAAAGTATCTAAGTGAAGTACCTCACATTTATAGAATTACTTGTAAATCTTGAACCTGTGGTTCTTAAAATAAACTAAGAAAATATATTTTTCAATATAAAAACCTATTGGCCTGGAGTAAGTCTTTGAGTGTGTGTTCCTCATTTATTGCCTGTGTGTGTACAAAAAATGCTTAACACTACCCTCTGATCAGCCTACTGCTCGACCAAACTACCACAAAATAGAGCATTAGAATTATCTCTTTTTGCCACTATCTCACCTCTAAGGGGAACCCTTGGACTCTGTGCACACTATTTCTTACTTTGAAATAGTATATAGAGAGCCAACTTCTTACAGTCGTCTTGCTACTTTGTTGCGGTTTTGCAGACGTCCTGGAGCAGTCAGCGGTCGATCCTTGGCAGAAGTCAAAGAGGGAGATGCAGAGGAACTCTGGTGAGCTCTTGCATTCGTTATCTGAAAAGAAACCCACAGGAGAGACCCTAAATAGCCCTCAGAGGAGGATTGGCCACCTAACCAGGTAAGCACCTATCAGGAGGGGTCTCTGATGTCACCTGCTGGCACTAGCCACTCAGAGGTCTCCACTGTGCCCTCACACCTCTGCATTCAAGATGCCAGAGGTCTGGGACACACTGGAGGAGCTCTGGGCACCACCCCTGGGGTGGTGATGGACGGGGGAGTGGTCACTCCCCTTTCCTTTGTCCAATTTCACACCAGAGCAGGGGTTGGGGGATCCCTGACAGTGTAGACTGGTTTATGCAAGGAGGGCACCATCTGTGCCCTTCAAAACATTCCCAGAGGCCAGTAGAGGCTACTCCTCTCAGGCCCTTAACACCTATTTCTAAAGGGAGAGGGTGTAACACCCTCTCTCAGAGGAAATCCTTTGTTCGGCCTTCCTGGGACTGGGCTGCCCAGACCCCAGGTGGGCAGAAGCCTGTCTTGGTTGGCAGCTGCAGTGAAAACCCCAGAGAGCTAGTTTGGCAGTACACGGGGTCCATGCTGGAGCCCCGGGGATGCATGGGATTGGCACCCCAATACCAGTTTTGGCATGGGGGGACAATTCCATGATTTTAGACATGTTACATGTCCATGTTCTGAGTTAACATTGTGAAGCTACATATAGGTATTGACCTACATGTAGTGCAAGCGTGTAATTGTGTCCCCGCACTCACAAAGTCTGGGGAAATTGCCCTGAACAATGTGGGGGCACCTTGACTAGTGCCAGGGCGCCCTCACACTTAATAACTTTGCACCTAACCTTCACTAAGTGAGGGTTAGACATATAGATGACTTATAAGTTACTTAAGTGCGGTGTAAAATGGCTGTGAAATAACGTAGACGTTATTTCACTCAGAATGCAGTGGCAGTCCTGTGTAAGAATTGTCTGAGCTCCCTATGGGTGGCAAAAGAAATGCTGCAGCCCATAGGGATCTCCTGGAACCCCAATACCCTGGGTACTTAGGTACCATATACTAGGGAATTATAAGGGTGTTCCAGTATGCCAATCAGAATTGGTAAAAATGGTCACTAGCCTGCAGTGACAATTTTAAAAGCAGAGAGAGCATAAACACTGAGGTTCTGGTTAGCAGAGCCTCAGTGATACAGTTAGGCACCACACAGGGAACACATTTAGGCCACAACTATGAGCACTGGGGTTCTGGCTAGCAAGATCCCGGTGAGACAGGCAAAAACAAACTGACAGACAAGTAAAAATGGGGGTAACATGCCAGGCAAGATGGTACTTTCCTACAATCCTTCAAAGCTTCTATTTTTTCTCCATTAATCACAGTGTGCTGTCTGTATTTGGACATAGTACTTGGCCAGGCAGCACAGGATAAATATACCCTACCCTCAGTGACTAAAGTTGCCTCTGCGTGGGACACTGACATGGTCAGGCCACACCTCTGACCCCATCTAGATATTGGCAACTGCATTTACTGCAGGTTGACTAGAGGCATTCTTTTTGTTTTTACAGCCAGAGTCTCCAGTTCGGTGCCCTTTTGTCTTACAGTCTGAGCACTAAGCCTTGTTGGGGTCAAAGTGTTTTCCATTTACCCTCCACTGGTCTGTGAGTAGTCTCTGGGCCGACCCTTATGTGAAGATTTTTGAGAATCTGGTCTCTGGGCCGACCCTTATGAGAAGACTCTTTGTTGTTTTTATCCTGGCTCCCATCTTTCCCTTGGGGTGCTTTTTGGCCTTTTTCTTTTGGTCTCCCCCACCAGTGGTAGTTTTGGTAACCCCTGTTTTGACCCAATGGTCTGCCTTCCTCCCCTACTCTTGAGGGGAAAGTGGACCCAGGTCTGCCAGATGTTGATGTAGTCTATCACTGGAACAATTATTCAACAGATGTTCTTTCTTAAATAAATTATACAGCCCATCATAATCTTGTACCTTGTTCCCAGCTAACCAACCACCCAGCATTCTTACTGAATAGTCCATAAAGTCAACCCAGGTTTGGTTCTGGGATTTTCGAGCCTCTCTGAACTTTATCCTGTACTCTTCAGTTGTAAATGCAAAGGCCTCAATTAGGGTACCCTTCACGAGGTCATAGGATTTAGAATCTGCCTCAGTCAGTGTCAGGAGCCTATCCCTGCACTTTCCTGAGAATAACTCTCACATCAGTGTGCCCCAGTGTTTCTTAGCAATTTCCCACCCAATGCAGGCTCTTTCAAAGGCAGAAAACCATTTCACTATATCATCCCCTTCTGTGAAGGGAAGGGCAACTCCTTTTGGGAGTTTAATGCTGAAATCCTTTTCTTTCAACACTTGTATGCTGCCACAAGAGATGGGGGCAAAGCCCAACTCTTTTCTCTTTTGTTCTATCTCCAAAAGCTGACTTTCTAAAGCGAGTCTTTTGGCCAGCCTGGCAATTTCCAGTTCTGTGTCTGTGGGTGCTATAGAGCTTGCGTGAGAAGAGGAGCTACCCTCATCCCCATCTTCCACAGGATCTTCATCCACCTCAGAGTATTCATCATCAGCTGGGGATGTTCTTTTTCATACTGGGCCGCCAGAAACCTAAGTTTCTCTGTTTTGGGGCTTTTTTCCAGTTTGAAGTTTGTAAAGTCTGCAGAGTTTCCTTAAATGGTCATAGCTATATGCCTTATAAGGTTCCAGGTTGAGCTCCTGGTTTTCTGGACTCTGAATCAGACATTGTTATCTTACTATAGTTGGGACCTTTTTGGAATTTAGAACTCCCCTTTTTGGATAACCAACTAAAGCAGACGTTTAAACTTTTTCTAAAGTTGTAGGGACCTAGCCAGGGCCCTAACAATTACTTTTAAAAATGTGTAAAAAATGTTAGTCAATTAGAAAAATCGAAAACAATTATCTAAAAGCAATTTGGAGAGTTATTCATGTGTTGAAACAATTGTAAAAGTGGTATCAGCAAACACAAAGTCTTTATCCCACCGTTGATACACCAAATGTTGGAGGCTGGCCCTCTATGTAGTGTACAAAACCAAGTACACTATGCAGAGGGTCCGAACAACCACATGTTAGTTTTCCGGGGTAAAAATCAGACCACCTAATGCTCTAATTTTTAAGGTAGCTGGTCGAGCAGTTAGGCTAATCCAGGAAATGTGCTAAGTATTTGCTGTTCTCACAAATCCAATCATGCACCACACATACTCAATGAATAACTTGAGACCAGAATTTATAAAAATACTCCAGACTTTTATTTAATTTTAAGACCAAAATCTTTAGAATGGGTTAAGTACTTTTCTTGTTATGACTTTTCAAAGGCCTGGAGGCTCGAGTTTCAGGGGCTGTATCCCTTTGAAGCTCACCACCAGGATGTTGCACATTCCTGAGGGAGGGGGGGGTTAGCTCCTCCACTGAGGAAGGGCATTGTCTTACAAACCAGAGAGACAGGGCTCTCCCCCAGGTTTGTATATTGGCTGTCTGGAATGGCAGCTGGGTGGAACCAGCCAGCAACTCTGCCAGTTAGGGTTAGCTTTTGCAAGGGGGACCTCTAAGGTGGCCCCTAGTTACATTTAGGGTTAAATCCAATACTGGTATCAGTTTGGATTTAATATTCTGAGTTGTTTGATATCAAACAACCCAGGGTGCAGAGTGGCCATTATGTATCTGGGGAACTCGTGTTGGGTGCAGTGCCCTTGGGGTTGACACAATCAGTTCTGCTGCCCCCAGGGGTCTACTCTTAATATCTCTTGCCCTGGTTACTGGGGAACCTATTTACTAGGGACTTACAGGGGTATTTTAAGAGTATAGCCAATTGTGCCAAGCATCACAACAGTTTTATGGAAAGAGATCTGGTCCAGGGAACCTGTTTAGCAGGGCCCTGGGCACTACCAACTTCTAGAACACATCGACATAGGCAAAAAGTGGGGACTAACCATACAAAAATAGGCCTCCTCTCACAGTGGCGGACTGCTCTGGGACCACCCCTGCAACAACAGCTTCTGCCACCCCCCGTAACAGCACTTCCCTCCCAGTAGTCCCCCACCCAGTTGCCCGTGCTCGCTCACCCAGGAGAGTGGGTGTCTCTTTCGCTCCAGTCAGCCCTGCTGCCCTCAGTGAGGAGGCTATTGACCTCCTGAGATTCATCTCTGTACTGCAGTGAATCCCATCCACGGGCTGGCATCTCAGATGCAGTAATGCAATCCCTTACTGGAGGACATTCACAGTGGCTTGGCGGCCCTACATAGATCGTTTCAGGCTCTGGCCTCCTCTCTGACAGCAGCAGGTGTCCCAGTTTCTTCCATCTCCCCTCCAACTACATCTTCCCAGTCTCCTCTCCCCACCCTATCCCACGCACACATTCTGACAAGCATGCACCTAAAACAACAGACAGGACTTGCACAGACAAACACAGGCACCACATTCAGTCCACAAGCACACACACACAAATGCACACACAACAGCCACTGCCTCCACTGTCTCCCCCTCCCTCACAGTCACATCAGCACTCACACCTGCATGCACTGCATCAACAGTCCTAGATCCTGCCACATGAACAGCCTTGCCCACAGTCACCACAACAGCTGATCCACAGACATGCACCCCACACACCACATGCAGTCACCACCACCAATATCACCACCTCCTGCAGTTCACCCACATCACTTGCAGACACAACCACAACATCCACCCACACGTCCTGTTTGTCCTCCCCCACACTGTCTGCCCCCCACCAAAGACACACAAATGCTCCCACTCAGACCGCCAACAGCCACCCACCTCACACGCACACTGTCCATGCACCTGCACCCAAGTCCAGCACACCTCCTCCTACGACAACCACTCCCTCTACCTCCACTCCCATACCTCCTCCCACACCCCACCCCATTGGTCCTAAGACGTTTTTCCTTTCCTGCCTTGACCTCTTCCTTCCCTCCCCTCCACTCCTTCCTGCCTGTAAGAGAAAAGTCCCACCCCAGCCCAGAACCTCCAGCACAAAACCGACCCGTTTCTCCTCCTAAGATTTCACCTGCCACTAAAGGGCACAAGAGTGGCACTCTGGCCCCCCACACCAAGCCCACTCCTCCACCCCCTAAACGGAAGGGTAAAGAACTGCCCCCGCCCAAACCTAAGCCCAAGGACCCCCCCTTCCAAATAGACCCCCCACCCCCTTGAGGTGCTTGCCTATTGCCAACATGATGCCCCTGCCCAGTGGAGTGAGTGGGCTGTCAGGAGTCAAGTTGGGCGTTAGATGCCACCCTGTGGCTAATGACTGACATTGTCCTGGCCAATGGCCCTTTGTAAATAGTTTCCTCAATTGTTGTGGGCGCAGGTCCAGAAATTACAGAGGTTGGGCCTAAGGTATGTATGTTGGCTTTCTTTCCTTCTGGCTGATGTTGCTGTCGTCCCTATTAGGAGTTTACTTCAGGGCCTTAACATTGCAGCCGGCTGCAATGTGGCGGTGCGATGGATGCAGCAGTACCCGTCACGCATTACACTGCCCATAATTCGGGCAGTGGAATGCGCGACAGGATGTGCATAGGGGCCCCGGAACTGCCCATGCCAAGTGCATGGGCAGTGCAGGGGCCCCCAGGGCCCCCTGAGTCCCTCATACCACCAGCCTTTCCATGGCGGTGACAGGCTGGCGGATGGGGACTCGTAATCACCAGGGAAACGCTACTTGCAGCGCTGCCCTGGCGGATTCCAACTGCCCGGACCACCAGGCTGCAGGCAGCTTGGCGGTGTCGTGGTTGGATTGTGGCCATGGTCATAACGTCGCAGTCGGACCCGCCGCCACAGTGACTCTGGCAGTCATGAGGCCCTATATCTCATTTTCATATAGTATATACAGAGCCAGCTTCTGACACTAACCATGTCAGAAAGGGTGCTTTCTTGCAAGGGGGTTTGTCAGTTGCTGCCACCGATTAAGAAGTGCCCCTGAAAATGTATCAGCACACCTTCTTTGGGTGGAAACCAATCTACAACTGGGGAAAGGTCATTATGCCAAGTACCTACATGACAATATTGAGAATCTTGGCCTTTCAGATTTATGGAAAATGAGAACGAGCGTGCACATCTTCAAGAAAACTCTAAATGTATCCAGCTGAATAGTTGCCTAGAGGACAAAACAACAATAGCAAAACGAGTGCATGGATGGCTGGTGATACATTTTTATGATGCCAACAGGGAACAGCACTATTTTGAGGCAGCTTTTTCAATGACTGTTAAGATGGAATTTATAAAGATGCGATTTGGTTTTCTTCCATCCATGGACATCACACCTAAATGGCAGAAGAAGGGACAATCGGGACTAGAGACAATCAGAGGGCATACTGTGGCCCCTGTGCCACCAGGCAAAGGTCGCATTCCAGCACGTAGTTTGTCTGTGCCCTAATTTACTAGTGCACCGGAGGGCACTGTTATGCAAAGAGTTTTTAGCCCTGGGAGTAAGAACCTGCAGGTCGGCGACCATAGAGGCCCCAAACCCACTTTATGCTGAATATTTGACTGGTGCAGTTTTTAGCAATTTTTAAAGATCAGATAAAGGTACTGTAATTACTGATAATCCCTTACGGTTTAGACAAGGGCATATGAGAACAGGATCCTAGAAGGTGTCCATTTTTATCTCACTATTGGTTGCTAGGGGGCGAATAATAGACATTTTGCCCCCCATCTCAATGTTTTAAAATTAATGTTATTAGCGGACTGCTAGGGGAAGGGTACGATGAACAGTGTCCCCTATCCCATCTATTTCTGGCTATTTAGCTTCTGTCAGCTTCAACTAATCATTCTGGATTACGTTACAATACCTTATGGATACATAGCTGCTTCTGCTTATAATCAATGTATGTATTATGTCCATTGCTTCTTTGTGTAAGATTTTTTTCTCTTTGAGCCTCTTAGCTACTCTGGCAGGTTTAGTCAACTAAGTACAAGTTATCTCACATCCAGACCTATGGGAAAATGAATTATTGTTTGTTTCAGTTCATAGTACGCCCGTTGATTGCTCGCATAACACAGTTTTGCATGATTGTGCACCACAGCATGGTTGTGTAGTAGGCTATTTGTAGATGCCCACACATGTCCTATGCCCCTGACCGTTTGCACAATGCACTTTTTTTTGTACGATGCTCCGGCGTTTAGCATGTCCTATGCCCCTGATTGCACAATGCACCTTTTTGCATGAGTTTCCTGCATTTAGCTAGGTTGAAACAGGTGTCATTCACTGATTTTATGTGTTTAATCTTGTTGTTTTTAGTCTTTGTAGATGAAAGCATGATATTATGATTGCTCGAATTGCACCCGTTTATGATTTTTTTCACTAATAAACTAATAATAAAAAAACAAACAGAAGAATGGGGGCCCCCAGATTTCCTTGTATGGGCAGGTGTATTGAAGCCCACTGATTTTGCTCACAAATCCTATCATGTAGGCTATTTGACCACTGAGTGCAACACATCAGATCTTCACTCAAAACAAGATACAACATTGTCAAGGTGTTAATTAACTCCTGTATAATCACTAAAGGTGTGGGGTAGTAGAGACTGAGGGTAAAATTGGGTCAGTGTTCCCTCAGTAGGCGGTGTCAGTTAGGTCGCCTTAAGCTATAAGACGGGGAAGGCATGGGTGAAAAGTGTCCCAGCGACTGGGTGCTATGTTGTCCTACAGGGGGAGGGGGGAGTTCCCTTACGGACTAGGTGGTCTCACACACATAATAGTGTCTTGCTTCATCATTTGACCACCTAGCCCCACCCAAGTAAGATGTGAAATGCGTTCCACTCTCTGTGCCTATTTCAGATGAAGGACCTTCAATATCAAACACTTTCTTCAAGAATGTAAAAACTGAGGCCACTGCTGGTGTGACAGTACTCCCATGTTATCAACAATGTCTTGCACCAAAGCAATTACATCCTCATGTTCCTCTAGTGTACTGTAATTTTCATTCTCCGCAGGGAGCCTTGAAAAAAAAGTCTGCTCTAACATTCCTTCCCCCAGGGATGTACTTCACTGTAAAATTATAGTCTTGACGTTTGGCCAATAAGATGACCAGTCTGGAAGAAGCCTTTCCCATTTAATAGGTGAATAAGAGGCTTATGGTCTGTGAATAAGTCAAATGTTGAATCCCAAAGATATGTTTTGAACCTTTCTACAGGCTAGCAACAAGCTAATGCCTCTTGTTAAATTGTACTAGGGTGAATTCACTCGCCGAAAGCGCACGAGAAGCAAGGGCAATAGTATTCTCCTTATCATGTGGCATTTGTGAAAATACAGCCCCCAAACCAATATGACTAGCATCTACTGTTACAATACATTTGTGTCCTGCTACAAATAGAGAAAATGCAGGAGCTGTAAGAATTACATTTTCGACTTTCTCAAATGCCTCTTGAACACCATTTGACCATATTAATTTTTACTCCTGTCTTCAATAAATTGAGCAGAGGTTGAAATATATATGCATAACCCTGTCCAAAGCGTGAATAATATTCACTGAGACCAAGGAACGATCGTAAAGTATCTTTATCATGCGGTCTTTGGCCACCTTTATTGCTTTTATTAACCAAAACTTTGGTGAAATCCCATGTGGACCAATAGAATGACCTAAATATTCAATCTTCTTTTCCAAAAACGTACACTTCCCTTCCCGAAGAAAAATAACATGTTCCTGAAATGTTTCCAAAACTTTTCTGAGTATCATATCATGATCTTTCAAGGTTGTTGCATGAATTAAAACATCATCCTGGAATGCCTGTGCACCCTTAATGCCTTCCAGGATGTTGTCTATTAAACGCTGGAATACACTAGCCGCAGAGGCTAAGCCAAAAGGCAGTGTACAAAATGTATACATCCCAAATGGGGTAACAAATGTTGTTAAATCTTTGGACTCTTCTAAAGTTATTTGGTGGCACACTGACTTTAGGTGTAGCAAAGTGAAAAATGTTGAATCTCCAATGTTAGCCAGCAGATCCTGTACTTTAAGCGGGGGTGGCAATCTACAATAATATTTTTTTAAGCTCTCTAAGTCTGCACATAATCTGATGTCCCCATCCTTTTTCCTCTCGATAAATATAGGGCTTACCCATTCAGATGAATTAGTTGCTTTAACATAACACATAAACACTGATGTCTAGAACACCATAATTAAGAGCATAGAACAACTGAACATTCTACCGATCAATCAACAATCCACCTATCCACAACAGGCACCTGGAAGGCTCTGAAAATTTGTGGAAACCCTGTAATTGTGCGCGCCTGTTGAAACCCCTGCCATCTCAAGAGGCCTTATAACCCGACAGATCTGGCAACTGTTCGACCATACATAGATCCTAATACTGGATCACTTTTTAGGGTTGAGCCTGCGATAAATGCGCTCGCGTATGCGTATTGCAGCGAGACGCTTTAGTGTTTAGAAAAGGGCTCGGAACCCTGTCGACGTCACGTCAGTGTTTTTCATTGGTTCGTGGGCTTGCCTAATAAAATCTGCTTGCTTTCATTAATCGAAGGCATGCACACGTTATGCCTTTTCCGGTGGCTAGCCCTCCTCAAGCGCATCGACCGAGTACAGAAAACATGCAAGGCTCGCTGTTTTCTGTCCGGCTCGTGGACTATTTTTTCTCTTATTTACTAGCGCGATTTCGCTTGGCAGAAGTTGAGCACTTTACACAGTTAATTGCACTTTTTCGGGTCACGTATATAAATGCATTTTTGCCGATAGGTGAAAAGTCGGGTTAGGAGTTTACAACGCTATCAGCTCTAACATGAGCAAACACGAGACCCGTTGCATTGCAAATGCTTGTTTTATTTTTTTAATACACAGGAAGATGACGTACATAACGAAGACGGATCCTCAGACAAGGAATCCGGATAAAAAGCAGAATATCCCAGACCCTCATCTGAGGACATAGTCACAGCTATACCCGAACATAAAATGTGCATTTAAATCCGGAAAAGGGTTGGCCGTAACGTCATTGGTCGAGCCGTGCTCCTGCTCCCCTGTGCTACCAGCTGGCTGGGACGTGATTGCTCCTTCTGTGAGTCTGTTTACCTCTCCTATTTGCTGGGGGCGGTGTGATTGGGCACCCTCTGAGTCCGTTTTCCTTTGTCCCACTGGCAGGGTGGGATGCGATTGGTGGAAGTATGAACTTGTTTTCCTCGCCTTCCGGGTACCATTGGTCGGCCCTCAGCTCACCGAGAACTGGCGCAGCCTTTCCCGCCCTTTATCTTCCGGCCTCGCGCCTTTGGCGCTAGCTGGTGACGTTGGTACGTGCGCGCCCCCGCCCGGGCAGTGAAGAGACGCTGCGCGAAGAGACTACGTCCCTTTGTTCCACGCTGAAGAGGCGAGAGCGGAGCTGCGCCATCACCGCTCCCCGGCACCGACGCACCGCCCGCGGGCCGCAAGCAGACAGCAAGGCACCGGCTCGTCCTCCGCTCCCCACACACGGTGAGTGCGCGGCGGGCGAGTCCTCTCTCACGGAGCTGTGCTCGGTCGCGGGCTTCCGGCCTCCACCGCTGCGAGGGTGGACCGGGGCCTTCCTCATCTGCCCTTAACCACCACCACTCGGGTCACCCGTCCGGAGCCCCCGGCGGCCTTCGGGCCGTGGGCGTTCCGTGCTTGATCCCAATATCTGCGCCCCCCCCCCCCCGTTTGATCGAGTGCGTTATTTTTTATTTGTGTTCGTTTTAAGGAGACTGTTAAGCTGTTCTTGGTGGTCAACAAGCCGCGCCCCTCACACTCTGCCCCGCGGAAACACGGGACCCTTGTTTCGCCCCCACCCCCTCGGAGGGCCCGGTACTTAAGTTCTGTTTGTGTTCTTTCAGTTCCAGGTGCAGAAGAGAAGACCGGAGATGGCGGACAAGCAGGTGTCCCGGGAGATCTTCGAGGCCATCATGAAGGAGATGGTGGGCACCTTCCGCCCCAGCAGCTCCGACGACCCCTTCCGCGCTCCGGGTGAGTCCAGGGGCCCGTGGGAAGAACCGGGCGGGGGCTGGGAACCACCAGGTGTGATGTAACCGGCGCTGTTAATGCTGTTCCATGCCTGTTTATATACAGCAGCCAAGAACCGCTTGGCACCCCATTTGCCTGGTTCAGATCCCGTTTTTTGCCCAGCTATTAGATTAGGGGGTGTACCCTCAGTTCCCGGGGCGCTCTTTTGGGAAGTGTGCTTTTTATTAAATGCGTTTCACTAGCCTGTTCTCAGGGTAGGTAAACCTGGAGCTGCTTTAATGGTGATAAAGCCCCATGGCAGTTTCGTATCTAGCTTTGCGCAAACCTTACACCCGCCTTCCTCTAAGTTTGCGGTCCCTTAGAATAGATAAATGACTGCTTCTGTTATTTCTTGCACTTGTGTCTCATGCATAACTCTAATCTCCCCCCAGGGCCGTCCCGATCCCGCAGGTACGAGGATGATTTCGAGGCGGAGCGCTACCGGAGCCCCCGCGACGACTACCGAGGGCCTGAGAGCCGCAGGCCGGCCTACTCCACCCCAGCCCGGCGCTCACCGCCGCCCTACTATCCGGACCCCCAGCGGTCCCGCAGCCCGCTCCGGCCCGACGACTACTACTACAGCCACTCTGAGCCCCGCGAGTTCCCGCACCCCCGGGAGCCAATGTGGTCGGATGACCGCGAGTACCGGCGCCCACCCCGGAGGGACGGACCTTTCCCCGAGGAGAGCTTCGCCATGCCCGGGCCCACGCGGGGCTACGGCAGGCCGGACGCCCACGCCTCTCCAGGGAGACTGGCTTACCTGGAGCGAAGGCAAGCAGCGGGGCTACCGGTCACGTCCCCCAGAGGGGGTCTCCCCATCAGGAGGCCGCTCCGGGGCGGGGTGGTCGGCAGGGGGCCGATCCGAGGTGGCGTTGTGACCCGGGGCCTGACCAGAGGACTGACGAGGGGCGGCTTTGTGACCAGAGGCGTGACACGGGGGGCCGCCGCCGTGCGAAGTCGGGGGGCGCTGGTGGCGAGAGGCCGCGGCTCCAAGGCTCAAGCCGGCGGCAGAGGGGCGGCTATGAACGGCAAGAAGCCGGGCCCCAAAAGGGAGGACAAGATCAAGGAGCTGATGTCCGGCTCTGACGTCGTCTCCAAGCTCGGCAGCAAGATCGTGCGCTGGTCCGGCTTCAACAAGGTGAATACGGGCGAGTTTGACCAGAAGAACCGTGCCTACACCTCCATGCAGACCCAGACCATGTCAAATACCCTGGCCGCATTCAAGTGTGCCCTGAGGCCCGAGCTGCGCTACCAGTGCTTTCTGACCGTCAAGGCGCCCAACCACCCGGCCCTAAAGAAGCCCACCGTGGACCCCGACCTCTTTAGTATGCTGCTGGAGAAGGGCCTGGTGGAGAACAAGAAGGCCTTCCTGGACATCATCCAGCCGCTGGACAGGTATCTGACCTCTTTCCAGCAGTGCGTGTTGAAGAGCGCCCATCCTCTGATGCTGGCCTGCAACGCATACGAGCTGAACATGAAGCAGGGCTTCTCTGGCGCCACCGACCTTTCAACCGCCTACGAGAACGCCGTGGCGCTCTGCCGCAAGGCCCTGGTGCTCTTCGGCCAGACAAACTCCATCGTCGCTTCCCTGCGCCAGGAGAAGATCCTCGAGCACATCGGCCTGCAGGAGATGGCGCCCAAGCCCTCCGACTTCCCCAACATGGAGGACTCTACGCTCTTCGGCAAAAAGTACATGGCGCAGCTGAAGGCCTGGCTCGAGAAGAGTGGCTACCCCATGCACCTGCAGCATGAGCGGGTCAGCGGGCCCAAGGAGCCGCTGGAAGGTACGTATGGGCGGCTGCCGCCACGCTTGTTTGTCTGGTCTGAAGAATGGTTTCTAGTTGTAACTTTGGACGAGGGGCCTTTGCAGGCTGTTGGTCGGCTATAGCTGACCTTGTGTGAGTGTCCACAACTCCGTGGTGCATATTGTATTAGTACGCAGAACTGTCCTACAGTAAAAGCGATAATACCATCCTAGGCTGCTTCACCATCAGAGGGGAGGTAATTGGGAAGGAGCTTAGCATTAGGGCGGCCTGTAGCAAATGAGACTAGCTAGACGTCCTCACCACGTTCCATAGCCGTACCAACCGGTTGCTTTGTTCAGCAGATCTGACCCCTGACCCGGCAGCTAAAGAGATAATAGACGACCTGCTGGAGGACGCTGTCAAGACTTTGGAGGACAAAAAGAAGGCTGCGGTGGAGGGCGACACGGAGATGGCAGACCGAGAAAAGCCCGAGCTGTGGTGAGTAAGCCTTGAGCGTCTTATTACGCGGATAGAAGCGCGCGCTCTTGACTTAAGTGCGTTCTTGACCTCGTCTACTCTTTACAACCTCACAGGTTCTTATTTGACGAGGCGAGCCATGAGTTCAAGTACTACCAGCACAAGCTGCTGGAGCTGCAGAAGCATCAGCAGGCGGACGTGGAGGCCAAGCGGGCGCAGCTCAAGGTGGCTGCCGCGGTGTCGCTGGTTGCCAAATCTGCCGGCCCGTCCAAGCCCTCGACCGACCCTCAGTTTGATGAAGGTGCGTCCTTTATCTTTATTCCTTTGTAACCATTTCATGTACTAGGACGTTCTCGGAGGCTAAACGCCATGTTTTCCTTTCCAGTTGATGATAAAACTAGACAAACGGCAGAAAATCTTGCACGGTTCGTATTCCAACTGGGCTCAAACATTGAGGATTTCAACATGGACAGCCTCACTTCCAATCCAGACTTTTGGTACGTAATGACATTCCAACGATGCCTTTCACCTTGTGGCTTGCATTCCTCACATACAGCAACTTTTCTGCGACAGCCTTCCCTCGCCATACCATATTTTGGATTTTTTTTTTTCCCTCTTAAAACGTCAGCTTAAATAATTTAATACATTTACTGAATCATGCGTGGTGACCAACTAGGGCCTTGTTATAAATGTAGAGCGGTCCGCCAAAGAAACCACTATAAAATGAACTGTCCGTGTAAGCCCACATTTATTTACATTAATATTTTGGCAGACGTTGCCTTCACGGGTGCGTAATTCTTATAGGCCGGCCCTCAGGCTATCGGATAACACATTTCATGTTTATTTTGGGTTTGGATTAGTAGGCGCACCCCACTGCAGGCCAACCCTGTGGTTTCTAGTTTTGAAAAATAAGTTGAACACATGACGTTTTAACAATTATACTGCGTGTAATGCTCTGATTAGATGCAAACGTTTGCCGACGCTTGTAAGCAAGATCGGGGATTCCTTGCTTTCAAATTAAGTCGCTCATAATGCTACTCTTCTAAATGAGTTTAATTTCAGGTAACGTTTCCTCGAAGCATCATTTAGTAAAATGCGTTAGTGCATGCTAATTTTCCAAAAATATTCATAAAGGTAAATTGTGACCACTTTAAACAAGATTATGGGTAACATGGAAATAAGCAGTTTCAGATCCAGCATTGGCCACTCTTAGTTTCGTCAAGTGATGTTTGGATATAGCTTCTGTAGGAAGTTGGCTCTGTATGTGCTATTTCAAAGTAAGGAATAGCATGCACAGAGTCCAAGGGTTCCCCTTAGAGGTAAAATAGTGGTAAAAAGAGATAATACTAATGCTCTATTTTGTGGTAGTGTGGTCGAGCAGTAGGCTTATCCAAGGAGTAGTGTTAAGCATTTGTTGTACATACACATAGACAATAAATTAGGTACACACACTCAGACAAATCCAGCCAATAGGTTTTGTATAGAAAAATATCTTTTCTTAGTTTATTTTAAGAACCACAGGTTCAAATTTAACATGTAATATCTTGTTTGAAAGGTATTGCAGGTAAGTACATTAGGAACTTTGAATCATTTCAATTGCATGTATACTTTTCAAGTTATTCACAAATAGCTATTTTAAAAGTGGACACAGTGCAATTTTCACAGTTCCTGGGGGAGGTAAGCTTTTGTTAGTTTTACCAGGTAAGTAAGACACTTACAGGGTTCAGTTCTTGGTCCAAGGTAGCCCACCGTTGGGGGTTCAGAGCAACCCCAAAGTCACCACACCAGCAGCTCAGGGCCGGTCAGGTGCAGAGTTCAAAGTGGTGC
Source organism: Pleurodeles waltl (assembly GCF_031143425.1). Lineage (NCBI taxonomy): Eukaryota > Metazoa > Chordata > Amphibia > Caudata > Salamandridae > Pleurodeles > Pleurodeles waltl. Next base: position 42,356,770 of record NC_090451.1, read on the forward strand.
CCAAAACGCATAGGCTTCAATGGAGAGAAGGGGGTGCCCCGGTTCCGGTCTGCTTGCAGGTAAGCACCCGCGTCTTCGGAGGGCAGACCAGGGGGGTTTTGTAGGGCACCGGGGGGGACACAAGCCCACACAGAAATTTCACCCTCAGCGGCGCGGGGCAGAGTTCTTTGGAAGGCAGGAGACAGGCCGGTGAGGTTCTGGAGCCAAGGCAGTTGTTGTCTTCTGGTCTTCCTCTGCAGGGGTTTTCAGCTGGGCAGTCCTTCTTCTTGTTGTTGCAGGAATCTAATTTTCTAGGGTTCAGGGTAGCCCTTAAATACTAAATTTAAGGCCGTGTTTAGGTCTGGGGGTTAGTAGCCAATGGCTACTAGCCCTGAGGGTGGGTACACCCTCTTTGTGCCTCCTCCCAAGGGGAGGGGGTCACAATCCTAACCCTATTGGGGGAATCCTCCATCTGCAAGATGGAGGATTTCTAAAAGTTAGTCACCTCAGCTCAAGACACCTTAGGGGCTGTCCTGACTGGCCAGTGACTCCTCCCTGTTCTCATTATTTTCTCCGGCCTTGCCGCCAAAAGTGGGGGCTGGGGCCGGAGGGGGGCGGGCAACTCCACTAGCTGGAGTGTCCTGCGGTGCTGTGACAAAGGGGTGAGCCTTTGAGGCTCACCGCCAGGTGTTACAGCTCCTGCCTGGGGGAGGTGTTAGCATCTCCACCCAGTGCAGGCTTTGTTACTGGCCTCAGAGTGACAAAGGCACTCTCCCCATGGGGCCAGCAACATGTCTCTGGTGTGGCAGGCTGCTGGAACTAGTCAGCCTACACAGACAGTCGGTTAAGTTTCAGGGGGCACCTCTAAGGTGCCCTCTGGGGTGTATTTTGCAATAAAATGTACACTGGCATCAGTGTACATTTATTGTGCTGAGAAGTTTGATACCAAACTTCTCAGTTTTCAGTGTAGCCATTATGGTGCTGTGGAGTTCGTGCAAAACAGACTCCCAGACCATATACTCCTATGGCTACCCTGCACTTACAATGTCTAAGGTTTTGTTTAGACACTGCACTGGTACCCTCACCTATGGTATAGTGCACCCTGCTTTAGGGCTGTAAGGCCTGCTAGAGGGGTGGCTGACCTATACTTGCATAGGCAGTGAGAGGCTGGCATGGCACCCTGAGGGGAGTGCCATGTCGACTTACTCGTTTTGTTCTCACTAGCACACACAAGCTGGCAAGCAGTGTGTCTGTGCTGAGTGAGAGGTCTCCAGGGTGGCATAAGACATGCTGCAGCCCTTAGAGACCTTCCTTGGCATCAGGGCCCTTGGTACTAGAAGTACCAGTTACAAGGGACTTATCTGGATGCCAGGGTCTGCCAATTGTGGATACAAAAGTACAGGTTAGGGAAAGAACACTGGTGCTGGGGCCTGGTTAGCAGGCCTCAGCACACTTTCAATTGTAAACATAGCATCAGCAAAGGCAAAAAGTCAGGGGGCAACCATGCCAAGGAGGCATTTCCTTACAGCTTCTGTAACGCTTTTTGTTGTTGTGGGAGCTGCTAAGCCTCCATCATTGTGGCAAACATTGGCTAAACGTTTTGGTCTCAAGTTAACCCTGCCACAGTAGTTCCTGCCCCTGAAGAAAACATAGTGGCAACATTGAAAGAACATAATGTTAACACTCAAAGGCACCCAAAGATGGATGGAGCGAGAAATAAAATCTTAATGTAAGCACGATGTTATTATGGGCCCAAATGTTAACAAGTCACAAGTGCATCTATGATGTCTTTGCATTTGTGCCCAATTATGGCTTTCATGAACTTACAGAAGTAGACCAGGAAATCTTATCCCTAGAAAATGGCTGCACTGTATTGTGGCACAAGCAAATATGCCAGTGGTACATTTGCTCATGTCAACATCTGAGCGTTTACAACTTCACTTTCCCAAAATAACACGTTTTTCCCAACCCTGGAAAAGCTAATTCTACCCTCGCAAATTTCTAAGCTTTTTTTTTTTCTTTCCTATACCTGCAGTAAAAGTAAATTGACCTTAGCATAAGATTAGTTGGGCGAGGGCAGGTCTATTGCGTGTGGGGTGTTTTAACAATAATCCTTATCAGAGGCCAGGTCTATTGGCTAGTAGTGCTTGTATCATACTGTAATCTTTATTTCTTTAGGTTCTTAACAAAAAAAGATTGCCCCGCGCACAAATTTTACGAGATGAAATTGACCGAATTTCGCGAAGGAACAGAAAGTGGAGACGCTGAGACAAAGGACACTGAAGCTGCACAGGAGGAGGAAACAGAGGTGACCAACGATGCAGAACAAAAAGACACTGAGGAAACGGCAGAGAACGACGAATCTGAACCCCAGAAGTCTCAGGAAGCTACGGACGTGGAGTGTGACTCCACAAAGGGGTCCAGCGGGACAACATCTACTCCTGCGCCGGCCGCACAGCCTCAGAGGAAGCGAGGAGCAGCCAAAGCTAGGACTGCCACTCCCAAAAAGGCCAGTGTGCCCGAGGAGCCCAAAGGTAAGGATTTGGCCTAATTACTGATATGGTAAGATTGGGATTCAGTGCTGTGGCCTTGTCCCGGTGGCCGGGGACTCTCCTGCGGTCAGCATGTGGCAACAGCATAGGTGTCATGTTTTGGACAAGTCCAGCAGTTTCGGTAGATCGCTGGCTTTGTGTTCACATTGTATTTAATTGTACAGTGCAGGCTTAAACTTTGCACTGCTGCCATAAACGTGTTATTTTTGATTGGCGTTTAACTATTTGTGCACAAGTGGACTATATATAACGGCGCATATATTATAAATACATATTGCCACTTTCCCTTCGCTCTTTTTTAACTCTGTCTTCTGATTTTGAATTTTAGCTGATGACCCGGTCAAAACTGGTAATGAAAGACCAACAGGACGAGCAGGTCTAAGGAAGGTGAGGTGCACAACGGTCACCCCTCTCCTGGGGTGTCGAACACTGCAAGAAAGCGACGTGTTGGAGTTTGCACTCTGGTGCTTGGACTCTCTCGACATTCTTGCTGTGCACTGTCCGGCTTGGTCTGTAAGGCCTGTGTCCGCACTTGTGGGTCAGTGAGACCAGTTGGGTGGCCTGGTCTGCTGCAAGCGATCTGGGTTCCACCTACCTGAACACCACACCCTGAAGGATTGACATGGAGCAAGTAACGTGTGGAAACCACTGGATTGGGGTGCCTCTCCAGCACGTGCTGGTCAGAGCACTTTATCCTGGGATATTTTGTTGACTAGAGTCGCCCAACACACAGTTTCCCAGAATGAATCCACTTTACGATATCGCTGCTCTGTGTTCTCACTAATTGCGATGCCCCCTCAAGCGCTAAGGGTTTGGTTCAGGTCTGTCTGGTCCGACCTGTTCGGTCCGGCCTTATTGGGTTGGCAAAGCTGTTTGGAGACCTTAAGTTGCACCATGTGTTGCTGCGTGGTGTACGTACCCTTCCACTTGTCCCATGCTGCGGCAACGCCGAACTGTAGGGTACCACTTCCGCCTTTATCGCCCCAAGAGGGCACCTAAGGAATTAATGCAGCAGTAACGGCTATGCCTGTTATAGTATGTTTTCGTAACTGCTGTTCACACCAAATTATGCGGAATCTTTTGAGTTCAGAGTTTTGCAAAGGGGTCGTCTTCGACTCTGCTTTGCTGCTGGCTCGAGCTCCACGTGGTCTGGTTCATTTGTGACCAGCGACCGGTGAGTGACACGCGGACCCACTTTATGTTAAGGGTTTTTTCCCTCGGCAGCTAACTAGCACACGTCCTTTTGAGCGCAGATTGCCAGCTGAGGCTTGCTGCTTAGAACTATGCTCTTGATCGGTCTAGACGGCAGTCCTCGCAGCTCCCTTATCTCGCCAGTCAAGGTCTGACCTTTGCCAACAGATTCTGTTCTGGGGCGTAAATGGTTTTCCCTGGCAACCTGTAGAAAGGCAGAGCCAGTGGTGGTTGTAGGCTTTCAGGGTACCTGGCCAGGTACTATTCGTCTTGGCACCATGTCATGCAACCTCGATTACCTAGCCCAGGAGTCAGTGGGTAGCGTACGCTCCCATCCTGTTATTTGGGAAATCAAGTCGTACTGGTAGGATGGTGACACTCGCCCTTCTCCCAAATGTTTCACATCTTGAACAGCGAGCCGAGCTCTCTGCTAGCTGCAGATGAGGCCGGTTTCAGTTGCTTGACGTTTCACTCGGGCAACTTGAGCGTCCAGTTAAAGCTTCGTGCTGTTAAATCGTTAAGGACTGCCGAACTTAGTCTATGGTCTACCAACCTTGCTTGCTGAAATAAGTCTTAAATCTGGCAGGCGCCTCTTGCCATGCTTTTGTGTAATTGATTGTTTTTTTGACTTTTTAGAAACAAAAGCTAGCTGAAGATGATCATGGATCTGTGGAAACTCCCACCAAAGGGTAGGTATACATTGTGTACGATGGCTATTTGCTTTTTACACCAGGATAAGCACAACTGGACCATGCATAGACCTGGAATAGTTTGTGGCATGCCTGTTGCTGCACCTGGTGAGTGGGTGTATACTTCCGTTTTCTAGATGTTCTGGCAAACTCTTACTATATTAAAAGCTGCCCTAAATTCAGAAGTAACGATATAGGTGAAGTTTTGGAGCCTGTCCTGTTAAAATATGCCTTGGCCTAGTTGGCTTACACGACTACACGTACTCCTCAGCTACGCACATAATGCGTATATTAATATTGTGAATCACCCAGACAGGCTGGCCGCAGGCTCTAGAAATATAGTGGGTGTCAAGGAAACCAAACGTGAGCTTGAAGGGAACGGAGTTGCGGAGAATGAAGATAACTGGTGTTCGCTCCTGCAACTCAGTTTGAGAAGCGTTGATGTGATAAATGGGTTGACCTTGGCAGATTAAACTGCTCTTTTGTGAGTGTTGGAAGTATTGAACGATCTGGTTAGTGCCTAAACGGCTTTATAAAGTTTGCATGATGTAATCCAATCGACTTGTCGCGTTCATCACGGTAGACTTAACGGAGCTTCTTACTCTACAGCGGTGCAGCATCTGGCGACGAAGATCTCAATGAAGATTCCCTTGATGCGACGGAATGAGGCGGACACAAACGATGACGGGCGCTGTAGGTATCCTACAGAATCTGCACTACCTTTCCCATGCCACTTGGGGGCACCCCATCCCGTCAGTATGGGAATTTTCCAGCACGTTGAACAGGCGGGCGGGACAGCCTGACCCTGACTGCGTGCTGGTTGCAGCCTGTACTAAAACAGCCCTTTTATTAACCTTTGAGATTCCAGTACTTGGCTTGGGTGGGGTGGGGGGGGGGGGGGGGGCGCGAATAGAAAGCTATAATCGAGTTAACCATATAGCCTGGACATAAAGCTTAATTCTCTTGCATCAAACAATAGATTCTAGTTGGTCCATGTTTTAGGGACACGAGTTGGAACTAGTAGTGCTCTGCCCTCCTAAAGGCTTGAAACGGAATAGAAGATTAATTCGTTTTCACTTTGTTTTGCAGGATCTCTTCCATGAAGACTACAAGCAACTTATCCATCAGTGTTTTTAGTGTTTTAATTCATGTCACTTCGTTATGCTTTTATATATTTTTTTGGGACAGTCTTGGAATATATTGTCACAATGAAAGGTGTAGTAATATAAATACCAAAAGATGCAAGTGTATCAATAAAACTTGACAATTGAATTTTGTCTTTTTTTTCTTTCTTTTTTTCCTTCTCCCTGGGGTCAGTCTAATTGAAAGTATTGCGCTATAATGTAGAGCTCGATTCCCAGGCTTCAGTTATGGTATGTCTGACTTGTTATGAGTGCTGTGGTCGGTTCTGTCTCCATTTCTAGGGCGTGATTATAATTGTTCGTTACGCTGTGAGGGTTTTTTTTTTTTTCCTCCAACCGTGCTTGGATGTGTGTGGCCTCTACTTAGCGTTATGGGTGAGAGGAAACTAATAGTTGTAGATCGGGCAAGTGTGCACAACAAGGTGAATAAAGAGGCATTCAAAGGAAAAATGCTTTCTACACAAGGTAATGTGTGGTCTTCTCCCCCCCCCCCCCCCGCCAAATTAGGTGTTGCCCTACTTTTCAGGGAAAGGCTTTTTTGCTTGCTGGCACTCTGCTTGGACTGTTCACTGGGATCCTGCTAATTGGGACCACCCAGTGACTGCTCTCTCCCTCTAAATTTGGTTGTTACTGACTTTGTGCACCCCATAATTGGTATACTGGTGCCTCATGAAAGTCCCTACTGGATAGTACCTAGGGTATTCTCTTTGGGTGTGCCATCTATTATGCCACCCATGGGGGCCTTGTAAACGTCTGCCTTTGCAGTCTACATGCAAAGGTGCATGCACCCTGTAGGGAGCTGTCCTTGTGTGTGGTGGGTACCGGAGGTGAAGTGTTGGCATTGTCTAGAAGCCAGGCTCTTAAGAGGTAGCTGTGGATGAGCTTCTGCAGGCAGGTCACTCCCTGCTCGGCCACCTCCATTTCTCTCCCCCCCCCCCCCCCCCCCCCCCCCCCCCTGCTGCAGCCCCTCCCCCCTCTTCCTCACCATCTTTGCTTTCCTTCTCTCCCTGCTGCTGAGACCCTGTGGCCTCCCTACCCCCCTCGCCGTCCTTGTTTTCTTTTTTTCCTGCCACTGCGGCCCCAGCCCTCTCATTGGTCAAGCTCTCCCTCCTCCCAGCTGTGACTCCCATCCTCTTATGGCAGCAGCCGCGCCAAAGGCAAGCCCATCTGCGCCTAGCGCCAGTCCCCCTGGCCCGCTCAGACACACCTACTCACCCTCCACTCTCAACCCAGGCCCCGCCCCACGTGCACCCTATCTAGCTCCACACACTCATGGCCCCTTCACCTGCCACACCTTTCATTTCTCCTGCTCCTCCCTCACACCACCCATAGCGACCCCACCTTCAACAAACACAACACTCCCAACGCAAGACTCACCCACTCTGCCCCCACAAACCAACACTGCCCCGCAACAACACCCTCACGCACCACTCCAACACCACAACCACCTCAACTGCCTGCTCCTCAACACCCACTCCCTTCACAAACAACATGCCATAGAACTCTGGGACCACATCACACTCGCCTGACAGCCTTCCTCACGAAAACCTGGACCAACCCCTCCTCAGAGCCTGTCATAGCCATCGCCACCCCCAAGGGATACAAACTCCCAACGCAAAGACCGCCTCAACAGGCCAGGTGGCGGCATGGCCACCCTACACACACAATCAGTCGCCACCAGCTCCCAAGACACTATCAACAACACAGAACACATGCACTTCCTAAACCACATTAACAACTCCACCCTCAGAGGTACACTAAATCTACAGACAAGGACTACGACACCATCACTGACAGCATCAGCTTGCACACCCTCACCTCCACAGACTACATTCTCCTCAGTGATTTCAACTTTCACTTAAAAAACCTACAAGACCACAACTCAACCTCTCATAGACAACCTCACCAACCTTGGACTCTAACAACTGGTCACCGCACCCACCCACTCAGCAGGACACACGCTCGAATCAGTTTTCACTGCAAGCCAACACATAGCCTACACCCACACCACCCAACTCCTCTGGACTGACCACCACTGCGTCCACTTCTCCTTCACCAAACCCCCCACACCCTACCGCATGTGGGACAAGATCCCCACAGAACGACTAAACTACCAACTGGCCCATAACCACCCACGCCTACGACCCCAACACAGGAGCACACAACCTCTCCAAATGGATCACCTGTGCAGACACAATAGCCCCCCTCAGAAAACCCATCGCCACCCACAACATCAAGAACGCCCCATGGTTCACCCCTGGACTCCAAGCGCGCCAAGTTGAAAAATAGGGCGACTAGAATCTTCCACAACCAACTTCCCCACCCTCCAAATCACCAACTCATACGCACTGCTAAAAAAAAATCACTACAAGACACTCCTGGACAACAACTCTCAAAACAGCAAAGAACTCTTCATCATTAATGAACTTGCCACACCCAAAGCCAGCAACTTAGACCCGCACACACAGCCCCTATGTGACACCCTTTCCAACCACTTCCTCCACAAAATCCTGGACATCCACAACGGCTTCATACCACACACCCCTCACTCACCCAACCCCCACTCTTTACCCCCCCCATCTCTCCACCTGGACCCCCACCACACACGAAGAAACCAAAAAAACTACATCCACTCTGGATCCCCCTCAGACCCCTGTCCACATCACATCTACAACAAAGCCAGCCCAACCATCGTCCCCATACTCTACAACATAATCAACGCCAAGTTTGCAGAGAAATTAGTCAATGCCTGCCTATCCCACTTCCTCGAAGCAAACACTCTTGACCCCCTCACAATCCAGGTTCCGCAAGAACCACAGCACAGAAACCGCCCTCATCCCATGCACTGACATCAGGACCAAAGGCGAGACTGTCGGATCCTCCTAGACCTTTCCGCAGCCTTTGACCACCGTCTGCCACCACACACTCCGCACACGCCTCCACAACATAGTAATTTGCCACAAAGCCTTAGACTGGCTCACCTCCTTCCTCACTGACTGGACTCAGAGAGTCCGCCTTCCACTCCAACGCTACCAAGATCACCTGCGGAGTCCCCCAAGGGTCCTCCCTCAGCCCCACACTCTTCAACATCTACATGATTCCCCTAGCCAACATCCTACAAGCACATGTAATCACTATCCTTCCCTATGCAGATGACACCCAACTCATCCTCTCCCTCACCCGCAACCCCACCACGCCAAAACCAGCCTACACACTGCTCTCCTCGACACTGCCAACTGGATGACCACTAACCACCTTGAGCTCAACTCAAACAAAACAGAGGTCATCATCTTCGGCCCCAACAAAACCACATGGGACGACTCCTGGTGTCCCAGCGCCCTAGGACCGAACCCACCCCCGCAAACCACGCACGCAACCTTGGCATCATCCTGGATCTCTCCTTCTCCATGACAGCAAATCAATGCTCTAACCTCCTTCTTCCACACACACTTCCACCAGGAAGACTGTCGCCCACGCACTCATCAGCAGCAGACTGGACTACGGTAACGCCCTCTATGCCGGCACCACACCAACTCCAACTTCAGAGAATCCAGAACACAACCGCACGCCTCGTCCTTGGCCTCCCCGCCACAAACTAATTTCACCACACCTCATATACCTTCACTGGCTCCCCATAGACAAGAGAATCACATTCAAGATCCTCATACACTCTCAAATCCCTCCACAACACCGGCCCAACCTACCTCAACGAAAGAGTGAACTTCCACACTCCCACACACAACCTCAGGTTCAAGATTTACAAACAATACTTTAAATGAAAGGTATTTCACTTAGGAACTTTGAATTAGCAAAATAGCATATACAGTTTTCACACAAATGGCAATAAGCTATTTTAAAACTAGACACAGTGCAATTTTCAACAGTTGCTGGGGGAGGTAAGTGTTTGTTAGTTTTGCAGGTAAGTAAATCACCTACGGGGTTCAAAGTTGGGTCCAAGGTAGCCCACCGTTGGGGGTTCAGAGCAACCCTGAAGTTACCTCAGGTGCAGAGGTCAAAGTGGTGCCCAAAACGCCTAGGCATCAATGGAGAAGGGGGTGCCCTGGTTCCAGTCTGCCAGCAGGTAAGTACCCGCGTCTTCGCGGGCAGACCAGGGGGGTTTTGTAGGGCACTGGGGGGGACACAAGTCAGCACAAAAAGTACACCTTCAGCGGCACAGGGGCGGCCGGGTGCAGTGTGCAAACAGGCGTCTGGTTCGCAATAGGTTTCAATGGGAGACCAAGGGGGTCTCTTCAGCGATGCAGGCAAGGGGGGTCCTCGGGGTAGCCACCACCTGGTCAAGGGAGAGGGCCACCTGGGGGTTGCTCCTGCACTGGAGGTCGGATCCTTCAGGTCCTGGGGGCTGCGGGTGCAGTGTCTTTACCAGGCGTCGGGTCTTTGAAGCAGGCAGGGGCAGCCTCAGGACTTCCTCTGCAGGCGTCGCTGTCTGGGCTCAGAGGGGGTCAACTCTAGCTACTCGCAGCCGCCGGGGTGTCCTCCCTGGAGTGTTTGTTCTCCACAAGTCGAGCCGGGGGCGTCTGGTGCAAAGTCTCATGCTTTCGGCGGGAAACGTGTGTTTCAAAGTTGCTTCTTTGTTGCAAAGTTGCAGTCTTTGTGGAGCACAGCCGCTGTCCTCTGGAGTTCTTGGCCCTTCTAGATGCAGGGTAGTCCTCTGAGGCTTCAGAGGTCGCTGGACCCTGTGGAATGCGTCGCTTGAGCAGTGTCTTTAGAAGTGGGAAGACAGGCCGGTAGAGCTGGGGCCAAAGCAGTTGGTGTCTCCCTCTTCTCTGCAAGTTTTCAGCTCAGCAGTCCTTCGTCCTTGTTACAATGCCCCAGGGCATTCCAGCTAGTGGAGATGCCCGCCCCCTGGACACAGCCCCCACTTTTGGCGGCAAGTCCAAGAGAGATGAGAAAAACAAGGGGGAGTCACCCACCAGTCAGGACAGCCCCTAAGGTGTCCTGAGCTGAGGTGACCCCTGCCTTTATAAATCCTCCATCTTGATTTTGGAGGATTCCCCCAATAGGAATAGGATTAGGGATGTGCCTCCCTCCCCTCAGGGAGGAGGCACAAATAGGGTGTAGCCACTCTCGGGGCTAGTAGCCATTGGCTACTAACCCCCCCCAGACCTAAACACACCCCTAAATTCAGTATTTAGGGGCTCCCCAGAACCTAGGAACTCAGATTCCTGCAACCTAAGAAGAGGACTGCTAAGCTGAAAAACCCTGCAGAGAAGATGGAGACACCAACTGCTTTGGCCCCAGGTCTACCGGCCTGTCTCCCCACTTCTAAAGACACTGCCCCAGCGAAGCTCTCCACAGGGACCAGCGACCTCTGAAGCCTCAGAGGACTGCCCTGCATCTAGAAGGACCAAGAACTCCTGAGGACAAGCGGCTATGTTCACCAAAGACTGCAACAAAAAAGCAACTTTGAAATAACTCGTGTTTCCCGCCGGAAGCGTGAGACTTGGCACTCTGCACCCGACGCCCCCGGCTCGACTTGTGGAGAACAATCACTTCAGGGAAGACTCCCTGGCGACTGCGAGACCGTGAGTAGCCAGAGTTGCCCCCCCCCCCCCCCCTTCCCCTCCCTGAGCTCCCCCACAGCGACGCTTGCAGAAGGAATCCCGAGGCTCCCCCTGACCGCGACTGCCTGCTTATAAGAACCCGACGCCTGGTAGGGTAAGGATCCGACCTCCAGTGCAGGAGCGACACCCAGGTGGACCTCTCCTTTGCCCAGGTGGTGGCTACCCCAAGGAGCCCCCCCCCCCTTTGTCTGCCTGCATCGCTGAAGAGACCCATTGGTCTCACATTGCTTTCTATTACAAACCCTGTGCTTGTTTGCACACTGCACCCGGCCGCCCCAGTGCTGCTGAGGGTGTACTTTGTGTGGACTTGTGTCCCCCCCCGGTGCCCTACAAAACCCCCCTGGTCTGCCCTCCGAAGATGCGGGTACTTACCTGCTGGCAGACTGGAACCGGGGCACCACCTTCTCCATTGAAGCCTATGCGTTTTGGGCACTACTTTGACCTCTGCACCTGACCGGCCCTGAGCTGCTGGTGCGGTAACTTTGGGGTTGCTCTCAACCCCCAGCGGTGGGCTACCTTGGACCCAAACTTAAACCCCGTAGGTGGTTTACTTACCTGCAAAAATTAACAAACTCTTACTCCCCCCAGGAACTGTTGAAAATTGCACTGTCTAGTTTTAAAATAGCTATATGTGATTTATGTGAAAACTATATGCTATTTTGCTAATTCAAAGTTCCTAAAGTACCTACCTGCACTACCTTTCATTTGAAGTATTACATGTAAATCTTGAACCTGTGGTTCTTAAAATAAACTAAGAAAATATATTTTTCTATACAATAACCTCTTGGCCTGGAGTAAGTCTTTGAGTGTGTGTTCCTCATTTATTGCTTGTGTGTGTACAACAAATGCTTAACACTACCCTCTGATAAGCCTACTGCTCTACCACACTACCACAAAATAGAGCATTCAAATTATCTCTTTTTGCCACTATCTTACCACTAAGAGGAACCCTTGGAGTCTGTGCATGCTATTTCTTACTTTGAAATAGTACATACAGAGCCAACTTCCTACATTGGTGGATCAGCTGTGGGGTACAAGACTTTGCATTTGTTGGACTACTCAGCCAATACCTGATCACACAACTAAATTCCAAAAATTGTCATTAGAAACTGATTTTTGAAATTTGAGCTATTTTTCAAATTTTTTAAAAGTCATGCTAGGGCCTTGTGTTAGTCCATGTTAGCATTTCTTTTAGAGTTTAAAAGTTTTGTAAAAGTTTGAATTAAGTTCTAGAGTTTCTTTTAGATTCTTAAATAGTATTCCAACTTTTAGAAACAAAATGTCTACTACAGAAGAGATAGTGATGGAACTCAACCTCACCCCTTACCTGCATCTTAGGATGTCAGAGTTAAGGTCTCTCTGTAAAATCAAAAATATAAAGACTGGTTCAAACCCTACCAAAGTACAGCTCCAGGAGCTCTTGGCAGAGTTTGCTAAAAACAACCCCTCTGATGATGCCCTCACAGAGGGGGTGTAAGGAAATGCCTCCTTGGCATGGTTGCCCCCTGACTTTTTGCCTTTGCTGATGCTATGTTTACAATTGAGTGTGCTGAGGCCTGCTAACCAGGCCCCAGCACCAGTGTTCTTTCCCTAACCTGTACTTTTGTATCCACAATTGGCAGACCCTGGCATCCAGATAAGTCCCTTGTAACTGGTACTTCTAGTACCAAGGGCCCTGATGCCAAGGAAGGTCTCTAAGGGCTGCAGCATGTCTTATGCCACCCTGGAGACCTCTCACTCAGCACAGACACACTGCTTGCCAGCTTGTGTGTGCCAGTGAGGACAAAACGAGTAAGTCGACATGGCACTCCCCTCAGGGTGCCATGCCAGCCTCTCACTGCCTATGCAGTATAGGTAAGACACCCCTCTAGCAGGCCTTACAGCCCTAAGGCAGGGTGCACTATACCATAGGTGAGGGTACCAGTGCATGAGCATGGTACCCCTATAGTGTCTAAACAAAACCTTAGACATTGTAAGTGCAGGGTAGCCATAAGAGTATATGGTCTGGGAGTTTGTCAAACACGAACTCCACAGCACCATAATGGCTACACTGAAAACTGGGAAGTTTGGTATCAAACTTCTCAGCACAATAAATGCACACTGATGCCAGTGTACATTTTATTGCAAAATACATCCCAGAGGGCACCTTAGAGGTGCCCCCTGAAACTTAACCGACTGTCTGTGTAGGCTGACTAGTTCCAGCAGCCTGCCACACTAGAGACATGTTGCTGGCCCCATGGGGAGAGTGCCTTTGTCACTCTGAGGCCAGTAACAAAGCCTGCACTGGGTGGAGATGCTAACACCTCACCCAGGCAGGAGCTGTGACACCTGGCGGTGAGCCTCAAAGGCTCACCCCTTTGTTACAGCCCAGCAGGGCACTCCAGCTTAGTGGAGTTGCCCGCCCCCTCCGGCCACGGCCCCCACTTTTGGCGGCAAGGCTGGAGGGAACAAAGAAAGCAACAAGGAGGAGTCACTGGCCAGTCAGGACAGCCCCTAAGGTGTCCTGAGCTGAGGTGACTCTAACTTTTAGAAAATCTCCATCTTGCAGATGGAGGATTCCCCCAATAGGGTTAGGATTGTGACCCCCTCCCCTTGGGAGGAGGCACAAAGAGGGTGTACCCACCCTCAGGGCTAGTAGCCATTGGCTACTAACCCCCCAGACCTAAACACGCCCTTAAATTTAGTATTTAAGGGCTACCCTGAACCCTAGAAAATTAGATTCCTGCAACAACAAGAAGAATGACTGCCTAGCTGAAAACCCCTGCAGAGGAAGGCCAGAAGACAACAACTGCCTTGGCTCCAGAAACTCACCGGCCTGTCTCCTGCCTTCCAAAGAACTCTTCTCCAGCGACGCCTTCCAAAGGGACCAGCGACCTCTGAATCCTCTGAGGACTGCCCTGCTTCGACGACGACAAGAAACTCCCGAGGACAGCGGAGCTGCTCCAAAAAGACTGCAACTTTGTTTCAAGAAGCAGCTTTAAAGAACCCTGCAACTCCCCGCAGGAAGCGTGAGACTTGTAACACTGCACCCGGCGACCCCGACTCGGCTGGTGGAGAACCAACACCTCAGGGAGGACCCCCGGACTACTCTACGACTGTGAGTACCAAAACCTGCCCCCCCTGAGCCCCCACAGCGCCGCCTGCAGAGGGAATCCCGAGGCTTCCCCTGACCGCGACTCTCTGAAACCTAAGTCCCGACGCCTGGAAAAGACCCTGCACCCGCAGCCCCCAGGACCTGAAGGACCGGACTTTCACTGCTGAAGTGACCCCCAGGAGTCCCTCTCCCTTGCCCAAGTGGAGGTTTCCCCGAGGAAGCCCCCCTTGCCTGCCTGCAGCGCTGAAGAGATCCCTTGATCTCTCATTGACTTACATTGCAAACCCGACGCTTGTTCTAACACTGCACCCGGCCGCCCCCGCGCCGCTGAGGGTGAAATTTCTGTGTGGGCTTGTGTCCCCCCTGGTGCCCTACAAAACCCCCCTGGTCTGCCCTCCGAAGACGCGGGTACTTACCTGCAAGCAGACCGGAACCGGGGCACCCCCTTCTCTCCATTATAGCCTATGCGTTTTGGGCACCACTTTGAACTCTGCACCTGACCGGCCCTGAGCTGCTGGTGTGGTAACTTTGGGGTTGCTCTGAACCCCCAACGGTGGGCTACCTTGGACCAAGAACTGAACCCTGTAAGTGTCTTACTTACCTGGTAAAACTAACAAAAAACTTACCTCCCCCAGGAACTGTGAAAATTGCACTAAGTGTCCACTTTTGAAATAGCTATTTGTGAATAACTTGAAAAGTATACATGCAATTGAAATGATTCAAAGTTCCTAATGTACTTACCTGCAATACCTTTCAAACAAGATATTACATGTTAAATTTGAACCTGTGGTTCTTAAAATAAACTAAGAAAAGATATTTTTCTATAACAAAACCTATTGGCTGGATTTGTCTCTGAGTGTGTGTACCTCATTTATTGTCTATGTACAACAAATGCTTAACACTACTCCTTGGATAAGCCTACTGCTCGACCACACTACCACAAAATAGAGCATTAGTATTATCTATTTTTACCACTATTTTACATCTAAGGGGAACCCTTGGACTCTGTGCATGCTATTCCTTACTTTGAAATAGCACATACAGAGCCAACTTCCTACATAGGGTGTCCAAAACTTCCACAGGGGTGACCAAAAGAAAGGGGTCACAAAACCTCCCCAGGGGAAAGGTGGTGAGACAGCCAAAAATAAAAATAGTAAAGAGTCTTCTACAGGCCCCCAAAAACCTGCACAGGAGGGTGGGCCCAGAGCCTCTTCACAAAACAATCCTGGGTACAAGGGTAAAAACTTTGATCCCAAAAAGGCCTGGTGTCGAAACTGTAGTCAGTCTGGACACCAAACTGGAGACCAGGCCTGTCCCAAGAAAAGTTCCACTCCAAACTCCAATCCCGGTAACACTGGAATGGCTAGTCTCCAAGTGGGATCAACAGTGTGCCCAGAGCAAATCAGGGTCCACACTGAAGCTACTCTAGTCTCTGAGGGTGGGGTGGATTTAGCCACACTAGCTGCCTGGCCGCCTAACATGCAAAAATACAGGCAGCAGCTCTTTATTAATGGGACAAGTGTAGAGGGCCTGAGGGATACAGGTGCCAGTGTCACCATGGTGACAGAGAAACTGGTTTCCCCTGGCCAATACCTGACTGGAAAAACCTATACAGTCACCAACGCTGACAATCAGACTAAAGCACATCCCATGGCAATGGTAACTTTAGAATGGGGAGGGGTCAATGGCCTGAAACAGGTGGTGGTCTCCTCAAACATCCCAGTAGACTGTCTGCTTGGAAATGACCTGGAGTCCTCAGCATGGGCTGAGGTAGAACTAAAAACCCATGCAGCCATGCTGGGTATCCCTGAACTGGTGTGTGTAAAAACAAGAGCACAATGCAAGGCACAGGGTGAAAAAGTAGAGCTGGAGTCTGGAAGAAAGGCCCAGCCTACCAAGAGAAAAGGAAAGTCAGTTGGGAAACCAACTGCAACACAGTCAGAAAAAGAGAACCTCTCTTCTCAGGAAGAAGTTCTGCCCTCTGAGGGAACTGAGCTTTTGGAACTTGAACCTTATCATGTTGAGCTCTTAGGCCCAGGGGGACCCTCAAGGGAAGAGCTGTGTAAGGGACAAGAAACCTGTCCCTCTCTTGAAGGCCTTAGGCAGCAAGCTGCTGAAGAGTCCAAGGGCAAGAAAAATGGAACACATAGGGTCTATTGGGAAGATGGACTCCTGTACGCTGAGGCCAGAGACCCCAAACCTGGTGCCACTAGGAGAGTGGTAGTGCCTCAGTCGTTCAGAGAGTTTATTCTGACCTTAGCCCATGATATTCCCCTTGCTGGGCATTTGGGACAAACCAAGACGTGGGAGAGGTTAGTCAACCACTTCTACTGGCCTAATATGTCCCAGAAGGTTAAGGAGTTTTGCCTCTCCTGCCCCACCTGTCAATCCAGTGGTAAGACAGGTGGGCACCCAAAGGCCCCCCTCATTCCACTTCCAGTGGTGGGGGTCCCCTTTGAAAGAGTGGGTGTGGACATAGTTGGTCCACTGGAACCTCCCACAGCCTCAGGAAATATGTACATCCTAGTAGTAGTGGATCATGCTACTAGGTATCCTGAAGCTATTCCCCTTAGGTCGACTACTGCCCCTGCAGTAGCCAAGGCCCTCATTGGTATCTTTACCAGAGTGGGTTTCCCTAAGGAGGTGGTGTCTGACAGAGGTACCAACTTCATGTCAGCATACCTAAAACACATGTGGAATGAGTGTGGAGTGACTTACAAATTCACTACACCATACCATCCACAAACTAATCGCTTAGTTGAGAGATTCAACAAGACATTAAAAGGCATGATCATGGGGCTCCCAGAAAAACTCAAAAGGAGATGGGATGTCCTCTTGCCATGTCTGCTTTTTGCTTACAGAGAGGTGCCACAGAAGGGAGTAGGATTCTCACCCTTTGAACTTCTGTTTGGTCACCCTGTAAGGGGACCACTTGCTCTTGTTAAAGAAGGCTGGGAGAGACCTCTTCATGAGCCTAAACAAGACATAGTGGACTATGTACTTGGCCTTCGCTCTAGAATGGCAGAGTACATGGAAAAGGCAACCAAAAACCTTGAGGCCAGCCAACAGCTCCAGAAGTTTTGGTATGACCAAAAGGCTGCAATGGTTGAGTTCCAACCAGGGCAGAAAGTCTGGGTTCTGGAGCCTGTGGCTCCCAGGGCACTCCAGGACAAATGGAGTGGCCCTTATCCAGTGCTAGAAAGGAAGAGTCAGGTCACCTACCTGGTGGACCTGGGCACAAGCAGGAGCCCCAAGAGGGTGATCCATGTGAACCGCCTTAAGCTCTTCCATGACAGGGCTGATGTGAATCTGTTGATGGTAACAGATGAGGATCAGGAGGCAGAGAGTGAACCTCTCCCTGATCTTCTGTCATCAGACCCAAAAGATGGCTCAGTAGATGGAGTGATCTACTCAGACACCCTCTCTGGCCAACAGCAAGCTGATTGTAGGAGAGTCCTACAACAGTTTCCTGAACTCTTCTCCTTAACCCCTGGTCAGACACACCTGTGTACCCATGATGTGGACACAGGAGACAGCATGCCTGTCAAAAACAAAATTTTTAGACAGTCTGACCATGTTAAGGAAAGCATCAAGGTGGAAGTCCACAAGATGCTGGAATTGGGAGTAATTGAGCGCTCTGACAGCCCCTGGGCTAGCCCAGTGGTCTTAGTCCCCAAACCTCACACCAAAGATGGAAAGAAAGAGATGAGGTTTTGTGTGGACTACAGAGGGCTCAACTCTGTCACCAAGACAGATGCTCATCCAATTCCTAGAGCTGATGAGCTCATAGACAAATTAGGTGCTGCCAAATTCTTAAGTACCTTTGACTTGACAGCAGGGTACTGGCAAATAAAAATGGCACCTGGAGCAAAAGAGAAAACAGCATTCTCCACACCTGATGGGCATTATCAGTTTACTGTTATGCCCTTTGGTTTAAAGAATGCCCCTGCCACCTTCCAAAGGTTGGTGAATCAAGTCCTTGCTGGCTTGGAGTCCTTTAGCACAGCTTATCTTGATGATATTGCTGTCTTTAGCTCCACCTGGCAGGATCACCTGGTCCACCTGAAGAAGGTTTTGAAGGCTCTGCAATCTGCAGGCCTCTCTATCAAGGCATCCAAATGCCAGATAGGGCAGGGAACTGTGGTTTACTTGGGCCACCTTGTAGGTGGAGGCCAAGTTCAGCCACTCCAACCCAAGATCCAGACTATTCTGGACTGGGTAGCTCCAAAAACCCAGACTCAAGTCAGGGCATTCCTTGGCTTGACTGGGTATTACAGGAGGTTTGTGAAGGGATATGGATCCATTGTGACAGCCCTCACTGAACTCACCTCCAAGAAAATGCCCAAGAAAGTGAACTGGACTGTGGAATGCCAACAGGCCTTTGACACCCTGAAACAAGCAATGTGCTCAGCACCAGTTCTAAAAGCTCCAGATTATTCTAAGCAGTTCATTGTGCAGACAGATGCCTCTGAACATGGGATAGGGGCAGTTTTGTCCCAAACAAATGATGATGGCCTTGACCAGCCTGTTGCTTTCATTAGCAGGAGGTTACTCCCCAGGGAGCAGCGTTGGAGTGCCATTGAGAGCGAGGCCTTTGCTGTGGTTTGGTCCCTGAAGAAGCTGAGACCATACCTCTTTGGGACTCACTTCCTAGTTCAAACTGACCACAGACCTCTCAAATGGCTGATGCAAATGAAAGGTGAAAATCCTAAACTGTTGAGGTGGTCCATCTCCCTACAGGGAATGGACTTTATAGTGGAACACAGACCTGGGACTGCCCATGCCAATGCAGATGGCCTTTCCAGGTTCTTCCACTTAGAAAATGAAGACTCTCTTGGGAAAGGTTAGTCTCATCCTCTTTCGTTTGGGGGGGGGGGTTGTGTGAGGAAATGCCTCCTTGGCATGGTTGCCCCCTGACTTTTTGCCTTTGCTGATGCTATGTTTACAATTGAAAGTGTGCTGAGGCCTGCTAACCAGGCCCCAGCACCAGTGTTCTTTCCCTAACCTGTACTTTTGTATCCACAATTGGCAGACCCTGGTATCCAGATAAGTCCCTTGTAACTGGTACTTCTAGTACCAAGGGCCCTGACGCCAAGGAAGGTCTCTAAGGGCTGCAGCATGTCTTATGCCACCCTGGAGACCTCTCACTCAGCACAGACACACTGCTTGCCAGCTTGTGTGTGCTAGTGAGGACAAAACGAGTAAGTCGACATGGCACTCCCCTCAGGGTGCCATGCCAGCCTCTCACTGCCTATGCAGTATAGGTAAAACACCCCTCTAGCAGGCCTTACAGCCCTAAGGCAGGGTGCACTATACCATAGGTGAGGGTACCAGTGCATTAGCACTGTACCCCTACAGTGTCTAAGCAAAACCTTAGACATTGTAAGTGCAGGGTAGCCATAAGAGATTATGGTCTGGGAGTCTGTTTTACACGAACTCCACAGCACCATAATGGCTACACTGAAAACTGGGAAGTTTGGTATCAAACTTCTCAGCACAATAAATGCACACTGATGCCAGTGTACATTTTATTGTAAAATACACCACAGAGGGCACCTTAGAGGTGCCCCCTGAAACTTAACCGACTATCTGTGTAGGCTGACTGGTTCCAGCAGCCTGCCACACTAGAGACATGTTGCTGGCCCCATGGGGAGAGTGCCTTTGTCACTCTGAGGCCAGTAACAAAGCCTGCACTGGGTGGAGATGCTAACACCTCCCCCAGGCAGGAGCTGTAACACCTGGCGGTGAGCCGCAAAGGCTCACCCCTTTGTCACAGCACCGCAGGACACTCCAGCTAGTGGAGTTGCCCGCCCCCTCCGGCCCCGGCCCCCACTTTTGGCGGCAAGGCCGGAGAAAATAATGAGAATAACAAGGAGGAGTCACTGGCCAGTCAGGACAGCCCCTAAGGTGTCCTGAGCTGAGGTGACTCTAACTTTTAGAAATCCTCCATCTTGCAGATGGAGGATTCCCCCAATAGGATTAGGGATGTGACCCCCTCCCCTTGGGAGGAGGCACAAAGAGGGTGTACCCACCCTCAGGGCTAGTAGCCATTGGCTACTAACCCCCCAGACCTAAACACGCCCTTAAATTTAGTATTTAAAGGCTACCCTGAACCCTAGAAAATTAGATTCCTGCAACAACAAGAAGAAGGACTGCCTAGCTGAAAACCCCTGCAGAGGAAGACCAGAAGACAACAACTGCCTTGGCTCCAGAAACTCATCGGCCTGTCTCCTGCCTTCCAAAGAACTCTGCTCCAGCGACGCCTTCCAAAGGGACCAGCGACCTCTGCATCCTCTGAGGACTGCCCTGCTTCGACGACGACAAGAAACTCCCGAGGACAGCGGACCTGCTCCAAAAAGACTGCAACTTTGTTTCAAGAAGCAGCTTTAAAGAACCCTGCAACTCCCCGCAAGAAGCGTGAGACTTGCAACACTGCACCCGGCGACCCCGACTCGGCTGGTGGAGAACCAACACCTCAGGGAGGACCCCCGGACTACTCTACGACTGTGAGTACCAAAACCTGTCCCCCCTGAGCCCTTACAGCGCCACCTGCAGAGGGAATCCCGAGGCTTCCCCTGACCGCGACTCTCTGAAACCTAAGTCCCGACACCTGGAAAAGACCCTGCACCCGCAGCCCCCAGGACCTGAAGGACCGGACTTTCACTGCAGAAGTGACCCCCAGGAGTCCCTCTCCCTTGCCCAAGTGGAGGTTTCCCCGAGGAAGCCCCCCCTTGCCTGCCTGCAGCGCTGAAGAGATCCCTTGATCTCTCATTGACTTCCATTGCGAACCCGACGCTTGTTCTAACACTGCACCCGGCCGCCCCCGCGCCGCTGAGGGTGAAATTTCTGTGTGGGCTTGTGTCCCCCCCGGTGCCCTACAAAACCCCCCTGGTCTGCCCTCCGAAGACGCGGGTACTTACCTGCTGGCAGACTGGAACCGGGGCACCCCCTTCTCTCCATTGAAGCCTATGCGTTTTGGGCACCACTTTGAACTCTGCACCTGACCGGCCCTGAGCTGCTGGTGTGGTGACTTTGGGGTTGCTCTGAACCCCCAACGGTGGGCTACCTTGGACCAAGAACTGAACCCTGTAAGTGTCTTACTTACCTGGTAAAACTAACAAAAACTTACCTCCCCCAGGAACTGTGAAAATTGCACTGTGTCCACTTTTTAAATAGCTATTTGTGAATAACTTGAAAAGTATACATGCAATTGAAATGATTCAAAGTTCCTAATGTACTTACCTGCAATACCTTTCAAACAAGATATTACATGTTAAATTTGAACCTGTGGTTCTTAAAATAAACTAAGAAAAGATATTTTTCTATAACAAAACCTATTGGCTGGATTTGTCTCTGAGTGTGTATACCTCATTTATTGTCTATGTGTATGTACAACAAATGCTTAACACTACTCCTTGGATAAGCCTACTGCTCGACCACACTACCACAAAATAGAGCATTAGTATTATCTCTTTTTTACCACTATTTTACCTCTAAGGGGAACCCTTGGACTCTGTGCATGCTATTCCTTACTTTGAAATAGCACATACAGAGCCAACTTCCTACAGGGGGACACTAGTGAATTGGAGGAACTCCCACCTTCAGTCCTAGATAAGGAGACATGGGTTGCTCCAACCCTGACTCCAAATGTGATAGTCCGAGATACTGCTTCTCTCACAGGAGAGTCCAGCAACTCTGGAAGCATTGAGGACCGCCTGAATGAAGATGACCTCCTGCTTGCCAGGTTGGCCAAAAGATTGGCTTTGGAAAGACATAGAAAGGGAAAGACTGCCACTGCCATTAATCCAACCATCCAGTGTTTTGACTGAGAAGTCAACAAAATCAACCCAGGTCTGGCTCGAGGATTTTTGAGCACCCCTGAACCTAATCCTGTACTCCTCAGTGGAGAATCCTAAGCCCTCAATCAGGGTAGCCTTCATGAGGTCATAGGATTCTGCATCTTTTCAGAGAGACACCACCATCAACAATACTAGCATCCACAGGCACACCAGACCATCACCCACATAACTTCCACGCACCTCACACAACACCCCAATACACATCAGCACACTTATCACCACACACACCACCCCACACCACACATCACCCAACACCACACATCACCCACACCACCCCATGGCACGGCAAAGACACCCCAGGTTCTCGAAGGATGAGCTCAGGGTCATGGTGGAGGAAATCGTCCGAGTAGAGCCACAACTAGGAAGATGGAGCTATGGCGAAGAATAGTGGACAGGGTCAACGCAGTGGGACAGCACCCAAGAAATCGGAATGACATTAGGAAGAGGTGGAACAACCTACGGGGGAAGGTGCGTTCTGTGGTCTCAAGACACCACCTTGTGGTTCAGCGGACTGGTGGCGGACTCCCACCTCCTCCCCCACAACTAACAACATGGGAGGAGCAGGTCTTGGCGATTCTGCATCCTGAGGGCCTTGCAGGAGTAGATGGCGGAATGAACTCTGGTAAGTCAAATCTTAACTATTACATCCCCCAAACTACCTGCATGCCATCACGTACCCCCACCCTCACCCCCATCATTCCAACTCCTGCATGCAACACCAAAGCGTGGACACCCATCACCAAAGCATGCCCACTGCACAAACCCATACACCCCCCTAAACCATCATCACACAAGGTCCCACACAGGAATGCAAGCACTGGGGTACACGGTCACCCACCCATTGCACACCATGGCACACACAGATGTAATAAACATCCTTTTATACCCCTGCAAGACCCCTACCCAACGTCACCGGACAGGAGTGTCCACACATGTCCACACCACCAACAGAAGAAGCCCACAGTGATGACAGCAGCTCTGTTCAACTGGATCTAGATGACCAGCACAGCCCATCAGGGACCTCGGGGCAGTCGGTTCCCATCACACAGTCACAGGCCACTACAGAGCTTCCAAACTCTGGAAGCACCAGCACAGCACCCACCCAGCGGGCCCATACCACTGTCCCCAGGACACGTCAAGCAGCAGTGTGTCCACCACAACATGGAACCCTGGCTAACTCACCACCCCAACAACAACAGGGACCTGGGGCAGTGGGCACACGGTCCAGGGGACGGAGGCCCAGGAACACAGGGGAACTGCTGTGCGACAGGGGGAGGACAGGCCAAGGGAACCCACTCTCCCCAAGGCCCTTTCCAACACCATGGGAGCCTAGCACAACTCCCAGGAGACGATGGCAACAGTACTAGTCAAGTTTCAGGAGACCCAGCGCCTGCAGGAGGAACAGTATTTGGGCTTCAGGGAGGAACTCAGAGCCATCAATTCCACCCTGGGCACCATCGTAGGGGTGTTGAAGGAAGTACTCAACACCAGGAGGGACACTGTGGCACAACAAGGGGCCCCTGACACTAGCCTGGACGATGAACTGGCCACCACCTCCGCCGGCGCTAGTGGACACGAGGCACCGCCACAGGACCACCACACCAGCACCCCACCCCCTGCAGAGGGAGAACCACCCTGCAAACGGTCCCTGAGGTCCAGGACAAAGACCGAGAATGATGCCAAGACCCCCGCCAAGAAATGAGACCACCCTGAATGTCATCCTTCTGTCCCACTTTGTCGCCCTGTCCATCCTTAAACTGCCCCAGCTCCACTTCCTATGCCCATTTGGGCAATGCTCCTGTGAGACTAATAGACTGGACTCTGCCATGGACATACCTCCACCATCACCCCTCACCATTTTGCAACCTCCTCCAATTTTGAGCACTTGAATAAACACCCTTGAAGCCCAAAACAATCTGGAGTCAGTCTGTGATTTCGAAATAGTGTATTAGCAATTACTGTGGCAAAAAGCTCTTTCAATTGTAATGTCAACATACCTATGTCACACAGCTCTAGTCCATGAAGATTCAAAGCAGATGTCACACAGTGGGACCCACATCTGTGAAATTGTAAGGGAAAGTGACAACTCAGTGACCATACACTGGGTGAAAACGACAGACAGTAGAGAGGTAGTAGAGTTAAAGTACATGTAGTAGGCAGGTTTGTATTCTTACCTGTGTCTCACTGGAAATATTGCAGGATCACTGAGTCCCTATTGTCGATGTCCTCTTCTGCTTCCTCGTCTTCACTGTCCACAGCCTCCACAGCTGCAACAACACCGCCATCTGGACCATCCTCCTGCATAAAAGGCACCTGTTGTCGCAAAGCTAAGTTGTGAAACATACATCAGGCCACGATGATCTGGCACACCTTCTTTGGTGAGTAGAATAGGGATCCACCTGTCATATGGAGGCACCTGAACCTGGCCTTCAGGAGGCCGAAGGTCCGCTCGATTATCCGCCGCGTCGCCCATGGGCCTCATTGTAGCGTTCCTCTGCTCTTGTCCTGGGATTCCTCACTGGGGTCAGTAGCCATGACAGGTTGGGGTAACCAGAGTCACCTGCAAATGGTGAGGGACAACTGTTAGACACACACTAACCTGTAGGGATAACCCTAGACCCAGACAACCATTCCCACTGTCTTGCTTCCAGGTGCTTGCCTAATAGCCACACACGGTGCTTCTGGAGTTGACCCATCACATAAGGGATGCTGCTATTCCACAGGATGTAGGCGTCATGCACTGAGCCAGGGAACTTGGCATTAACATGGGAGATGTACTGGTCTGCCAAACATACCATCTGCACATTCATCGAATGATAACTCTTCCGGTTTCTGTACACCTGTTCACTCCTGTGGGGGGGACCAAAGCCACATGTGTCCCATCAATGGCACCTATGATGTTGGGGATATGTCCCAGGGCATAGAAATCACCTTTCACTGTAGGCAAATCCTCCACCTGAGGGAAAACGATGTACCTCTGCATGTGTTTCAGCAGGGCAGACAACACTCTGGACAACACGTTGGAAAACATAGGCTGGGACATCCCTGATGCTATGGCCACTGTTGTTTGAAATTACCCACCTGCTAGGAAATGGAGTACTGACAGCACCTGCACTTGAGGGGGGGATTCCTGTGGGATGGCGGATAGCTGACATCAGGTCTGGCTCCAGCTGGGTACACAGTTCCTGAATTGTGGCACGGTCAAGCCTGTATGTGATGATCACATGTCTTTCCTCCATTGTCGACAGGTCCACCAGCGTTCTGTACACCGGAGGATGCCGCCATCTCATCACATGTCCCAGCGGACGGTGCCTATGAAGGACAACAGCAAGCACAGAGTCAACCAACTCAGAGGTACGTACCCACAGCTTACACAGAACACGAATCATAATCTGAAAAGTGGCCTGTATGTGTGTTGAGTCTAGGCCTAGGTATGTGTGACGCAGTTAACAATGAAGCCATGTGGGCCCCTGAAATGGCAGCTGCCTGACCTCTAAAGTGGGACAATGGGATGTGAGGTAACTGCTCTGGCGTTGTACACCGTCGCGATAGGCGGTCGAAGACCGCGGCGCAATTCTGCATTGGTTAACATTGGACCCTATGGGTCCCAGGAGCCAATGACGATGTACGCCGGCGGTGACGGTACGCACCGCCGCGGACGTGACTGCCATTTTCTATCTGTTCAATCACTCGATACCTGATCTTCGACAGGAGAGGACCTACACTGTAAGTGCTGCTGTGACCTCGGTCTGGAAGAGACAATGGCTTGAGTGTCTGGGGAAAGGGCCCCTGCCTTCATATCGGAGGAGTTGGAGAAACTCGTGGACGGGGTCCTCCCCCAGTACACGCTACTCTACGGTCCTCCATACAAACAGGTAAGTACACTGGGAGCATGCTGTATGGGCTATGCCTGTGTGGAGAGGGGTGGATGTAAGAAGGGGGGGGAGAGTGCGGCATGCATGAAACGACAGTGAGTGCATGTGCCACATGGCAAGGGTAGGGATGGGGGCCAATGACTGTGACGGTGCAGTTGGTAATAAGTTTCTCTTCCCCCTGTACAATTCATGTAGGTCAGCACCCACCAGAAAAAAGATATTTGGCGTGCCATCGCCAAGGACGTCTGGACCCTGTTGGTCTACCACAGACGGAGCACCCACTGCCGGAAAAGATGGGAGGAAATTTGCCGCTGGAGCAAGAAGACGGCGGAGGCTCAGCTGGGGATGGCCTCCCTACGTGGGAGGGGTGCCCATCGCACCATGACCCACTGATGTTCAGGATCCTGGCAGTGGCGTACCCGGAGTTGGATGGGCGCTTGAGGGCATCACAGCAGCCACAAGGGGGTGAGTACACTCTCATCCTGCTGATTTTGCGCGCAGTGGAGGGGTCTGGGTGGGGGAGGTGGGCGGTGGGTTTCCCTAGGCCAGGGCGAGTTTAGTAGGCAAGGTCCCTCCGTAAGGCAGGCCATGTGGCACCCCACCCTACCTCTGCAGAGTGCCAAGTACACCTAGTCATGCCCCTGTGTCATCCATGTGTGCAGATGTCGTCCATAGCCTAGTAGGCCATTTCCCAGGGATTGAACAGTGGAGCCCAAGAGCGCGGCGTAGTGCAGGGGGCTTCTGTGTCTGTCGTGTCCGCCAACTGTAGCAGTAATGCATGCACTCAACATGTCTTTCTTCTGTTGTCCCCCCCTTTTTGTGGTCTCCCTGTTCTTGTGTGCATTAGCATCATCAGGCGGAGGAACGGTGGCACCGGATCACCAGGGAGCTGCATCCCACATGTCCATGGAGGGCGAGACTATGGACTCGAAGTTACCAGTGGGACGGAGGGCGAGGGGAGCTCGACGGTGGGGACAGGAGCTGATACCAGCGACACAGACTCGTCCTCTGATGGGAGCTCCCTTGTGGTGGCGGCAACATCTGTGCCCCCCACATCTACAGGTACAGCCGCCACCCCACCCACCAGCACCACCCTCCCAGCAGCCCCTCAGCCTTTGCCCTGTGCCCGCTCACCCAGGAGGGTGGGCATCACCTTCGCCCCAGGTACCACAGGCCCTGCCCCAGTCACCCCTGCTGCCCTCAGTGAGGAGGCCATTGACCTCCTCAGGTCCCTCACTGTTGGGCAGTCTACCATTTTGAATGCCATCCAGGGTGTTGAAAGGCAGTTGCAACAAACCAATGCATTCCTGGAGGGCATTCATTCTGGTCAGGCGGCCCTTCAGCGAGCTTTTCAGACTCTGGCCTCAGCACTGATGGCAGCTCTCTGTAGGCGAAAAGCAGGCATGGCAAGAGGACATCCCATCTCCTTTTGAGTTTTTCAGCGAACCCCATGATCATGCCCTTCAATGTCTTGTTAAATCTTTCCACAAGTCCATTGGTTTGTGGATGGTATGGTGTGGTGAGTTTGTAAGTCACCCCACACTCATTCCACATATGTTTTAGGTAAGCTGACATGAAGTTAGTACCTCTGTCAGAAACCACCTTCTTAGGAAATCCCACTCTGGTAAAAATACCAGTGAATGCTTTGGCTACTGCAGGGGCAGAAGTGGACCTAAGGGGAATTGCTTCAGGGTACTTAGTAGCATGAGCCACTACTTCTAGGATATACTGATTCCCTGATGCTGTGGGAGGATCAAGTGGACCCACTATATCCACTCCCACTCTTTCAAAGGGGACCCCTACCACTGGAAGTGGGATGAGGAGTCCTTTGGGTGGCCACCTGTCTTACCACTGGCTTGACAGGTGGCACAGGAAGCACAAAACTCCTTCACCTTCTGCGACATATTGGGCCAATACAAATGGTTGACTAACCTCTCCCATGTCTTGGTTTTTCCCAAATGCCCAGCAAGTGGAATGTCATGGACTAAGGTCAGAATGAACTCCCTAAACTCCTGAGGCACTACCACTCTCCTAGTGGCACTAGGATATCTTGCCTCAGTGTAAAGGAGTCCATCTTCCCAATATACCCTGTGGGTTACACTGACATTTCCTTTGGTTTCCTCAGCAGCTTGCTGCCTAAGGCCTTCAAGAGAGGGACATGTTTCTTGCTACTTGCAGAGCTGTTCCCTTGTGAGTTCCCCTGGGCCCAAGAGCTCAACCTGATAAGGTTCTAACTCCATAGGCTCAGCTCCCTCAGGGGATAGAACTTCTTCCTGAGAAGAGAGGTTCTGCTTCTTTTTCTGTGCTGAAGCTGATTCCCCAGTCTTCTTTCCTTTTCTCTTGGAAGGTTGGGCATTATTCCAAACTACAACACTTCTTTTTCACCCTGAGCCTTGCACTGAGCCCTTGTCTTGACACACACCAGTTCAGGGATACCCAGCATGGCTGCATGGGTTTTGAGTTCTACCTCATCATTTCCAAGCAGACAGTCTACTGGTAAGCAGAAGAGACTACCACCTGTTTCAGGCCAGTGACCCCTCCCCATTCTAAAGTTACCATAGCCATGGGATGTACTTTAGTCTGAATGTCAGCGTTGGTGACTGGATACGTTTGTCCAGTCAGGTATTGTCCTGGGGAAACCAGTTTGTCTGTCGCCATTGTGACACTGGCACCCTTATCCCTCAGGGATTCTACTCTAGTCCCATTAATAAAGAGCTGCTTCCTGTATTTTTGCATGTTAGGCGGCCAGGCAGCTAGTGTGGCTAGGTCCACCCAACCCTCAGAGACTAATGTAGCTTCAGTGTGGACCCTGATTTGCTCTGGGCACACTGTTGATCCCACCTGGAGACTGGCTATTCCAGTGCTAACTGGAGTAGTAGTAGACGTGGAACCTTTCTTGAGACAGGCCTTGTCTCCAGTTTGGTGTCCCTGCTGATTACAGCTACAACACCAGGCCTTTTTGGGATCAAAGTCTTTACCCTTGTACCCAAATGAGGATTGTGAAAAGGCTTTGGACCCACCCTCCTGAGCAGGTTTTTGGGATCTGTAGAAGACTCTTTACCTTTTCCCTTGGATGTCTAAACACTCTTCCCCTGGGGAGTCTTTGTGACCCCTTTCTTTTGGTCACCCCCTGTAGAAGTCTTGTTCATCCTAGTCTTGACCCAGTGGTCTGCCTTCTTTCCCAATTCTTGGGGAGAAATTGGACCTAGGTCTACCAGATGCTGATGCAGTTTATCATTGAAACAATTACTTAAAAGGGGTTCCTTCATAAACAAATTATACAGCCCTTCATAAACATTTACACCACTGCCATTAATCCAACCATCCAGTGTTTTGACTGAGAAGTCAACAAAATTAACCTAGGTCTGGCTTGAGGATTTTTGAGCCCCCCTGAACCTAATTGTAGGAAGTTGGCTCTGTATGTGCTATTTCAAAGTAAGGAATAGCATGCACAGAGTCCAAGGGTTCCCCTTAGAGGTAAAATAGTGGTAAAAATAGATAATACTAATGCTCTATTTTGTGGTAGTGTGGTCGAGCAATAGGCTTATCCAAGGAGTAGTGTTAAGCATTTGTTGTACATACACATAGACAATAAATGGGGTACACACACTCAGAGACAAATCCAGCCAATAGGTTTTGTATAGAAAAATATCTTTTCTTAGTTTATTTTAAGAACCACAGGTTCAAATTCTACATGTAATATCTCAGTCGAAAGGTATTGCAGGTAAGTACTTTAGGAACTTCAAATCATAAAAATTGCATGTATACTTTTCAAGTTATTGACAAATAGCTGTTTTAAAAGTGGACACTTAGTGCAATTTTCACAGTTCCTGGGGGAGGTAAGTTTTTGTTAGTTTTACCAGGTAAGTAAGACACTTACAGGGCTTAGTTCTGGGTCCAAGGTAGCCCACCGTTGGGGGTTCAGAGCAACCCCAAAGTCACCACACCAGCAGCTCAGGGCCAGTCAGGTGCAGAGTTCAAAGTGGTGCCCAAAACACATAGGCTAGAATGGAGAGAAGGGGGTGCCCCGGTTCCGGTCTGCTTGCAGGTAAGTACCCGCGTCTTCGGAGGGCAGACCAGGGGGGGTTTTGTAGGGCACCGGGGGGGACACAAGTCCACACAGAAATTTCACCCTCAGCAGCGCGGGGGCGGCCGGGTGCAGTGTAGAAACAAGCGTCGGGTTTTCAATGTTAGTCTATGAGAGATCTCGGGATCTCTTCAGCGCTGCAGGCAGGCAAGGGGGGGATTCCTCGGGGAAACCTCCACTTGGGCAAGGGAGAGGGACTCCTGGGGGTCACTTCTCCAGTGAAAGTCCGGTCCTTCAGGTCCTGGGGGCTGCGGGTGCAGGGTCTCTCCCAGGCGTCGGGACTTTAGGTTCAAAGAGTCGCGGTCAGGGGAAGCCTCGGGATTCCCTCTGCAGGCGGCGCTGTGGGGGCTCAGGGGGGACAGGTTTTAGAGTAGTCTTAGAGTCTTAGAGTCTTAGAGTAGTCCTGGGGTCCCTCCTGAGGTGTTGGATCGCCACCAGCCGAGTCGGGGTCGCCGGGTGCAGTGTTGCAAGTCTCACGCTTCTTGCGGGGAGCTTGCAGGGTTCTTTAAAGCTGCTGGAAACAAAGTTGCAGCCTTTCTTGGAGCAGGTCCGCTGTCCTCGGGAGTTTCTTGTCTTTTCGAAGCAGGGGCAGTCCTCAGAGGATGTCGAGGTCGCTGGTCCCTTCGGAAGGCGTCGCTGGAGCAGGATCTTTGGAAGGCAGGAGACAGGCCGGTGAGTTTCTGGAGCCAAGGCAGTTGTCGTCTTCTGGTCTTCCGCTGCAGGGGTTTTCAGCTGGGCAGTCCTTCTTCTTGTAGTTGCAGGAATCTAATTTTCTAGGGTTCAGGGTAGCCCTTAAATACTAAATTTAAGGGCGTGTTTAGGTCTGGGGGGTTAGTAGCCAATGGCTACTAGCCCTGAGGGTGGGTACACCCTCTTTGTGCCTCCTCCCAAGGGGAGGGGGTCACATTCCTAACCCTATTGGGGGAATCCTCCATCTGCAAGATGGAGGATTTCTAAAAGTTAGAGTCACTTCAGCTCAGGACACCTTAGGGGCTGTCCTGACTGGCCAGGGACTCCTCCTTGTTATTCTCATTATTTTCTCCGGCCTTGCCGCCAAAAGTGGGGCCTGGCCGGAGGGGGCGGGCAACTCCACTAGCTGGAGTGTCCTGCTGGGTTGGCACAAAGGAGGTGAGCCTTTGAGGCTCACCGCCAGGTGTGACAATTCCTGCCTGGGGGAGGTGTTAGCATCCCCACCCAGTGCAGGCTTTGTTACTGGCCTCAGAGTGACAAAGGCACTCTCCCCATGGGGCCAGCAACATGTCTCGGTTTGTGGCAGGCTGCTAAAACTAGTCAGCCTACACAGATAGTCGGTTAAGTTTCAGGGGGCACCTCTAAGGTGCCCTCTGGGGTGTATTTTACAATAAAATGTACACTGGCATCAGTGTGCATTTATTGTGCTGAGAAGTTTGATACCAAACTTCCCAGTTTTCAGTGTAGCCATTATGGTGCTGTGGAGTTCGTGTTTGACAAACTCCCAGACCATATACTCTTATGGCTACCCTGCACTTACAATGTCTAAGGTTTTGTTTAGACACTGTAGGGGTACCATGCTCATGCACTGGTACCCTCACCTATGGTATAGTGCACCCTGCCTTAGGGCTGTAAGGCCTGCTAGAGGGGTGTCTTACCTATACTGCATAGGCAGTGAGAGGCTGGCATGGCACCCTGAGGGGAGTGCCATGTCGACTTACTCGTTTTGTCCTCACTAGCACACACAAGCTGGCAAGCAGTGTGTCTGTGCTGAGTGAGAGGTCTCCAGGGTGGCATAAGACATGCTGCAGCCCTTAGAGACCTTCCTTGGCATCAGGGCCCTTGGTACTAGAAGTACTAGTTACAAGGGACTTATCTGGATGCCAGGGTCTGCCAATTGTGGATACAAAAGTACAGGTTAGGGAAAGAACACTGGTGCTGGGGCCTGGTTAGCAGGCCTCAGCACACTTTCAATTGTAAACATAGCATCAGCAAAGGCAAAAAGTCAGGGGGCAACCATGCCAAGGAGGCATTTCCTTACACAACCCCCCCCCCAAACGAAAGAGGATGAGACTAACCTTTCCCAAGAGAGTCTTCATTTTCTAAGTGGAAGAACCTGGAAAGGCCATCTGCATTGGCATGGGCAGTCCCAGGTCTGTGTTCCACTATAAAGTCCATTCCCTGTAGGGAGATGGACCACCTCAACAGTTTAGGATTTTCACCTTTCATTTGCATCAGCCATTTGAGAGGTCTGTGGTCAGTTTGAACTAGGAAGTGAGTCCCAAAGAGGTATGGTCTCAGCTTCTTCAGGGACCAAACCACAGCAAAGGCCTCCCTCTCAATGGCACTCCAACGCTGCTCCCTGGGGAGTAACCTCCTGCTAATGAAAGCAACAGGCTGGTCAAGGCCATCATCATTTGTTTGGGACAAAACTGCCCCTATCCCATGTTCAGAGGCATCAGTCTGCACAATGAACTGCTTAGAATAATCTGGAGCTTTTAGAACTGGTGCTGAGCACATTGCCTGTTTCAGGGTGTCAAAGGCCTGTTGGCATTCCACAGTCCAGTTCACTTTCTTGGGCATTTTCTTGGAGGTGAGTTCAGTGAGGGCTGTCACAATGGATCCATATCCCTTCACAAACCTCCTGTAGTACCCAGTCAAGCCAAGGAATGCCCTGACTTGAGTCTGGGTTTTTGGAGCTACCCAGTCCAGAATAGTCTGGATCTTGGGTTGGAGTGGCTGAACTTGGCCTCCACCTACAAGGTGTCCCAAGTAAACCACAGTTCCCTGCCCTATCTGGCATTTGGATGCCTTGATAGAGAGGCCTGCAGATTGCAGAGCCTTCAAAACCTTCCTCAGGTGGACCAGGTGATCCTGCCAGGTGGAGCTAAAGACAGCAATATCATCAAGATAAGCTGTGCTAAAGGACTCCAAGCCAGCAAGGACTTGATTCACCAACCTTTGGAAGGTGGCAGGGGCATTCTTTAAACCAAAGGGCATAACAGTAAACTGATAATGCCCATCAGGTGTGGAGAATGCTGTTTTCTCTTTTGCTCCAGGTGCCATTTTTATTTGCCAGTACCCTGCTGTCAAGTCAAAGGTACTTAGGAATTTGGCAGCACCTAATTTGTCTATGAGCTCATCAGCTCTTGGAATTGGATGAGCATCTGTCTTGGTGACAGAATTGAGCCCTCTGTAGTCCACACAAAACCTCATCTCTTTCTTTCCATCTTTGGTGTGAGGTTTGGGGACCAAGACCACTGGGCTAGCCCAGGGGCTGTCAGAGCGCTCAATCACTCCCAATTCCAGCATCTTGTGGACTTCCAACTTGATGCTCTCCTTAACATGGTCAGACTGTCTAAAGATTTTGTTCTTGACAGGCATGCTGTCTCCTGTGTCCACATCATGGGTACACAGGTGTGTCTGACCAGGGGTTAAGGAGAAGAGTTCAGGGAACTGTTGTAGGACTCTCCTACAATCAGCTTGCTGTTGGCCAGAGAGGGTGTCTGAGTAGATCACTCCATCTACTGTGCCATCTTTTGGGTCTGATGACAGAAGATCAGGGAGAGGCTCACTCTCTGCCTCCTGATCCTCATCTGTTACCATCAACAGATTCACATCAGCCCTGTCATGGAAGAGCTTAAGGCGGTTCACATGGATCACCCTCTTGGGGCTCCTGCTTGTGCCCAGGTCCACCAGGTAGGTGACCTGACTCTTCCTTTCTAGTACTGGGTAAGGGCCACTCCATTTGTCCTGGAGTGCCCTGGGAGCCATAGGCTCCAGAACCCAGACTTTCTGCCCTGGTTGGAACTCAACCAGTGCAGCCTTTTGGTCATACCAAAACTTCTGGAGCTGTTGGCTGGCCTCAAGGTTTTTGGTTGCCTTTTCCATGTACTCTGCCATTCTAGAGCGAAGGCCAAGTACATAGTCCACTATGTCCTGTTTAGGCTCATGGAGAGGTCTCTCCCAGCCTTCTTTAACAAGGGCAAGTGGTCCCCTTACAGGATGACCAAACAGAAGTTCAAAGGGTGAGAATCCTACTCCC
Organism: Pleurodeles waltl; assembly: GCF_031143425.1. Taxonomy (NCBI): domain Eukaryota; kingdom Metazoa; phylum Chordata; class Amphibia; order Caudata; family Salamandridae; genus Pleurodeles; species Pleurodeles waltl. Next base: position 42,390,835 of record NC_090451.1, read on the forward strand.
TTCTGTGGCACCTCTCTGTAAGCGAAAAGCAGACATGGCAAGAGGACATCCCATCTCCTTTTGAGTTTTTCTGGGAGCCCCATGATCATGCCTTTTAATGTCTTGTTGAATCTCTCAACCAAGCCATTAGTTTGTGGATGGTATGGTGTAGTGAATTTATAAGTCACTCCACACTCATTCCACATGTGTTTTAGGTATGCTGACATGAAGTTGGTACCTCTGTCAGACACCACCTCCTTAGGGAAACCCACTCTGGTAAAGATACCAATGAGGGCCTTGGCTACTGCAGGGGCAGTAGTCGACCTAAGGGGAATAGCTTCAGGATACCTGGTAGCATGATCCACTACTACCAGGATATACATATTTCCTGAGGCTGTGGGAGGTTCCAGTGGACCAACTATGTCCACACCCACTCTTTCAAAGGGAACCCCCACCACTGGAAGTGGAATGAGGGGGGCCTTTGGATGCCCACCTGTCTTACCACTGGCTTGACAGGTGGGGCAGGAGAGGCAAAACTCCTTAACCATGTTGGACATATTGGGCCAGTAGAAGTGGTTGACTAACCTCTCCCACGTCTTGGTTTGTCCCAAATGTCCAGCAAGGGGAATGTCATGGGCCAATGTTAGGATGAACTCTCTGAACAGCTGAGGCACTACCACTCTCCTAGTGGCACCAGGTTTGGGGTCTCTGGCCTCAGTGTACAGGAGTCCATCTTCCCAATAGACCCTATGCGTTCCATTTTTCTTGCCTTTGGACTCTTCAGCAGCTTGCTGCCTAAGGCCTTCAAGAGAGGGACAGGTTTCTTGTCCCTTACACAGCTCCTCCCTTGAGGGTCCCCCTGGGCCCAAGAGCTCAACCTGGTAAGGTTCAAGCTCCAAAGGCTCAGTTCCCTCAGAGGGCAGAACTTCTTCCTGAGAAGAGAGGTTCCCTTTCTTTTGCTGTGTTGCAGTTGGTTTCCCAACTGACTTTCCTGTTCTCTTGGTAGGCTGGGCCATTCTTCCAGACTCCAGCTCTACTTGTTCACCCTGTGCCTTGCATTGTGCTCTTGTTTTCACACACACCAGTTCAGGGATACCCAGCATTGCTGCATGGGTTTTTAGTTCTACCTCAGCCCATGCTGAGGACTCCAGGTCATTTCCAAGCAGACAGTCCACTGGGATATTTGAGGAGACCACCACCTGTTTCAGGCCATTGACCCCTCCCCATTCTAAAGTAACCATCGCCATGGGATGTACTTTTCTCTGATTGTCAGCGTTGGTGACTGTGTAAGTTTTTCCAGTCAGGTATTGGCCAGGGGAAACCAGTTTCTCTGTCACCATGGTGACACTGGCACCTGTATCCCTCAGGCCCTCTATTCTAGTCCCATTAATTAAGAGTTGCTGTCTGTATTTTTGCATGTTAGGCGGCCAGACAGCTAGTGTGGCTAAATCCACCCCACCCTCAGAAACTAGAGTAGCTTCAGTGTGGACCCTGATTTGCTCTGGGCACACTGTTGATCCCACTTGGAGACTAGCCATACCAGTGTTACCTGGATGGGAGTTTGGAGTGGAACCTTTCTTGGGACAGGCCTTGTCTCCAGTTTGGTGTCCATGCTGTTTACAGCTATGACACCAGGCCTTTTTGGGATCAAAGTTTTTACCCTTGTACCCATTGTTTTGTGAAGAGGCTCTGGGCCCACCCTCCTGTGCAGGTTTTTGGGGGCCTGTAGAAGACTCTTTACTATTTTTAGTTTTGGTTGTCTCATCACCCTTCCCCTGGGGAGTCTTTGTGACCCCTTTCTTTTGGTCACCCCCTGTTGAAGTCTTGGACACCCTTGTCTTGACCCAATGGTCCGCCTTCTTTCCCAATTCTTGGGGAGAAATTGGTCCTAGGTCTACCAGATGCTGATGCAGTTTATCATTGAAACAATTACTTAACAGGTGTTCTTTCACAAATAAATTGTACAGCCCATCATAATTACTTACACCACTGCCTTGAATCCAACCATCTAGTGTTTTCACTGAGTAGTCTACAAAGTCAACCCAGGTCTGGCTCGAGGATTTTTGAGCCCCCCTGAACCTAATCCTGTACTCCTCAGTGGAGAATCCAAAGCCCTCAATCAGGGTACCCTTCATGAGGTCATAAGATTCTGCATCTTGTCCAGAGAGTGTGAGGAGTCTATCCCTACACTTTCCTGTGAACATTTCCCAAAGGAGAGCACCCCAGTGAGATCTGTTCACTTTTCTGGTTACACAAGCCCTCTCAAAAGCTGTGAACCATTTGGTGATGTCATCACCATCTTCATATTTAGTTACAATCCCTTTAGGGATTTTCAACATGTCAGGAGAATCTCTGACCCTATTTATGTTGCTGCCACCATTGATGGGTCCTAGGCCCATCTCTTGTCTTTCCCTCTCTATGGCTAGGATCTGTCTTTCCAAAGCCAATCTTTTGGCCATCCTGGCTAACTGGATGTCCTCTTCACTGGGGCTATCCTCAGTGATTTCAGAGGTATTGGTCTCTCCTGTGAGGGAACCAGCATCTCTGACTATTATTTTTGGAGTCAGGGTTTGAGGGACCCTGTTCTCCCTAGATAGGACTGGTAGGGGGGAATTGTCCTCCAAGTCACTATCCTCTTCCTCTGAGTTGCCACCCTCAGAGGGGTTGGCCTTTTCAAACTCTGCCAAAAGCTCCTGGAGCTGTATTTTGGTAGGTTTGGGGCCCATTGTTATTTTCTTTATTTTACAGAGTGACCTTAGCTCCCTCATCTTAAGATGGAGGTAAGGTGTGGTGTCGAGTTCCACCACAGTCACATCTGTGCTAGACATTTTGCTTCTAAAAGTTGGAATACTTTTTAAGAATCTACAACTGGTTCTAGAATCTAATTCAAACTTTTACAAACTTTTAAACTCTAAAAGAAATGCTAAACAGGATCTAACACAAGGCCCTAGCAGGTCTTTTAAGAATTTAGAAAACTTTTCAAATTGCAAAAATCAATTTCTAATGACAATTTTGGAATTTGTCGTGTGATCAGGTATTGGCTGAGTAGTCCAGCAAATGCAAAGTCTTGTACCCCACCGCTGATCCACCAATGTAGGAAGTTGGCTCTGTATGTGCTATTTCAAAGTAAGGAATAGCATGCACAGAGTCCAAGGGTTCCCCTTAGAGGTAAAATAGTGGTAAAAATAGATAATACTAATGCTCTATTTTGTGGTAGTGTGGTCGAGCAATAGGCTTATCCAAGGAGTAGTGTTAAGCATTTGTTGTACATACACATAGACAATAAATGGGGTACACACACTCAGAGACAAATCCAGCCAATAGGTTTTGTATAGAAAAATATATTTTCTTAGTTTATTTTAAGAACCACAGGTTCAAATTCTACATGTAATATCTCAGTCGAAAGGTATTGCAGGTAAGTACTTTAGGAACTTCAAATCATAAAAATTGCATGTATACTTTTCAAGTTATTGACAAATAGCTGTTTTAAAAGTGGACACTTAGTGCAATTTTCACAGTTCCTGGGGGAGGTAAGTTTTTGTTAGTTTTACCAGGTAAGTAAGACACTTACAGGGCTTAGTTCTGGGTCCAAGGTAGCCCACCGTTGGGGGTTCAGAGCAACCCCAAAGTCACCACACCAGCAGCTCAGGGCCGGTCAGGTGCAGAGTTCAAAGTGGTGCCCAAAACACATAGGCTAGAATGGAGAGAAGGGGGTGCCCCGGTTCCGGTCTGCTTGCAGGTAAGTACCCGCGTCTTCGGAGGGCAGACCAGGGGGGGTTTTGTAGGGCACCGGGGGGGACACAAGTCCACACAGAAATTTCACCCTCAGCAGCGCGGGGGCGGCCGGGTGCAGTGTAGAAACAAGCGTCGGGTTTTCAATGTTAGTCTATGAGAGATCTCGGGATCTCTTCAGCGCTGCAGGCAGGCAAGGGGGGGATTCCTCGGGGAAACCTCCACTTGGGCAAGGGAGAGGGACTCCTGGGGGTCACTTCTCCAGTGAAAGTCCGGTCCTTCAGGTCCTGGGGGCTGCGGGTGCAGGGTCTCTCCCAGGCGTCGGGACTTTAGGTTCAAAGAGTCGCGGTCAGGGGAAGCCTCGGGATTCCCTCTGCAGGCGGCGCTGTGGGGGCTCAGGGGGGACAGGTTTTTGTACTCACAGTCTTAGAGTAGTCCTGGGGTCCCTCCTGAGGTGTTGGATCGCCACCAGCCGAGTCGGGGTCGCCGGGTGCAGTGTTGCAAGTCTCACGCTTCTTGCGGGGAGCTTGCAGGGTTCTTTAAAGCTGCTGGAAACAAAGTTGCAGCCTTTCTTGGAGCAGGTCCGCTGTCCTCGGGAGTTTCTTGTCTTTTCGAAGCAGGGGCAGTCCTCAGAGGATGTCGAGGTCGCTGGTCCCTTCGGAAGGCGTCGCTGGAGCAGGATCTTTGGAAGGCAGGAGACAGGCCGGTGAGTTTCTGGAGCCAAGGCAGTTGTCGTCTTCTGGTCTTCCGCTGCAGGGGTTTTCAGCTGGGCAGTCCTTCTTCTTGTAGTTGCAGGAATCTAATTTTCTAGGGTTCAGGGTAGCCCTTAAATACTAAATTTAAGGGCGTGTTTAGGTCTGGGGGGTTAGTAGCCAATGGCTACTAGCCCTGAGGGTGGGTACACCCTCTTTGTGCCTCCTCCCAAGGGGAGGGGGTCACATTCCTAACCCTATTGGGGGAATCCTCCATCTGCAAGATGGAGGATTTCTAAAAGTTAGAGTCACTTCAGCTCAGGACACCTTAGGGGCTGTCCTGACTGGCCAGGGACTCCTCCTTGTTATTCTCATTATTTTCTCCGGCCTTGCCGCCAAAAGTGGGGCCTGGCCGGAGGGGGCGGGCAACTCCACTAGCTGGAGTGTCCTGCTGGGTTGGCACAAAGGAGGTGAGCCTTTGAGGCTCACCGCCAGGTGTGACAATTCCTGCCTGGGGGAGGTGTTAGCATCCCCACCCAGTGCAGGCTTTGTTACTGGCCTCAGAGTGACAAAGGCACTCTCCCCATGGGGCCAGCAACATGTCTCGGTTTGTGGCAGGCTGCTAAAACTAGTCAGCCTACACAGATAGTCGGTTAAGTTTCAGGGGGCACCTCTAAGGTGCCCTCTGGGGTGTATTTTACAATAAAATGTACACTGGCATCAGTGTGCATTTATTGTGCTGAGAAGTTTGATACCAAACTTCCCAGTTTTCAGTGTAGCCATTATGGTGCTGTGGAGTTCGTGTTTGACAAACTCCCAGACCATATACTCTTATGGCTACCCTGCACTTACAATGTCTAAGGTTTTGTTTAGACACTGTAGGGGTACCATGCTCATGCACTGGTACCCTCACCTATGGTATAGTGCACCCTGCCTTAGGGCTGTAAGGCCTGCTAGAGGGGTGTCTTACCTATACTGCATAGGCAGTGAGAGGCTGGCATGGCACCCTGAGGGGAGTGCCATGTCGACTTACTCGTTTTGTCCTCACTAGCACACACAAGCTGGCAAGCAGTGTGTCTGTGCTGAGTGAGAAGTCTCCAGGGTGGCATAAGACATGCTGCAGCCCTTAGAGACCTTCCTTGGCATCAGGGCCCTTGGTACTAGAAGTACTAGTTACAAGGGACTTATCTGGATGCCAGGGTCTGCCAATTGTGGATACAAAAGTACAGGTTAGGGAAAGAACACTGGTGCTGGGGCCTGGTTAGCAGGCCTCAGCACACTTTCAATTGTAAACATAGCATCAGCAAAGGCAAAAAGTCAGGGGGCAACCATGCCAAGGAGGCATTTCCTTACACTAATCCTGTACTCCTCAGTTGAGAATCCAAAGCCCTCAATCAATCAATCAAAGAAATGTATAGAGTGCGCTACTCACCCGTGAGGGTCTCAAGGCGCTGGGAGGAGCAGGGGGGGTTCGGGGGGGGCAGGGAGGGTCACTGTTCGAACAACCATGTCTTGAGGTTCTTTCTGAAGAGCAGGAGGTCTTTGGTTTTGCGAAGGTTGGTGGGGAGGGAGTTCCAGGTTTTGGGGGCAAGGTGGGCGAAGTGAAGGGATTTGAGGTGTGGTGAGATTCGTTTGTGGCGGGGAGGCCAAGGACGAGGCGTGTGGCTGTGTTCTGGATTCTCTGGAGTTTGCGTTTGAGTGTGGTGCCGGCGTAGAGGGCGCTACCGTAGTCTAGTCTGCTGCTGATGAGTGCATAGGTGACTGTCTTCCTGGTCTCTGGGGGAATCCATTTGAAGGAAAAAAATTTAGAGTGCGGAGTGTGTGGAAGCAGGATGAGGTTAGAGCATTGATTTGCATCAGGGTAGCCTTCATGAGGTCATAGGATTCTGCATCTTTTCCAGAGAGTGTGAGGAGTCTATCCCTACACTTTCCAGTGAACATATCCCAAAGGAGAGCACCCCAGTGAGATTTGTTTAATTTTCTGGTTGCACAAGCCCTCTCAAAAGCTGTGAACCATTTGGTGATGTCATCACCATCTTCATATTTAGTTACAATCCCTTTGGGGATTTTCAACATGTCAGGAGAATCTCTGACCCTATTTATGTTGCTGCCACCATTGATGGGACCTAAGCCCATCTCTTGTCTTTCCCTTTCTATGGCTAGGATCTGTCTTTCCAAAGCCAATCTTTTGGTCAACCTGGCTAGCAGGAGGTCATCTTCATTGAGGCCGCCCTCAATGCTTGCAGAGCTGTTGGACTCTCCTGTGAGAGAAGCAACATCTCTGACTATTACTTCTGGAGGCAGGGTTGGAGAAACCCTGGGCTCCCTAACTAGGAGAGGGGGTGGGAGATTTCCCTCCTCATCACTAGCTTCCCCCTCTGTGAAGATATCATCAGACGGGTTGTTTTTAGCAAACTCTGCCAAAAGGTCCCGGAGCTGTACTTTGGTAGGGTTTGAACCAGTCTTTATCTTTTTGATTTTGCAGAGACCTTAACTCTGACATCCTAAGATGCAAATAAGGGGTGAGGTTGAGTTCCATCACTATTTCTTCTGCAGCAGACATTACGAGGGTCATTTCGACCTCGGCGGTCTTTTGACAAGATCGCCGTGCTGAAGACCGCCAGTGGTGGCGGTTTTCCGCTCGGCGTATTATGACTGCTGGCAGCCCTCCGTCCTTTTTTGGACGGAGAGCCGCCAGCAGCCATACTGGCGGGTGGCGGGGAAGTGGAGGTTGCTCCACCTCCACCGCCACGTCAACAGAACACCGCCCACCGAATCACGTTCTGTGATTCGGCGTGGCAGTGTTCTGTTGACAGTGTGGTGGCAGTGGAGCAGCCCCCATGGATCCCATCCCCTCCCGGAGGATCAACGGACCAGGTAAGTTGATCGTCCGTTAGGGGAGGGGGGTGTTGTGTGCGTGCATGGGGGTGTGCGTGTGTGTATGTAGAGGGGGTGTGTGAGTGCATCTATGCATGCAGGGGTGTTGTGTGTTTGGAAATGAGTGCGTGTCTGTCTGTATGTATGTCTGTATGGATGTGTGTGTGTATGTCTGAATGTGGGTGTGTGCGTATGACTGTGTGTGTGGCTGTTGGCATGTATGTTGGTGTGTGTTTGGGTATGTGTGTTGGTGGTGCCTGCGTGCGTGTCAGGTGTGAATGTGTAATGTAATGTTAGGGGTAGGGGTGGGGAGGGGGGGTCTTGCCACCTTTGGGGGTGGCAGGGGTGGTGGGGGGTGTAGGGGAAGGACTCAGGGTGGGGGAGACCCCTATCAGTGCCAGGGAAGGAATTCCCTGGCACTGATAGTGCTCACCGCCATGTATTTCATGGCGGTTCCAAACCCCATGAAATCCATGGCAGTCAGCCGGGTCATGATACCGGCGGCGGCATTGTGACGACTGCCGGGCTGGAGACCCAGGTTTCCAGCCCAGCGGTCGCCTCCACCCTGGCGGTAGGATCGGAGAAGTGGCGGATGACCATGGCGGTAACCGCCATGGTCATAATTCCAAAATTTTTACCGCCAGCCTGTTGGCGGTAAGACCGCCGCTTCTCCGCCGACTGCCAGGGTTGTAATGAGGGCCTATGTTTCTAAAAGTTGGAATACTTTTTAAGAATCTAAAACTATCTCTAGAACTTAATTCAAACTTTTACAAAACTTTTAAACTCTAAAAGAAATGCTAACAGGGACTAACAAGGCCCTAGCAGGACTTTTAAAAATTTAGAAAAATAGCTCAAATTTCAAAAATCAGTTTCTAATGACAGTTTTTGGAATGTAGTCGTGTGATCAGGTATTGGCTGAGTAGTCCAGTAAATGCAAAGTCTTATACCCCACCGCTGATCCACCAATGTAGGAAGATGGCTCTGTTACTATTACAAAGTAAGAAATAGCATGCACAGAGTCCAAGGGTATCCCTTAGAGGTACCACAAAATAGAGCATTAGAATTATCTCTTTTTGCCACTATATTACCTCTAAGGGGAGCCCTAGGACTCTGTGCACACTATTTCTTTCTAGTATAGTATATACAGAGCCCATTTCCTACAACAGGGGTACTGTCGCTCTCAGGGAAGGCAAGGTCTTACCTCCTCCAAATTGCGTCAGCAGGACCTCAGGACAGTCTATGTTGAAAAGGTCCAGCCTCTGTGTCCTTAGGAGCATGCTCGTCGCTGTGAGAGGAGTCCAAGCGTACCGGTCCTCATCTTAGAAGGCGCCTGCTGGAGCAGGGGAGTGACTCCGTCACCACACAGGAGATTTCTTCGGTCCTTCTGGTGCAGGATGAAGACAGGGAGTCCTCAGAGCATGCATACTGTGGAAACTGTTGCAGTTGCTGGCTGGAGCTGACATTGCAAAGGAAAAGTATCCCTTGTGGATACTTTGTTGCTGTTACAGTGGTTCCTGGAGCAGGCTGCGGTTGATCCGAGGTCAGAGGACGATGAAGTAGTTGCAGAGGATTCCTGAAGGAAACTTGCAAGCAGAATCTGAAGAGAACCCACAGGAGAGACCCTAGATAGCCCTGGGAGGGGGATTGGCTACCTTATCAGGTATGAACCTATCAGGAGGGGTCTCTGACGTCACCTGCTGGCACTGGCCACTCAGAGCCCTCCGGAGTGCCCCTACACCTTGCAAAGCAAGGTGGCTGAAGTCTGGGACACACTGGAGGAGCTCTGGGCACCACCCCTGGGGTGGTGATGGACAGGGGAGTGGTCACTCCACTTTCCTTTTTCCAGTTTCTTGCCAGAGCATCGGACAACGGGTCCCTGAACTGGTGTAGACTGGTTTATGCAAAGAGGGCACCATCTGTGCCCTTCAAAGTATTTCCAGAGGCTGGGGGAGGCTACCCCTCTCCAGCCTGTGACACCTATTTCCAAAGGAAGAGGGTGTAACACCTGGGTCTCAGAGGAAATGCTTTGTTCTGTCTCCCTGGGACTGGGCTGCCCAGACCCCAGGAGGGCAGAACTCTGTCTGTGAGGTGGCAGCAGCTGTAGCTGCAGTACAAGCCTCAGAGAGCTGGTTTGGTAGTACTGGGGGTCCATGGTGGAGCCCCGAGGATGCATGGAATTGGCTCCCCAATACCAGGGTTGGAATGGAGGGTGGCAATTCCATGATCTTAGACATGTTACATGGCCATATTCAGAGTTACCATTGTGAAGCTACATATAGGTATTGACCTATATGTAGTGCACATGTGTAATGGCGTCCTCCGCACTCACAAAGTCCCGGGAAATGGCCCTGAACTATATGGGGGCACCGTTGCTAGTGCAAGGGTGCCCTCACACTTAGTAACTTTGCACCCAACCTTCAGCAAGTGAAGGTTAGACATATAGGTGACTTATAAGTTACTTAAGTGCAGTGAAAATGGCGGTGAAATAGTGTGTTCACTGTTTCACGCAGGCTGCGATGGGAGGCCTGTGAATGGGTTTGTCTGAGTTCCTTATGGGTGGCAAAAGAAATGCTGCATTCCATAAGGATCTCCTGGAACCCCAATGCCCTGGGTACCTAAGTACCATATACTAGGGACTTATAAGGGTGGTCCAGTGTGCCAATTGAAATTGGTAAATTAAGTCACTACCCTACAGTGACAAATTTAAAAGTAGAGAGAGCATAAGCACTGAGGTTCTGATTAGCAGAGCCTCAGTGACACAGTCAAGCACTACTGATAACCATCTCTAAGATGCCCTCTGTGTGTATTTCACAATAAAATGTACACTGGCATAAGTGTGCAGTTATTGTGCTGAGAAGTTTGATACCGAACTTCCCAGTTTTCAGTGTAGCCATTATGGTGCTGTTGAGTTCGTGTATGACAGACTCACAGACCATATACTCTTATGGCTACCCTGCACTTACAATGTCTAAGGTTTTGCTTAGACACTGTAGGGTCATAGTGCTCATGCATCTATGCCCTCACCTATGGTATAGTACACCCTGCCTTAGGGCTGTAAGGCCTGCTAGAGGGGTGACGTATCTATGCCATGGGCAGTGTGAGTTTGGCATGGCACCCTGAGGGGAGTGCCATGTCGACTTAGTCATTTTCTCCCCACTAGCACACACAAGCTGGCAAGCAGTGTGTCTGTGCTGAGTGAGGGGTCCCTAGGGTGGCATAAGACATGCTGCAGCCCTCAGAGACCTTCCCTGGCATCAGGGCCCTTGGTACCAGGGGTACCAGTTACAAGGGACTTACCTGGATGCCAGGGTGTGCCAATTGTGGAGACAAAGGTACAGGTTAGGGAAAGAACACTGGTGCTGGGGCCTGGTTAGCAGGCCTCAGCCCACTTTCAAATCATAACTTGGCATCAGCAAAGGCAAAAAGTCAGGGGGTAACCATGCCAAGGAGGCATTTCCTTACAACATTCATTAGGCCACAAACTATGAGCACTGGGGTCCTGGCTAGCAGGGTCTCAGTGAGACAGGCAAAACACACTGACATATAGGTTTTTATCTATGAGCACTGGGGTCCTGGCTAGCAGGATCCCAGTGACACAGTAAAAACACACGGACATACACTCACAAACAGGCCAAAAGTGGGGGTAACCATGCTAGAAAGAGGCTACTTTCTCACAATTGTT